>NC_137883.1:33040588-33085389 GCF_963924005.1 Protomyctophum bolini
GTGTGTGTGTGTGTGTGTGTGTGTGTGTGTGTGTGTGTGTGTGTGTGTGTGTGTGTGTGTGTGTGTGTGTGTGTGTGTGTGTGTGTGTGTGTGTGTGTGTGTGTGTGTGTGTGTGTGTGCGTGTGCGTGTGCGTGTGTGTGTGCGTGTGCGTGCGCATGCTGTGTGAAGGCTTAATTGTGTATTTACGTAAAGGACGGAGAGTGAGATGCAGTTCTAAACTTGGGTTCCTTCCCTGTGCGGCTGTTCCTCTGTTAGCCTACAGCGCTAGCTATAGCTAGCTCTAGCAACGTGCTGCTTATGGTGCGGAGGGGTTGACGCTGGATCCCAGCTGGAGGGAGCGTGTTTTGATTGATTGATTGATTGATTTAAATATTTATTAACAGTTTGTAGAATTACAGTACATTTTTCAAGCACAAACTCAATACAAAGACTGTTGTTAACTGTGAGTGGACGACCCAATTAAGCATTACACTTGTTTACAACAGGGTCCACCATGTTCAATTCATCAAAACATTTAGAGACGTACAGATAGACACTTCTATATAGTTAAAGAACAGAACAGGAATTCATCATAAAGGAAGCAAAAAGGGAAAAGAAAAATTAGCATACTATTAGCAGAATAGTGTAGATATGATGTAATTTGGATACAGCATAACCTCATGAGTGTTCTTGCAAAAACAAACAACACGGTGGAATATTAATTATGTAACGTAGAAGAAGGATGTCTGGCCATGCATGTCAGCATTATGTTTACATAATTGTGGCAAAACGTCCCTATAATATGAAGATAATCACCTCAGAGTGACATACAGTATATATAACGTCACAACTTTCCTTGTGTAAATAATATCTACGGAGGATATACGTCCCAGGTCTTTTTAGTTCTATCATGTATAGAAACAACCACAGTGTCATATAGTATGCCAAAGCAATAACCATGCTTCATATCTGAATGTATTGTATGTAATGTATGTACGGCACGCTATGGTATCCTTTGAGGTTCCTACAATATACACAGTTCTGCTTGATTGATGTGATTTGACCTGTTTTATTGACTAGAGTTCGATAAACATGTGTTTAGTGGCTATAGTCTGGATAAGAGGCTATGGCGTGTCTGCTAAATGTCTACATTTTAATTGAGTCAGAGGTCCTTTAAGGATGCGGAATGTGAAGGCTCCTCAGGCTGTGTGTGTACAACAAGGTCCTAAATCTACAGGCGGACACTAGATGCTACCGAGATGGGGAGCGAGACCCTCACTCGTAGCGAGACCCTCACTCGTAGCGAGACCCTCACTCACCTACGAGCAAGAGATGCCTTCTTTAAGTCCTACTGGCAAAAGTGGCAAGGGTGTCCATTAATAATTTAACTCTTTTTTTTATTTAAAATATATTTTTTATCCCACGATTTTGTAACCTATTTTTCACCCCTGTGCCAATCATCTAATGTGATCCTGGGCTCTACACACCCTCCGCCAACCTGGGGAGAGCAACGGACTTGAACTCATGCTTCCTTCATGCCTGAGTGTCCAAGTTGCTCCTTTACACCTGACAGGGGGGAGTTTCCCTGGTTGGACGTCGTAGCGCGTGGAAGGAACACGTTATTCCAACCAGTTCCTTTCCCCTCCATCAGGCTCCCCGGCTGGCCAGGGGGAGGCAGTTTAGAACAGAGTTCCCCTGTTTCCCTCCCAATTCCCACGCTTTTTTTCCGGGGGAAAATAACAGATCTAAAAGCTCACAACGTGTCGATTGGGCTATTTTATCTTAAAATATCTAATTCTGGTAACTTCTGGTTGTGCATGTATTGCTCTCGCAAAATCTGGCAACGCTGCTCGGGTTATGTGAGCTTTTTGCTGATGATGGTTAAAGCAATAATATGTCAACATTTTGTTTGTTTGTTTAATTTTTTTGGTATTCAACCAGCAATGGGTTAATTAGGTGTGTGTGTGTGTGTGTGTGTGTGTGTGTGTGTGTGTGTGTGTGTGTGTGTGTGTGTGTGTGTGTGTGTGTGTGTGTGTGTGTGTGTCTGACTGACTGACTGACTGACTGACTGACTGACTGACTGACTGACTGACTGTGTGTGTGTGTGTCACTGTGTGTGTGTGTGTGTGTGTGTGTGTGTGACTGACTGACTGACTGACTGTGTGTGTGTGTGTGTGTGTGTGTGTGTGTGTGTGTGTGTGTGTGTGTGACTGACTGTGTGTGACTGACTGACTGACTGACTGACTGACTGACTGTGTGTGACTGACTGTGTGTGTGTGTGTGTGTGACTGACTGACTGACTGACTGACTGTGTGTGTGTGTGTGACTGACTGACTGACTGACTGACTGACTGACTGACTGTGTGTGTGTGTGTGTGTCACTGTGTGTGTGTGTGTGTGTGTGTGTGTGTGTGTGTCGCCGACCCTTTTAAAACGGCACACTACTTTAGAACATATTGAATGTGGCTCGTTTAGAATCGATCGCCCAAATCTAGTCCCTCCATCTCTGTTCTTTCACCGTCAGTTGACCTCACAGCAGCTCAGGACGTGTCTGTCTGTCTGTCTGTCTGTCTGTCTGTCTGTCTGTCTGTCTGTCTGTCTGTCTGTCTGTCTGTCTGTCTGGTTAACCCATTTAGGCCTGACGTCGAAATAAGAAACACTTTAGCTCTGAAAGAATATATATTCAAAGATTTGTGCCGCATTTTTGTCGTGAAAATCGTGAAAATGTGGCAGAAATCTTTGACTATTATATTCTTTCAGAGTGAACGTTTTTTAACTCAAATCTTTGCTTCTGGGGGGGGTTCCTGGAATAACATATTTTCAGATTGGGGGTCGGTGGCCAATTACATATAATTTTTGCGGTCCTTGACATGAAATATTGATACAGAAACATGAGGTATTTCAGAAAACTGTCAGAATTTAGAAGACTTTTTTATTTATTTCGACGTCATGCCTAAATGGGTTAATAGTATGGCAGCTGTCAGATACAGATAGATACCACATGTTGTTGTTGCTTGTAGATCAGTTTTTTATTATTTATTTATCAAGCATCGTCATGATGTTACAAAATGTGTCTGATTGATTGAATGCTTTATATCAGTCCAAATTGCAACCAGAACATGGTGGCATAGTGAAGACATTTTACACATTCCTCCCCGTTCCCCCATGAGGGCAGAGCGTGCTGCATGCACGCGCTTATTGTGGCAGAGAATAAATCTGCAAAATATGCATACTGTTCAAGACGGGGTCACTTCCGCCCGCGCCGGATGTGATGTGTTGTTGTATCTGTCGTGTAGGCCTAGAGAACGGACGGACCATCGCCCCCCAGACCATCGTCCCCCAGAGCAGCCATGATGATCAGTGATGTAGTGTTGTCGACTTGTCGTGTGTAGGCCTAGGGATTTTGTAACCCATTTTTCACCCCTGTGTCGATTATCTAATGTGATCCTGGGCTCTACACACCCTCCACCAACCTAGTCCCCATATATGGGGGACAAGGGGAGAGCAACGGACTTGAACTCATGCTTCCTTCATGCCCGAGTGTCCAAGTTGCTCCTTTTAACACCTGACAGGGGGGAAGTTTCCCTGGTTGGACGTAGTGGACATCAGGCGCCCCAGCTGGCCAGGGGGAGGCAGTTTAGAGACCAGGATTACTGCATGTTTTTTGTGAGGGTACCTGCCCTAGGGGACACGGGGAGAACATGTGAGGGTACCTACCCTAGGGGACACGGGGAGAACATGTGAGGGTACCTACCCTAGGGGACACGGGGAGAACATGTGAGGGTACCTACCCTAGGGGACACGGGGAGAACATGTGAGGGTACCTACCCTAGGGGACACGGGGAGAACATGTGAGGGTACCTACCCTAGGGGACACGGGGAGAACATGTGAGGGTACCTACCCTAGGGGACACGGGGAGAACATGTGAGGGTACCTACCCTAGGGGACACGGGGAGAACATGTGAGGGTACCTACCCTAGGAGATTTTATGCCATTTTAGTATAACCCTGTGTGCGTGCGTATACGTGTAGGCCTATGGATGCTAGCGGTGGAAGCTAACGGATGCTAAAAAATAAAGAAGATAAAATAGTATTTTTAAATCATTTTTAATCAAATCTCGTAATCTTGAGTTCAGTTGGATACATATACGATAGCGAGATTATCTCGTTTTGGCACAGATTCGGTTAAGGCTAAGAGGATACCACACACAAAATAGTTACCGGGGACTTTTATACTATGCAAAACTGCATTTTCATGTCAGTCCGTCACGCCTCGTGACACGCTCCATATATGACCGTCTCCATATATGAAAGTCACAACGCTGACCTCATCAAACCCTGGATAGGATAGCCATACATAGAGATAATACATCACCTAGATCTGCATATACATGGAGCCGGCGAGCAACTCTATATCTGAGCTCACGGACAATGCATTTCAGTACCGATTGTTCTCTGTTAAGAAACGCCATTGTTTTGTTTTGTGGTATCGGAGTCACTGTCTAGACTGTCTCGTACATTAGACAGCACAGCGATATATTGACTGTACATATTGGTATTCCAGCCTGAAAATGTATTTTTCTATTCACTAAAGGGCTTAAAGAGACAAGGAGACCTCTGTGACTCTATAATAGTAATGATTATGACCAGAATATATTAAATATTTAACCCATTTTGACCTGAGATCAGATTAAAAAAAAATGTCTTCTACATCCTGACACTTTTCTGAAAAAGCTATATGTTTCTATGTCAGTCGTTCTTCGGTTTTTCAAAAAATAGCAGACCTACAAGCTCGTAGCGCGCCACTCGGTGGCGCGCTCGCGCTACGAGCTTGTAGATCTGCTATTTTTCAATAGCTAAAGTATAATAAAATAATGCTTTAAAACACCAAAAGGGGTTCCTTCCCAACAACAGAACATATAATTTTGTACATTTGAGTTTTTTTCATTTTTTTTGTCGTCTCCGAAGGTTATGACGAATGAGCAGCCTTGTTTTCCCTCCCTTACTTTTTTTGACATGCAGCCATTGGTCGGTAACTCATTGACAGATTCACACCTACCAATCGTTAACCAGCCAGTTAACGGTTTTGGAAGCCTTGGAAGTATATAGCTGGCAATTAGCTCGGCCCAATGAACTCAACGCAGTAGCAGGGGGTCCCCAGAAGAATGAGTTAATATAGAGACAGTACCAGGGCGTCCCCAGAATAATTTGTTAATATAGACCCAGTTGCCTTGGGTCTGTGTGTGTGGCTCTCAGAACAAACATCACATATCCAGCAGCACCACCGTTTGGCAACGCTTCTGTGTTCTTCCAGGACACTGACACTCCCCCCCCAAACCGTGGGACGGTTATAGGTAACCGGAAGAGTGGCGCTAATGTTTGTTTTATAGTCCTCAAACATTACATCTCTTTATTGTGTTTTCTTAGACGAGCATCGTTGAAAGACAAACATTAAAGGGACACTTCACCCTTTTTGCAAAAAAATACATGTTAATGACGTTTAGAAGATTTAGATCACTTTCCTGGGGGTATTTATGTGTGTAATATGTGGTTTTAGATATTTTAGATTGTAGCAGTGAGCCTGTTGTCTCTGATGTCATGGACACTGGTCTCACTACCTTCCTAGACTACAATTCCCATAATTCTTTGGTGCACTGCTCCTCCTTGTGGATAGGGGGGAGAGCTGTGTTACTGAGACAACATGTAGTCCAGGAAGGAATTGAGCCCAGTGTCCATGACATCAGAGACAACAGGCTCACTGCTACAATCTAAAACCACATATTACACACATAAAGACCCCCAGGAAAGTGTTCTAAAGCTCCTAAACGTCATTAACATATATATTTTTGCAAAAAGGGTGAAGTGTCCCTTTAAAGCTGTATATAGGAGGGGTTAGCGCCCCTCAAAAACGGGGGGTCTTGGTGTGCGGACGGTCGATGCCTGAGAGAAGCCACTGTAGCCTGGAATCGTCCGCAGGGCTGTCGCTCACGATTATGAGGCCCACATGACGCAAATATTATGTTGCCGTTGAAACACCGGAACATTGTGAATGAAAATGACATTTACGTTTGGCTTCATTAGGCGTTGAGGTTGCGCAACAGGGGAGATATGACGGGTCGGACGGACACACTGTGGACTTGTAGATCTGTCATTGTTTTGAAAATATCGGATGTTTCTTTCAACATGGCATTGATTATTATTATTATTATGACGATTATGCAGACAGTAATTTGCGATGATCTAAAAATAATCGCGATTATTATTATTATTATTATTAGGCGATGACATTATACTTGTGACGGGCCGAATCGCCCCACAGTGTCTTTCGGAGCACGCGGAGCGCTCGTTGCTCGAACGCGGTCGGGAGGTTACAGTACAGTACAGTACAGTACAGTACAGTACAGTACAGTACAGTACAGTACATGAGCGCACTCGCTGAGCACGGCACCACCGAGGATTTTTGTATTTTGATTTGATATATTTAGAAAAGCAATCATAATACTACTGTCATTATAATCAGCGATTCAAGCATTTCACAGTAAAGTCCAGAGACTTATTTCCACTGAGGTCCTCTTCACACTGAACGGAACAATTCTTTAAAATACATCACATAATACATTACATACACAACACAACACATCAAGTACGTCCCTATACCCAATAAAATACATCATAAATACATAACAGTACATATACATTACATACACAACACAACATGTACGTCCCTATCCATCCCTCTAAGATGACCCTTTATAGGGGAACCTTTTCCAGTAGCCATTGTTTAGTCTTCTGTTTAAATGTCCTCACATTGGATGTCAGTTTTAACACTGGTTGGTTTCCAGGCTGTTCCACTGTGTGGCTCCTCTATAGACATGAATGAGCCTTTTTGCCCACTCTATTTTTAAAAGCACCACCACATCTGCAACGCTGGCTCTAGTGAAATGGTTGTATAGAGAGGATGCACTCGCTAGTGAGCACGGCACAGAAAGATGCAGGTGGGTGAGAGAGTGAGAGAGGACTGGCACCGTGCCCAAAGGTTTCCTCCTTCCCCTCGTCTTTTATTTGACGTACTCGTTGCCAGCTCGCCGTTCCTAAAAGAACCATAAAATAAATCCAAACAGCTCTGCGTTGGTTAATCATTGAACCACCGAGTCCTAACTGAGAACATCCAGCTGCTTCACAGAGCGTGGGCTTCGTCTGTAACAAGCAGCCCTTGATTGTTGGGTTGTTAGGGCTACATACATAGTACTAACACAGCATTAGTTAACCCATTCTAGAGTATGTGGGTTAGTTAGTATGGGGTACATACTAACTAGGGCTGTGAATCTTTGGGTGTCCCAAAGGGTTGGGTGGGTGTGATTTGATTCGATTCAGATTCTTGTGGTGACTATTTCGATTCAAAAGGATTCTCTATTCAAAATGATTCTCGATTCAATACATATAGGATCACAATATACTCCAGTCTTGAACTGAAGTGACTATACACTACAGTAACTTGAAAATGACTGAAGACATGATGTTTACTGTGATTAGGGTAATCTTACATTTCATATAAAAACTCCTGTAATGTAAGATTTTGGGAAATTATTAATCTATTTTGAATCGTTCATAACGGGAATTGCGATTGATTCTTTTTACACCCCTAATACTAACACAGCATTAGTTAACCCATTCTGCAGGGTGGGAACCCCTTTTGGTGTTTTAAGCATATGTTATACTTTAGTTATCAAAAAAATAGCAGATCTACAAGCTCGTAGCGCGCCACTCGGCTCGGTGGCGCGCTACGAGCTTGTAGGTCTGCTATTTTTTGAAAAGTCTTTTCTTTCAGAGCCAACGTTTTTAACTAAAATCTTTGCTTCTGTGGGGGAGTCCCTGGAACTACATATTTTACGGCCACATACAGATAATTCTGGGGGTCCTTGACGTGAAAAAGGTTGAGCACCACTGACATTAGAAACATGGGGTTTTCAGAAATCTGTCATGATTTAGAAGACATTATTTTGTAGAATCGTCCTCTGGTATAAATGGGTAAGAATCTAACAGTAGAATTTCCAAATTTACAGAATTATCTGTAAATTTAATCTATAATTCAATTCAAACTTTATTGACAGCCGTAGCCAGAAGAAGACATACAAAGTTCATACAAATCTAAAAAAACGATATATAAAATAAACTATTAGTCGCAGAATATCTGACTAGCACTGCCACCCCTATGTTTCTCCAGGAGAATCCTGAGAGCATAATTTTAAGCTACCTTAAGCTTGCGCAGGCTCTCTTTGCCCAACAGGCTCTCTCTATAAGCATGCCAGATGCCATCTAAATAAAATAAAAATTGCCTTTGCATAATCCTGCAATGTCGCTGAGGCTACTAGGGCAGGTGCTACGGGCTGATGTTGAGTCTGAAGAGGTGAGCCTTCAGACTACGGTGGAAGGTTTGGAGTGAGTCTGATTGCAGTTCTGATTGCAGTGTGGAGTTCATTGCATGGTTTTGGAGCCAGAAGGGAGAAGAGTCTGGGATGATGTGTGGAGTGTTGTCCCGGATGTTTCAGCGAAGGTTCTGTCAGCTTCCCTGTGTTGCGGTGGTGGCTCAGGGGTAGAGTGGCTGGATGGTAACCGCAAGAGTTATAGTGTCAAAGTGTCCTTGAGCAAGACACTGAACCCCTGATTGCTCCTGATGTGCTGGTTGGTGCCTTGCATGGTTTACTTTCCACTGCCATCGGTGTATGAATGGGTGAATGTAATGCACAATCTATGTAAAGCGCCTTGGATAAAGACGCTATATAAATGCACCAGTTATAGCTGATCTGAGCAGAGCGGGAGGGGTTGGTTGGATCAGGCTTTGAAGATATGGGGGTGCCACTGCCATAGGCTGGGTTGTTTTGTAGGCCAACATCAGAGTGTTGTGTGAGCAGCAGTAACTAGGAGCCAGTGGAGGACGCGGAGAAGGATGTGAGAATCTTGGCTTGAACATCCCTGACTTAAACCCCCTATAAAAAACCCTTTGTTGCATCTCTATACTTGCTCTGTCCTTTGTGTCTCAGCTGATCTATACAAGCTTGCGTTCCGTTGCAAATGCGTTGAGTTTTTACAATCGATCTTTTTTAACGATCGTTATATTGATTTGACGTCGTATGGAACTCTGACATTGTTGAGAGTATGTTGTTGTGATGGATCTTTCAGTGCGTTGTGGTGCCACTATTCACTATTCCATATAATATGAACGCTGATGAAGGCTATACGCCGAAACGCGTATGTTGTGCTGTCTGCTGCAGTGTTGCGTTTGGCAGCGCATTTCTATTTTAGTTTTAGTCGTAGTCTCTTGAATAGTTTTCATTTAGTTTCAGTCACATTTTAGTCACCTGGAATGTCTTAGTGTTAGTCTAGTTTTAGTCGACTAAATATCATAAGTCTACTAAATCTACAGTTTAGTCGACTTAAAATGTGTTTTGGCGGGCCTTGATGTCGATGGCTGATTTTACACTTGCTGAAAATAGCCGATCTACAAGTTCACAACGTCGCACACACACACACACACACACACACACACACACACACACACACACACACAGCCTCTCCGCTCTTGTGTTGGAACAGCCAGCCGTCGCAGCGCGACGCGTTGTGAGCTTGTAGATCAGCTATATTCGGCATGCAACCAAGTGTTAAATGACTTATACTGGATGTCTTGTCCACTATAGTCCCTTCCTAACATTTTAGTTAGTTTTTTTTTTTAGTCTATGTTTGTTGACGAACATTTTTCGTCTTAGTTTTAGTCTACAAAAACAACACTGCTACTGTGCGAATTATAAAAGAATAAAAAGTGCCTTAATCCAAAGGACAAGGTCCTGTGAGTGCTGGTCTGTTCTCTCCAATAGAGAACATCTTATAAAGTGCCACTATATTCAGTTGGTATTATTATGGACGTCTCGTGCCAACTACGCCATCATTCTCTTCTTCTCCGAAACCATCAACTTATTGCCCTTTGATGTCATAAAGCTTCCGAGGAGTGCTTTTCTGTGTGCGTTGGCGAGGAGGGGGAGGGGGGGAGGAGGGGAGGAGGAGGAGGAGGGGGGGGATGCCTTCTCGTAATGTGCACCGCATATTAATCTGCACACGTTTTGAGAATTGCAAGATTCTGATCTGCAGCCATGATGCCAAAGCGACTTCTCTCTCTTTTATAATATTCGTCTGTTTTTTTCACCTCCTCACAAAGCATTCCAGGTCACACAAAATGTAAGAGAGGAGGGGGAGGGGGGGGGGGGGGGGGGGGAGAGGGAGGAGGAGGGGGAGGGGGGGGGGAGAATACACGTGTTCTTTATCACAAAAGGGAGATGTCATTTTTTTTCAGGTGTTACTTGAGGTCGCTTCAGAGCAGCAAAGTTAGATTTTTAGTTTTAGTCATATAGTCACCGTGAATAGTTTTCCTTTAGTTGTTTTTCACATTTTAGTCACCGGCTGGTACAGTATGTTTTAGTGTTACACAGTACACACACACACACACACACACACACACACACACACACACACACACACACACGACACATCGCCACAGACATCCAAACAAACTGTGTTCATGGAAGGGCGATATATAGAACGCCGCAGAGGAGTAGAGCGGGGTGGTGGGGGGGTGTGTGTGTGTGTGTGTGTGTGTGTGTGTGTGGCGGGTGTGTGTGTGGGGGGGGGGGGGGTGGTGGTGGTGTTTGAACAGTTTGAAGGGGCGGGCGGAGAAGGGTCTGTAATCAGGGGTGACAATGATTTAGGGAGGGAGAGAAAAGGGGTGGTGGCCGGGGGGGGGGGGGGGGGGGGAGGGGAGGGTGGGTGTGCGGGGGAGATGGGGGGGGGGAGATGGGGGGGGGGTATTGGAGAGGAGCGAGCGAGCGAGAGAGAGAAAGAGAGGGCTGTAAAAGTGGTTGTCGACGATCAAAGGATCAGGAGGTTGTGTCGCGGACAAAGGGAGGAATGGCGCGGATGTGACTCGCATTTTGATTTACTTTTAGAGAGAGGACAACGCTGGGGGGAGGGGGGGAGGGGGGAGGAGGGGGGAGGAGGAGGGGGGAGGAGGGGGGAGGAGGAGGGGGGAGGAGCGGGGGGGGTACAGAAGCAAAAAGGAGGACCAAGTTGTGATCCCATTACAGACTGTCCCATCAGCTCCACTCCTCCTCCCGGAAGGAAAGGAAAACAGGCGCTCGTGTGTGTGTGTGTGTGTGTGTGTGCGCGCGTGTGTGTGTGTGTGTGCGCGTGTGTGTGCAACGTGCGTGCTATGTGCCCGTGGGGGGGGGGCAGGGCAATCATGCATCCCCCTCCCTCCTCGACACATTACAGTTTTAAAAACATGACTCGTGCTACACATTCAAGCTTAACAAACAATAAAGCATAAAGCATTTATAAAAAGCAATGTTTGAGCCGGTCCTCTCCTTGTATTGTATAATAATGTGTAAAGAGAACACTTAAAAACTATGACACAAGTATTGGCATAACTTCTATCTTATTATGTGGTGCAACATTTTATTGTTTTATCTTGTTAGGGGCCTGTGTGTGTGTGTGTGGGGGGGGGGGGGGGGGGGTGGGGTCGGGGGGTTATTGAGGCAAAAAAAGGGGGCGTGTCCAACTGCATCATGAGTGACAGGTGGAGTTCAAATCCCTGCCATGATTTCATTGAGAGCGCGGCCTGTGTGTAAGAGGATACCCATGTGAAAGGCTGCCTCCCCCTGGGGGGAGGGGGGGCAGGGGGGGGCCCACAGGGGCCAGGGCCACAGCTCTGCCCCCTTGTGGTCATATGGGGTAGGTGGGGGGACCCAGAACAGAGCCATCTCTAACCCATTCTGACCTGAAATCAGATTCTAAAAAAGATGTCTTCTATACATCCTGACAGTTTTCTGTAAAAAGCTATGTTTCTATGTCAGAGGTTCTTCGGTGCTCAACCTTTTTCATGTCAAGGTCCCCCAGAATTATCTCCATTGGGCCACGGACCCCCATCTCAAAATATGTAGTTCCAGCGACCCCCCAGAAGCAAATATTTTAGTTCAAAATGTTCGCTCTAAAATATATATTCAATGATTTGCGCCACATTTGAATGATTTTTCAAAAATAGCAGACCTACAAGCTCGTAGCGCGACACTCGGTGGCGCGCTATGAGCTTGTAGATCTGCTATTTTTCCAATAGCTAAAGCATAACATAATGCTAACACCAAAAGGGGTTCCCGCCTCCAAAATGGGTTCTAATATAGAAGAGTTGCGACATTGAGGGGGCAGAAACCGAGCGCTGTTCTAATGCAGCCTGAAACTGGTACGAGCTGGAGTTGGAAATACATTGTTTTCAACGAGGGGCGGCGCAAACAAGAGCTATTTTAAGCATGTGTGCAAATATGACAACTGTTTTAAAGTATTGTACAGTAACAACTAAAGTCTCTTTACTGTTTTATGTTGTACTACAAAACAATCTAAAATATAGGGATTTAAGATCATGAAAGCTGGTCTGTTGCCCTGAGTCCAATGCATTTAATTCATGCAAAGAAAGAAAGAAAGGTACTATGTTTACCCAGGGTAACTGGACTAAGGAAAGGAAAGGTACTATGTTTACCCAGGGTAACTGGACTAAGGAAAGGAAAGGTACTATGTTTACCCAGGGTAACTGGACTAAGGAAAGGAAAGGTACTATGTTTACCCAGGGTAACTGGACTAAGGAAAGGAAAGGTACTATGTTTACCCAGGGTAACTGGACTAAGGAAAGGAAAGGTACCATGTTTACCCAGGGTAATTGGACTAAGGAAAGGAAAGGTACTATGTTTACCCAGGGTAACTGGACTAAGGAAAGGAAAGGTACTATGTTTACCCAGGGTAACTGGACTAAGGAAAGGAAAGGTACTATGTTTACCCAGGGTAACTGGACTAAGGAAAGGAAAGGTACCATGTTTACCCAGGGTAATTGGACTAAGGAAAGGAAAGGTACTATGTTTACCCAGGGTAACTGGACTAAGGAAAGGAAAGGTACTATGTTTACCCAGGGTAACTGGACTAAGGAAAGGAAAGGTACTATGTTTACCCAGGGTAACTGGACTAAGGAAAGGAAAGGTACTATGTTTACCCAGGGTAACTGGACTAAGGAAAGGAAAGGTACTATGTTTACCCAGGGTAACTGGACTAAGGAAAGGAAAGGTACTATGTTTACCCAGGGTAACTGGACTAAGGAAAGGAAAGGTACTATGTTTACCCAGGGTAACTGGACTAAGGAAAGGAAAGGTACCATGTTTACCCAGGGTAATTGGACTAAGGAAAGGAAAGGTACTATGTTTACCCAGGGTAACTGGACTAAGGAAATGAAAGGTACTATGTTTACCCAGGGTAACTGGACTAAGGAAAGGAAAGGTACCATGTTTACCCAGGGTAATTGGACTAAGGAAAGGAAAGGTACTATGTTTACCCAGGGTAACTGGACTAAGGAAAGGAAAGGTACTATGTTTACCCAGGGTAACTGGACTAAGGAAAGGAAAGGTACTATGTTTACCCTGCAGGGTAACTGGACTAAGCTCAATAACTTGTTTACAGCCAGGCCCGGCTCATAGAACATTTCATGGTAGGGGTTCAATGCCTTGCTCAAGGGCACTTCAGCGGTTGTAATTTTAACGTGCCGTTCCGGGGATACGAACTATAGCGACCTTCCGATATCAAGACCGCTCCGCAAACCGTTCGGCCACCGCTGCCCCAGTTGGTTGTCCCCCCATTCTCAATAGAATGTCTATGTAGGAGAGGAGCCGCCATTGGACTGAAGTGAACGCAGTTTGCGTAACTGTCTATATCTAAGGCTCTGGGTCAAAAGCATCGATCAAGATGTTAGACTACAGTTGAACGTTACTGCAGTATAATATATATTAACCCATTTAGACCTGAGACCCCATCGGTGTCTCCATCGCCTCATAGCTTTTTAACCACTTTAACCATTCCAAAAATAGCAGATCTATAGTGCCGCGCTACGAGCTTGTAGATCTGCTATTTTTTGAAAAATCGTAAAAATGTGCCCTAAATCTTTGAATATATATTCTTTCAGAGCGAACATTTTTAACTCAAATCTTTGCTTCTGGTGGGGGTCCCTGGAACAACATATTTTCAGATGGGGGTCGGCGGCTAATTAAATTCTTGGGGTCGTTGACATGAAATATTGAGCACCACTGATATAGAAAATATGAGGTTTATCAGAAAATTCTCATGATTTAGAGGACATTTTTAAAATGTTGATGTACCATAGGCCTAAGTAATAATAATAATATAATAATAATAATAATAAGGCCTAAGTAACGCTATAGTCAAGTAAATGTACTTCGTATAGTTGCTGTGCGCCACACACACACACACACACGCGCACACACACACTCACACACACTCACACACACTCACACACACTCACACACACACTCACACTCACACTCACACTCACACACACACAGTGCCGCGCAGCAAAGTGGAGCACGGGGAGTCCTTGGGAGTGGGCAGAGCTCGCATGGCATGTGGGGCCTGGTGGAGGGGGGCTGGCTGTTCCAGCACAAGAGCGGAGAGGCTGTGTGTGTGCGTGTGTGTGTGTGCGTGTGCGCGTGCTGTGAGAGTGCGCACACACGCGCATGCATGTTTGTGCCACTCGTGGCCCTGGGAAGTGTACGAATGTAACCGAACGGATGCGTTCGTACACTTCCCATGCAGAGTTGAGTGAGTGTATAAACCGTCGGACCCATTCAGACCTGACTGACGCTGCCACAATCCCTTCCACGTCGCTATGTCGTTCTCACAACAATAACCAATTCAGACCTGAGATCAGATTAAAAAAATGTCTTCTACATCCTGACAGTTTTCTGAAAAAGCTATGTTTCTATGTCAGTCGTTCTTCGATTTTTCAAAAATAGCAGACCTACAAGCTCATAGCGCGCCACTCGGTGGCGCGCTATGAGCTTGTAGATCTGCTATTTTTCAATAGCTAAAGCATAATATAATGCTAACACCAAAAGGATGCAGATTTACAACATACAAGCTTGCAGCTTGAGCCTACAGTACACCTCTTCTGTTTTTGAATAAGCCAAACACAAAAAATATAAAATGTCCAACAGAAGCTCTCCGGGTTTGGGTTTTAATGGGTTAATTAATTGGAGCCAGGACTGCAGCAGAATAACTGCACTCCACTGGACCAGAGTGGGTTCTCTCACTTCTCTTCATGTCCAACGGGGGCAGCGGTGGTGGCCGAACGGTTTGCGGAGCGGTCTTGATATCGGAAAGGTCGCTAGTTCGTATCCCCGGCACGTTAAAATTACCACCGCTGATGAAGTGCCCTTGGACAAGGCATTGAACCCCTACCATGAAATGTTCTATGAGCAGGGCCTGGCTGTAAACAAGTTCTTGAGCTTAGTCCAGTTACCCTGCAGGGTAAACGTAGTACCTTTCCTAGCACCCATGAGAGGGGCACCCATAAGTCCGATCCAGAAGAACACAGTTTTCCGGCCACTGCTACAGAGCTGACAATGAGGTTATATCTTCCCTTCTTCTCTGGAGTCCTGCCTCAAAGCAGACCAGAGGTAGAAAACTGTCGTTCCCTGATGTCATCGCTATAGGGACACATGATGTCATCGCTAGGGACACATGATGTCATCGCTATAGGGACACATGATGTCATCGCTAGGGACACATGATGTCATCGCTATAGGGACACATGATGTCATCGCTAGGGACACATGATGTCATCGCTATAGGGACACATGATGTCATCGCTAGGGACACATGCATCAGTAAGCAGGAACTGGGGATGGCAATGAAGGCGTGGCGTTGTGAAAATCCATCATCTCGACCGTGGTCGAAAAATGATGAGAATACTTTAGTTGTTGAATTAGATTCTTGTACTCCATGGGGGTTGGTGCCGCTGGCCTAGCGGATAAGGCGCATTGTACCACATAATGCCGGCTCCAATGCAGCCTAGACTGTGAGTCGCGGGTTCGATTCCCGAGCCCGACGACCTTTGCTGCATGCATTGCACACCCCTCCGTCTCTCTCATCTCATCATTGTTTGATGAATTGAACAAGGTGGACCCTCTTGTAAACAAGTGTAATGCTTTATTGGGTCGTCCACTCACAGTTAACATGCTGTCTTTGTATTGAGTTGTGCTTGAAATGTACTGTGATTCTGCGAACTGTTAATACATACTTCCAATCAATCAATCAATCTCTCTCTAAACCGTTTCCTGTCACTCGCTACTTATATGTACTATCAATAAATCTCCCAAATGAGGTTGACCTCTGACCTCGTCACTTTTTGTGACGGCCGTTTTTTAGCCCAAGGAGTGTTTTTGGTGCAGAACTAATGCTTGGAATGGATCGATAATCAATAAACCCACTAGTTTGACACGTTCACATGCTACTGAAAGCATGACGACGTGTGGAATATTTGTTTATCTTTATATACAGTATGTTGTCTATGGTGCTGGCCATGTTTATATACAGTATAGGTTGTCTATGGTGTGGGGTATCTCTCATTCTGTGGACCTTATTTAACCCATTCTGACCTGAGATCAGATTCATGCGAGGTTTCCACTGGACAACACACTGGTCTTGATTAACCCATTCTGACCTGAGATCAGATTCTAAAAAATGTCAGTCGTTCTTCGACTTTTCAAAAATAGCAGACCTACAAGCTCGTATCGCGCCACTCGGTGGCGCGATATGAGCTTGTAGATCTGCTATTTTTCAGTAGCTAAAGCACGACATGATGCTAACACCAAAACGGGTGCCCGGTCAGAATGGGTTAATGACAAAGTGAATAGAAACAAAACGCAAATGAAAAAAGTATGTCATGACAGGTCCTCTCAAATGTTGGGCCTGTGGCTTCCCCAGCTCTCTCTCTCTCTCTCTCTCTCTCTCTCTCGCTCTCTCTCTCTCGCTATTTATATTTATATATATACAGTTGTAGATTTCAGTACAGTTTTTTTATTTATTTTAAATACTGTCGTCTGGGATGATACCAGTGGAGCCAATAGGAGATGAACAGGTGTTCTTAGACATGACCTCATTGGGCGTGCGGCACGTTGTAGCTTCACCCATTTAGACCTGAGAACGATTCTACAAATGCCTTCTAAATATCGGTAGCCTACTGACTGAAAAATACGTGTTTCTATGTCAGCGGTTCTCAAGCATTTTCATGTCAAGGATCCCCAAATATATGTATTTGGTCACCGACACCCCCCCCCCCCCCCCCCCCATCTGAAAATATGTAGTTCCAGGGACCCCCCAGAAAGATTTTAAACTCAAGATTTGAGTTTAAAAACGCTCGCTCTGAAAGAATATATACTCAAAGATTTTCGCCACATTTTCACGTTTAAAAAAAATAAATATATAGCAGACCTACAAGCTGCTATGAGCTTGTAGATCTGCTATTTTTCAATAGCTAAAGTATAACCTGATGGTTAAACGGTCACATGCTCTCACTCCTCCTGGCTATCCACCATCCGTCCAACCAACGCACCTGTCCACCACACCTCTGTACCGCACCTCCACCTGTCCAACACACACCTCTGTACCGCACCTCCACCTGTCCAACACACACCTCTGTACCGCACCTCCACCTGTCCAACACACACCTCTGTACCGCACCTCCACCTGTCCACCACACCTCTGTACCTCATCTCCACCTGTCCACCACACCTCTGTCCTGCATCTTCTCCACAGCATGTTGGAAAGAGAGGTGGAGATAATGGAGCAATGGCCACTTTGGCCAGCCTCTAAAATAACAACATGGGCCCACAACAACAACAACCCCCTCCCCTCCCCACCCCCTTTTTTGGAGGAGTGAGAGAGAGAGAGAGAGAGAGAGAGAGAGAGAGAGAGAGAGCCCCCGCACAATGGCCCAGTGTTCAGGTCCCCGGGACACGCAGGAGGGGGGGCTCCCCCCCCCCCCCCCCCCCCACACACCGCCATCCAAGTTATTAGACGAGAGAGAGAGATAGACAGAGAGAGAGCGCGAGATAGAGAGAGAGAGAGAGAGAGAGAGAGAGGTCACAATCACACAACCAGCGAGTTGTTCCACTTCCTGGTCCCCCACAGGCCCCGTCTCATTGGCTGAGATAGAGAGGGCCTCTCGCTACTAGACCCCACCCCCCGCCACACCAACCAGCACAAACCCCGCCCCTGCCTGTCGAACCCTCCATTTCTCCCACCTTAAGAAAAATCCACCTGAAAAGCAGGTGCGCTTGTTTTTTACTCTGCCGGGCACGTTCTGTCTGTGGCGGCCAAGAATAGTTTGGGTTTGCACGGGGGGGGGGGGGGGGGGGGGGGGGGCTGGGGGGGGTGGGGGTCATTGTGTGGTGGGAGGGGCTTCGGCTGAAATGCAACGCACCGGGCCTCGGGAATAAGGGAAAGCTGACGCCACCCGATTTACAAGTCCTGCAGAGCTTTTGCAGATCTGCTGTTTTCTGCATGGCGTCCTCCTGACTGACACCGACCGCCGTACGGCCGCATGGCGTCCTCCTGACTGACACCGACCGCCGTACGGCCGCATGGCGTCCTCCTGACTGACACCGACCGCCGTACGGCCGCATGGCGTCCTCCTGACTGACACCGACCGCCGTACGGCCGCATGGCGTCCTCCTGACTGACACCGACCGCCGTACGGCCGCATGGCGTCCTCCTGACTGACACCGACCGCCGTACGGCCGCATGGCGTCCTCCTGACTGACACCGACCGCCGTACGGCCGCATGGCGTCCTCCTGACTGACACCGACCGCCGTACGGCCGCATGGCGTCCTCCTGACTGACACCGACCGCCGTACGGCCGGAGTATAAATGAAGCGTGACTCGATCGGGTTTCTTGTCTTTCATCTCCGGCTTCCTCTTCAATTTGCCCGTCCTCAGAAGACGGAGAGAGAGAGAGAGAGAGCGCTCTGAAATTATCATACCGATGTGCTTGTAATGTCTACCTGCCTGCCAGGCCCGAGGCTAATATCCACCTTCCACAACACTCGTACTTTGAGCCTGGGCTCCCCTGTGTTTATCACAGTGAGAGGAGCTTAGAGAGAGGAGAACGCACGTGTACAATATGGAGGCGTGAGCTTTAGATTTAATAAATAAATAAATGTATATATATATATATCATAACAGTCAGCCGACCCTCTATGTTATCAGAGCTTTAGTGGATACCTCTTCTGTGTTTTTGAAGGACTATTTTCTCTCTGTGTGTGTGTGTGTGTGTGTGTGTGTGTGTGTGTGTGTTAGCAGATCTACGACCTTGAATAAAATCGTAAAAAATGTGGCACAAATCTTTGAATATATATATATTGTTTCAGAGCACAGAGCTGATGTGATGATGTCATCATGTGGGGGGGGGGGGGGGGGGCAGGATGCCATGCTGCTGATGATGTCATCATGTGGGGGGGGGGGTGGGGGGGCAGGATGCCATGCTGCTGATGCTTCTTAACGGCAGAACGTTCTCTAAGATGCCCCTCCCTCCTGACATGCCCGTCCTCTTTCACCCCCATCCTCTAAAGCCCCCCCCCCTCCCCCCTTCGGCGGTCAGTGGCTTGACCCCGGGGCGTTGTGGTATGTGTGTGTGTGTGTGTGTGGGGGGGGGGGGGGGGGTGGGGTCCTGAATATACCTCTTCAATTGGCTCGCTGCACGCCCAGCCTGCTCCCAAAAAATAAATAACGTGATGAAGTGGGGTTCAAAGGTCAGGGGTCATCGGAGGGAGAACGACGAAGGGTATCTGGGGTCATCGGCAGCAGCAGTGGCCCCCAAGGGCCGAGACCAGACCCGGCGCCAGCCAGCCAGCCAGCCAGTCAGTCAGTCAGTCAGCCAGCCAGTCAGTCAGTCAGCCAACCAGCCAGCCAGCCTGCCAGCCAGCCAGCCAGCCAGCCAGCCAGTCAGTCAGCCAGCCAGTCAGCCAGCCTGCCAGTCAGTCAGTCAGCCTGCCAGTCAGTCAGTCAGCCAACCAGCCAGTCAGCCAGCCAGCCTGCCAGCCAGCCAGTCAGCCAGTCACCCAGTCAGCCAGCCAGCCAGCCAGCCAGTCAGTCACCCAGTCAGCCAGCCAGTCAGCCAGCCAGCCAGCCAGTCACCCACCCACCCACCCACCCACTCACTCAGCCAGTCAGTCAGCCAGCCAGTCAGCCAGCCAGTCAGCCAGTCACCCAGTCAGCCAGCCAGCCAGCCAGCCAGCCAGTCAGTCACCCAGTCAGCCAGCCAGTCAGTCAGCCAGCCAGCCAGCCAGTCACCCACCCACCCACCCACTCACTCAGCCAGTCAGTCAGCCAGCCAGTCACCCACCCACCCACTCAGCCAGCCAGCCAGTCAGCCAGCCAGTCACCCAGTCAGCCAGCCAGCCAGTCACCCACCCACCCACTCAGCCAGCCAGCCAGCCAGTCACCCACCCACCCACTCAGCCAGTCAGCCACCCACCCACCCACTCAGTCAGCCTGCCAGTCAGTCAGTCAGCCAGTCACCCACCCACCCACCCACCCACTCAGCCAGCCAGCCAGCCCCACTGCTGTCTGATTGGGGCGGTCGTTATGGGATGCGGTGGTCATTAGGATAAGTGGCCCCTGCAGGTCAGTCTGGCCTAGTTTTTAATGCAAATCCAGGAGCCTCTGGTCGGTTGCCAGGTTGGTGTGATGGGAGTGGATGGGATGGTGTGTGTGTGTGTGATGGATCGGCTCTCAGTTTGATTAGCCACTTAACCCATTCTGAACGGGCACCCATTTTGGTGTTAGCATCATGTTATGCTTTAGCTATTGAAAAATAGCAGATCTACAAGCTCATAGCGCGCCACCGAGTGGCGCGCTACGAGCTTGTAGGTCTGCTATTTTTTGAAAAATCGAAGAACGACTGACATTTTTTAGAATCTGATCTCAGGTCAGAATGGGGTTAATCAGACCAGTGTGTGTCCTAGTGGAAACCTCGTATGAATCTGATCTCAGGTCAGAATGGGTTAAAGCCCTGCTTTATTCACCGTCCGTCGCACCCCACTGACCCAGTGCTGCGGCTCACGTGAGCTTGAACATCTGCTATTTCTGCTTAACCAGCGTTTTTAGACCTGAGGACGATTCTATTCTACAAAATGTATTCTTGAATCCTGTACAGTTTTCTGAAACCCCTCATGTTTCTGTGTCAGTCGTTCTCAAACATCTCCATGTCAAGGACCCCCCGACACCCCCAACTGAAAATATGTTGTTCCATTCAACATATTTTAGCAGATCTACAAGCTCGTGGCGAGGCACTATTTTTCAATCGCTAAAGTACAGTATAAGATAATGCTTAAAATACCAGAAGGGGTTCCCGTCCTGAATGGGATGAGGTTGTGTATTTTAATTTTTTTTACATTTTGGTTAACCAATTTTGACCTGAGATCAGATTCTAAAAGATTCTGTTTGAAAATGACAGTTTTCTGAAAAAGCTATGTTTCTATGTCAGTGGTTCTTCGATTTTTCAAAAATAGCAGACAAGCTTGTAGCGCGTCACTCGGTGGCGCACTAAGAGCTTGTAGGTCTGCTATTTTTCAATAGCTAAAGCATAACATGTTTTCATCAATCCAACGTGTGTTTACCAGACAGTTTGCCCTGTTGTGACCTGATGTTGTTGCTACTACGTCTGTGTGCTTGATCTTGGTTTTTTATTGGTTTCAATTTGTTCTGTCATGATAAGCTGATTAATTTAATGGCCCTTTTGTTATAGCTTATCTTTTGAGTTCATGGTGTTAGTTTCACCTCCATAACACCTTCTGGCAACACTACATACAGTACATATTCATTCATTGAAGTTTTATTTATTCTCCAAATTACACTTGAGTAATTAAAGTCATTTTGACCTGAGATCAGATTCTAAAAAATTCTCTGTTTGAAAATGACAGTTTTCTGAAAAAGCTATGTTTCTATGTCAGTCGTTCTTCGATTCTTCTAAAATAGCAGATCTACAAGCTCGTAGCGCGCCACTCGGTGGCGCGCTACGAGCTTGTAGATCTGAAGATCTTGTAGATTTAAAAACAGTTGCATATTGTGGGCGTCTGTGTGCTCACCAAGGTTTAAAAACGACTTAAGGGTACCAATGTGGTCATAAGAGTTTTATTTTATTTTATTATCTTTTTATTTTTATTTTATTTTACCCTCCGGTCCAGACCGGATCACTTGGCGATTTAGAAACACAGACCAGGCTTTCCTCCGAGGTGGAAAGCCTGGTGACGTGTGTGCGTGTGTGCATGTGCGTGCATGTGCGTGCGCATGTGTTAGGCTGCAAAACAGTGACACTTTGTGGTCAATAAACGCTATCCATGCTCGGACAGACAGACAGACAGACAGACAGACAGACAGACATAACACAGCCAGGCAGACGGGGACACACATAGCTGTCTATAGGAGTGGTTTTTTGAGCACCACTCAAGAAACTAAAAGGTGAAATAGGGACATATACTGTACAAGGTTTCAGTCGGGTGGAAAAAAACACATTATGTCCAAAAGCTGTTACACATTTTCAGGATTCAAATTAAAAAACGTTGCAGATGGACGAGCAGAAGACTTTTTTTAAATGTCTACGTCGGGCACTTAATGCTCTTTACCTCTTACCTCTTTGGTTATGGAAAATGGGTGACGAGTGGATTATAGGCAGTTTGTGCTCACTCAAATGGGTTAGGGTTTTTGATTGATTGAAATCTTTATTAACAGTTTGTAGAATTACAGTACATTTCAAGCACAAACTCAATACAAAGACTGTTAACTGTGAGTGGACGACCCAATTAAGCCTTACACTTGTTTACAACAGGGTCCACATTGTTCAATTCATCAAAACATTTAGAGACAAACAAATAGACACTTCTATGTAGTTAAAGAACAGAACAGGAATTCATCATATAGGAAGCGAAAAGGGGAAAAAAAATATATACAGTGAGGGGAACAGGGGGATAAAAGAAAACGAAAGACAGAGTGTAGGGCGCCTGCACACAACACCATGCGTTGATGCCATGTGTGCATATGTGCAGGCACCCAACACCACGTCCATACAAAAACATAGTACAATCCAGATAAAAATTCAGCTTTTACAGAGGCCAGTTTCGAATTGCAGCCATCCGTAGGTGCCCTTTGAGAGCAGTTTTGAAGGAGCCAAGGGATTCACATGTCTTAATGACTGTTGGTAGGGCGTTCCACATTTTGGTGGCATAGGAGCGAAAAGAATTTAGTCCCTTGTTTGTGCCGAATCTGGGTTGTACATGGTTTGTTGCACTCCCTCTGGTGTTGTGGGTGTGGACTTCGTTTACATTAAGGAAGTACTGTAGGAGGTACTGTAGGGTGGTGTGGGGTTGGGTTGGGTTAGGGTACATGGCGCTGACGACCCCTGGGGTTAGGGACCGGTTGAAGTAAACGTGGTGAGTCATGTGACCAACGTGGCATCGGAATGATGATGAAGCTGACCCGGGGGGTTTGGAGGGGGAGGGGGGGGGTCAGTGCAGATTAGCTCACTTCTGAGCTGGTATTTTACCCCCCCACCCCCCCCATGCCCTGGGGTAAATCTATAAGCCAGGCCTGGTTGAGGACGAGCCAACTGGGCTGCGTGGCCTGGCGTGGCGGGTGGCCTTTCATGTCAACGTATCACATCAAAGGCGTCTCTGGACGTGACAGAGTTTCCGTGGCTCTCCGTGTGAGAGGGATTCCATTCCAGGCAGAGTGCCACCCGCCGCCGGTCCGCCAACCATGTTTTCCATGTGACTTCTTATCTGATGTCATTCAAAGAAATGCTCCCTGACTTGTTTGTTTGTTTGTTTGTCCTCGATGATATTAGCTATTGCTATTATTATTACATTAGGTTTGTGGGCGACTGTGGCTCAGGAGGTAGAGCAGGTCGTCCAATGATCCCTGGGTCGGCGGTTTGAATCCCGGCTCCTCCTCTTGGCTACATGTCGAAGTGTCCTTGGGCAAAGACACTGAACCCCAAATTGCTCCCGATGTGCTGGTTGGTATACCTTGCATGGCTTCCGCCGCAATCGGTGTATGAATGGGTGAATGTAATGCACAGTCTATGTAAAGCGCCTTGGATAAAGGTGCTATATAAATGCACCATTTACCATTTTCACATACTTTCATCTGGGATTTGGAATATCTTAATATATCGTTTGTGCCCCATGACACACAATGTGAGGCGCATTGGCTGTGTTTGCTGCTACTGTACCTGCTACTGCTTGTTGAGTAGATCTATCATTCTGCAGATCAATCATTCTGCTGAGATAATAGTCTTAGAGTGTACTCTAGGGGTCTGGTGATGATGAGGTCAGATCAACGTATGGAATGTCAGAACAGCTCCATATACTGTATATGGAGATCTAAGGGTGGCAGTATGGGCGCAGTGTCTTGAGTACTGTACACATACAGGGTTTGATGAGGTCAGATCAACATTCATCAATATGTGTCACGAGCCGTGACGTCAGATGCGGGTTTTCATAGTATTCATAGTAAACTCGACTAGGTCGTTACTGCTAATACTACCACTACTACTACTACTACTACTACTACTACTACTACCTCCTCTAATACTACCACTACTACCACTACTACTAACAAACAGGCCTGGGCCGTGGCTCAGCGGTCCAGGAGCCTTGGCTGGTAAGCCAGCTTTACAGCATGTCGAGGGTTCGAGTCCCGGTCCTGACGAACTTTGCTGCGTGTCACCCCCCCCCCTGTCTCTAACCCCCTTCCTGTCTACTTACTGTCACCTGTCAAATAAAGGCAAAAAATATACATAATATTATGTAGATTTGAGCAGTGAGCCCGGTGTCAACATGTAGTCCAGGAAGTACAGTACAAGTGAGCCCAGTGTCATGGACAAGGAGCATTATGGGAATTGTAGTCCAGGAAAAGGAAGTGAGATCCAGTCAGTGTCCATGACATCAGAGACACTCATGGGGCTCACTGCTCCAAAATCCTAAAATATCTGAATCTTTCACGATGTTGTCTTTAAATCTATAAATGGTCTGGCTCCTCTTTATCTGTCTGACCTTATTGAGGTCTATACTCCTCCTAGGTCACTGCGGTCTGAGGGCCAGCTAAACCTCAGGGTCACAAAGAAGACCCGCCTAAAGTCCAGAAGCGACCGAGCCTTCTCTGTTGTAGCCCCCAAACTATGGAACGCACTCCCCTCCCACGTCAAATCGGCCCCTTCCATCGAGACCTTTAAATCTGGCCTAAAGACCCACCTCTATACCTTGGCTTTTAACCCCGCTTGAGTTCCTTCGGTCCTTGTATATGTTTTGTCTCACTGTGATGCTGTTGCTTTTCTGTTGTTTTTTCTGTAATGTGTCTCAGTTGTTTTCACTGTTTGTACTTTGTTTTCTCGCTGTTGTTTTTCTGTGTGGTAGCTTTGGTCGCCTGTACAGCACTTTGTAAACTTTTGAAATGTGCTATATAAATAAAGTGGATTGGATTGGATTGGACAACTTTGTGCAGAACTCTGACCTCCTGCCGTGCGTCTCCTCTCTCCTCTCTTCCAGATGCATCCCTTGGGTCTGTGTAACAACAACGATGGTTGGGGTACTGTAGGGTGGTGTGGGGTTGGGTTAGGGTACTGTAGGTACAGAACTCTGACCTCCTCTCCTCTCTTCCAGATGCATCCCTTGGGTCTGTGTAACAACAACGATGAGGAGGACCTGTACGAGTACGGCTGGGTGGGGGTGGTGAAGCTGGAGCAACCGGAGCTGGACCCCAGTTGTCTGACCGTACTGGGAAAGGTAAACACACACACACACACACACAACAACCTGGACCCCAGTTGTCTGACCGTACTGGGAAAGGTAAACACACACACACACACACAACAACCTGGACCCCAGTTTTCTGACCGTACTGGGAAAGGTAAAAACACACACATGTTCACGCACAACTGGCTCCCCTTTGAAGAAGCAGGGACCTGCACACACAAATTAAATGCATTTTTATAGCGCTTTTTCCAAGTGCTCACAACGCTCTACAATGGTTGGTTCATTCATTCATTCATACATTGGGAGGTGAAGCGGCGAACAGTCAACGCCACAGTGTCCTCACTTCACACATTCACACACCAATGGTGGAACGGTCACCCTGACCGACTCATTGGAGGCAACGTAGGGTTCAGTGTCTTTGCCCAAGGACACTTCAACATGTGGACAGGAGAAGGAGCCGGGATTCGAACCGCCGACCCAGAGGGTTGCTGCATGGGTTGCGACCTGAAAATAGCTGATCTACATACAAGCTACAAGCTATTTTTGTCCAGAAGTGACCTCTTACGGGGTTTCAGCCCCTGTCTCTGTATAACACTCTCCCTGGTTTGAAGTCTCTAGAACACGGTCCCTCCAACATGTGCGTTATTACTGCGTTTACAAGTTTTTACACACAAGACAAAATAAACCCCAGCCCTGATTTGATTACTAGAAGAACATGAGTCAAGTAAACACTTTAATCTAATTGTAGTGTGGAGTCAGACAGCCTTGGCTGTCCAGCCGTTTTCAACTTACTCCCGCTAGACTATCTGTTTTTTTTTTATGGCTGCTATCTTTGTTTACACTTTGTTCATTGCAGCTAAAGATGAGAGCAATAAAAAGTGTGTGGTTAATGACAGAAGGGAAATGTTTGATGTTGGTCGTTTATAGTTTATAGTCTTGTCTGTGTAGGGAAGAATACAATGGCTTTTGTTTCAGTCCTACAAACTATTATAGTGTGAATTAAAGCCTCCAGTATAATCTCCGTCCGTATATGCAACAACATGGCATGAAAATAAGTATCTTTGCTGTTCCTTTTTCAAAATGTCTGGTGGTTTGAAATACTCTGTTTTTGTGTATAGTCAATGCGGGTCATCAGTGACTTTAAAAAAAATATATATTCTTTTTGGCTTTTTCTGCCTTTATTGATGGGTTGAAAGTAGACTGACAGGAAATGGGGGGAGAGAGATGGGGGGGGGGGAAACATGTGGCAAAGGCCGTCTGGATTCGGGAGTCGAACCCGCGGCACGCCGTCAGGCTGGCTGAGCAGCCTACTGTAGGTCAGCCTACTGAGCAGCCTACTGTAGGTGCCCAGACGGTTGAGCTAACCGACGGTCTCTCGAATAGTTTTAGTCTCATTTTAGTCACCTGGAATGTTTTAGTGTTATTGTCTAGTTTTAGTCGACTAGATATCCTAAGATTTTAGTCGACTAAATCTAAAGTTTATTTAGTTGAACAAAAAGTATTTTGGCTGGCCTTGATGCCTTCATATAATGACTGCGTTGCGACGCGTTGTGAGCTTGTAAATCGGCTATTTTCAGCATGCAACCAAGTGTAAAATGACTTACACTGGATCTCTTGTCCACTATAGTCCCTTCCTAACATTTTAGTCTAATTTTTATTTGTTGACGAAATTGTCAATATATGTATGTAGTCTTATAGTTTTAGTCATCGTAGCTTAGTGTTCATGTAGTTTCCATTTAGTTTTAGTCATCGTAGCTTAGTTAGTGTTCATGTAGTTTCAATATATGTATGTAGTCTTATAGTTTTAGTCATCGTAGCTTAGTTAGTGTTCATGTAGTTTCAATATATGTATGTAGTCTTATAGTTTTAGTCATCGTAGCTTAGTGTTCATGTAGTTTCAATACGTATATGTATGTAGTCTTATAGTTTTAGTCATCGTAGCTTAGTGTTCATGTAGTTTCAATACGTATATGTATGTAGTCTTATAGTTTTAGTCATCGTAGCTTAGTGTTCATGTAGTTTCAATACGTATATGTATGTAGTCTTATAGTTTTAGTCATCGTAGCTTAGTGTTCATGTAGTTTCAATATATGTATGTAGTCTTATAGTTTTAGTCATCGTAGCTTAGTGTTCATGTAGTTTTAAATTTAGTTTTAGTCATCGTAGCTTAGTGTTCATGTAGTTTCAATATATGTATGTAGTCTTATAGTTTTAGTCATCGTAGCTTAGAGTTCATGTAGTTTCCATTTAGTTTTCGTCGGTGAAAAAAAGGTCATCGAAAACAACACTTGTTTGATACTCGCATGTGTTTCTTCTTTCCATGTCATTTAGCTTCTCACAGCTTATACGTTCTATAGCCATTTATTTATCCTCCACCGCAGGCTAAAAGCAGGACCTAATGCTAAACTAAACAAACGTTCTATAGGTGGTTCTCAATGTCGCGTTCGGGGACCACTGGGGAAGGGGGGGGTCGAATGGACCCTGACGGTTCCGTAACTCTTTGAGAGTATGAATGAATGAATGAATGAGTGAGTTTATTTCTAACATTATTTGAAATCAAATACATTAAAACACTGAAACAAAAGGAAAATACTCCAACAATGTCCGAAAAGGAGTATAGGGTGAACTAAGTATAAAACGTATTAAGCCCCTACCCCCCTTTTGCTTTTACCCATATAACTTAAAAATATATATACATTTGTACACACATAATGTATATAGGTAGAGGCCTCGCGTAAGCCCCTTGGGCTTTTTTGCCTCAGCCTAGCACTTTACCCTTCTCATATTTATATGTTCACTGTGTTGTTTTTATACTGTGCTGAATAAATAAATACAAATACATATATTTACAACAACCCAGTTTATCGTTGCTTAACCCATTCTGACCGGGCACCCATTTTGGTGTTGGCATCATGTTATGCTTTAGCTATTGAAAAATTGCAGATCTACAAGCTCATAGCGCGCCACCGAGTGGCGCGCTACGAGCTTGTAGGTCTGCTATTTTTGCTAAAATCGAAGAACGACTGACATTTTTAGAATCTGATCTCAGGTCAGAATGGGTTAATCAGACCAGTAGTGTGTCCAGTGGAAACCTCGTCTGAATCTGATCTCAGGTCAGAATGGGTTAATCAGACCAGTAGTGTGTCCAGTGGAAACCTCGTCTGAATCTGATCTCAGGTCAGAATGGGTTAAAGGAAGACATGAAAAATAGAGCAAATAAAAAACAATCTCGGCAATAACAGAAATAAAATCGATACAACTCTGGTAAAACCGGTACATAGTAATATAACAAATGGAACCAAATGGACCACATTTTGGAGAATGATTGTTTTGTTTGTCTTCCTTTGTGTGGGGGGGGAACGAGGATGAACCGACTCCCTCCCGGCCTCCTCCTCCTCCTCCTCCTGCCATGTTTTCTAGTATTCCCCTCTGGAGTCTCTGAGTGGTATTTTATCATGCTTTAATTAAGTGTTCCCCTCCTAATGGAATGTACCAACGCTCCCTAGGGAAAGGGGGTGGGGGGGGGTGGGGGGGCTGCTCAGGCCTGGTGACAGAAAGGGAGCAGCCATTCATAATTTATTTAACCCTGTTGGGCCTGACGTCGAAATTAAAAAAGGATTATTCTAAAATCCTGACAGTTTTCTGAAATAACTCATGTTTAACTATGGCAGAGAGGTGCTCAATATTTCATGTCAAAGGATCCCAAAAAATTATCTGTATTTGGCTCGCCGACCTCCATCGGAAAATATGTATAGTTCCAGGGACCCCCCCCCCCCCCCACACCACCCCTCCCCCATCCCAGAAGCAAAGATATGAGTTAAAAAACGTTCGCTCTGAAAGAATATTATATTCAAAGATTTGAGGGTTTTTTTCAAAGATAGCAGAGTTACAAGCTCGTAGAGTGCCGCGCTATACGAGCTTGTAGATCTGCTGTTTTTCAACAGCTAAAGCATAACGTAACGTTTAAAACGCCACAAGAGGTTCCCGTTCAGAACGGGTTAACCCCTTGTGGTGTTAGCATCATGTCGTGCTTTAGCTATTGAAAAACAGCAGATCTACAAGCTCATAGCGCGCCACCGAGTCGCGCGCTACGAGCTTGTAGGTCTGCTATTTTTGACATTTTTATAATCTGATCTCAGGTCAGAATGGGTTAAGGAGTCCCTTGTGCCGTATATTGTGGACATGGTCGATACACCCATCAGCTATAGCTGTTGTTCCGTCCAGTTCCTCCAGGCCTCCTCCTCCTCATCCTCATCCTCATCCTCATCCCCCTCCTCCTCCTCCTCCTCCTCCTTGCATTAATTAATTGTTAGAATCCATTTCAAGGTTCTTGTTGTAATCTCACACTGTACAAAGTGCTCTGTGGTCTCAGGGCACCGTCTGTCCGGCATGCTGCGTTTTAACTGGACTGTATATTATTCCATTCTGGGTGGAACGGGAACCCCTTTTGGTGTTTTAAGCATTGTCATGCTTTAGCTGTTGGAAAATATCAGATCTACAAGCTCGTAGGTCTGCTATTTTTGAAAAATCGTGAAAATGTGGCGCAAATCTTCGAATATATATTCTTTCAGGCTAGAGCGAAACTTTTTAACCCATTCTGACCGGGCACCCATTTTGGTGTTAGCATCATGTTATGCTTTACCTATTGAAAAATAGCAGATCTACAAGCTCATATCGCGCCACCGAGTGGCGCGATACGAGCTTGTAGGTCTGCTATTTTAGAAAAATTCGAAGAACGACTGACATTTTTAGAATCTGATCTCAGGTCAGAATGGGTTCATCAGACCAGTGTGTGTCCAGTGGGAAACCTCGTATGAATCTGATCTCAGGTCAGAATGGGTTAACTCAAAAATAGTGGCCATAGTAGCAGGATGATGAATTGACGTCTGCCAGTTTTCAGAGCACTCAACTTGTCCAGAGGAGATATAATAATAACACATATTATGGAGCCTTCAGGCTCTGCGTGTCAGTCTGTCTGTTAACTATATTCGTACGCACTAATCCTCAGTGTTTCTCTGTTTGTTTGTTTGTTTGTGTTTTACCCCCTCTCTCAGGAGTGAGGCAGGGGAGAGCGAGAGACAGAAACATGCCACTATTTATTTACTTAACCCATTTTGGGCGGAAACCCCTTTTGGTGTTTTAAACATTATGTTATACTTTAGCTGTTGAAAAATAGCAGAATCTTTGAATATATATTTTTCAGATCGAACATTTTTAACTAAAATATTGGCTTCTGGGGGGTCCCTGGAAGTTGGAACTACATATTTTGAGATGGGGTTTCCGTGGCCCAATAGAGATAATTCTGGGGGTCCTTGAAATGAAAAAGGTTGAGCACCACTACTGACATAGAAAAAGGATTTTGAAGCCTTTTTTCTTTATCGATCTCAGTCCAAAATGGGTTAAAGTTATTTTCGGGGCATTTCTTTGAGCCTTCTTTCTTCTGACAGCGAGTGTAGAGAGAGAAGCAGGAAATGCGAAGAGGGAGTGTTATGTTGTGATGTGAGACTAGAAGAAGAGGGAGTGTTATGTTGTGATGTGAGACTAGAAGAAGAGGGAGTGTTATGTTGTGATGTGAGACTAGAAGAAGAGGGAGTGTTATGTTGTGATGTGAGACTAGAAGAAGAGGGGGTGTTATGTTGTGATGTGAGACTAGAAGAAGAGGGAGTGTTATGTTGTTGTGATGTGAGACTAGAAGAAGAGGGAGTGTTATGTTGTGATGTGAGACTAGAAGAAGAGGGAGTGTTATGTTGTGATGTGAGACTAGAAGAAGAGGGAGTGTTATGTTGTGATGTGAGACTAGAAGAAGAGGGAGTGTTATGTTGTGATGTGAGACTAGAAGAAGAGGGAGTGTTATGTTGTGATGTGAGACTAGAAGAAGAGGGAGTGTTATGTTGTGATGTGAGACTAGAAGAAGAGGGAGTGTTATGTTGTGATGTGAGACTAGAAGAAGAGGGAGTGTTATGTTGTGATGTGAGACTAGAAGAATAGGGAGTGTTATGTTGTGATGTGAGACTAGAAGAAGAGGGAGTGTTATGTTGTGATGAGAGACTAGAAGAAGAGGGAGTGTTATGTTGTGATGTGAGACTAGAAGAAGAGGGAGTGTTATGTTGTGATGTGAGACTAGAAGAAGAGGGAGTGTTATGTTGTGATGTGAGACTAGAAGAAGAGGGAGTGTTATGTTGTGATGTGAGACTAGAAGAAGAGGGAGTGTTATGTTGTTGTGATGTGAGACTAGAAGAAGAGGGAGTGTTATGTTGTGATGTGAGACTAGAAGAAGAGGGAGTGTTATGTAGTGATGTGAGACTAGAAGAAGAGGGAGTGTTATGTTGTTGTGATGTGAGACTAGAAGAAGAGGGAGTGTTATGTTGTGATGTGAGACTAGAAGAAGAAGAGGGAGTGTTATGTTGTTGTGATGTGAGACTAGAAGAAGAGGGAGTGTTATGTTGTGATGTGAGACTAGAAGAAGAAGAGGGAGTGTTATGTTGTGATGTGAGACTAGAAGAAGAGGGAGTGTTATGTTGTGATGAGAGACTAGAAGAAGAGGGAGTGTTATGTTGTGATGTGAGACTAGAAGAAGAGGGAGTGTTATGTTGTGATGTGAGACTAGAAGAAGAGGGAGTGTTATGTTGTGATGTGAGACTAGAAGAAGAAGAGGGAGTGTTATGTTGTGATGTGAGACTAGAAGAAGAGGGAGTGTTATGTTGTGATGTGAGACTAGAAGAAGAAGAGGGAGTGTTATGTTGTGATGTGAGACTAGAAGAAGAGGGAGTGTTATGTTGTGATGTGAGACTAGAAGAAGAAGAGGGAGTGTTATGTTGTGATGTGAGACTAGAAGAAGAGGGAGTGTTATGTTGTGATGTGAGACTATAGAAGAAGAGGGAGTGTTATGTTGTGATGTGAGACTAGAAGAAGAGGGAGTGTTATGTTGTGATGTGAGACTAGAAGAAGAGGGAGTGTTATGTTGTGATGTGAGACTAGAAGAAGAGGGAGTGTTATGTTGTGATGTGAGACTAGAAGAAGAGGGAGTGTTATGTTGTGATGTGAGACTAGAAGAAGAAGAGGGAGTGTTATGTTGTGATGTGAGACTAGAAGAAGAGGGAGTGTTATGTTGTGATGTGAGACTAGAAGAAGAGGGAGTGTTATGTTGTGATGTGAGACTAGAAGAAGAGGGAGTGTTATGTTGTGATGTGAGACTAGAAGAAGAAGAGGGAGTGTTATGTTGTGATGTGAGACTAGAGGAAGAGGGAGTGTTATGTTGTGATGAGAGACTAGAAGAAGAGGGAGTGTTATGTTGTGATGTGAGACTAGAAGAAGAGGGAGTGTTATGTTGTGATGTGAGACTAGAAGAAGAGGGAGTGTTATGTTGTGATGAGAGACTAGAAGAAGAGGGAGTGTTATGTTGTGATGTGAGAGTAGAAGAAGAGGGAGTGTTATGTTGTGATGTGAGACTAGAAGAAGAGGGAGTGTTATGTTGTGATGTGAGACTAGAAGAAGAGGGAGTGTTATGTTGTGATGTGAGACTAGAAGAAGAGGGAGTGTTATGTTGTGATGTGAGACTAGAAGAAGAGGGAGTGTTATGTTGTGATGTGAGACTAGAAGAAGAGGGAGTGTTATGTTGTGATGAGAGACTAGAAGAAGAGGGAGTGTTATGTTGTGATGTGAGACTAGAAGAAGAGGGAGTGTTATGTTGTGATGTGAGACTAGAAGAAGAGGGAGTGTTATGTTGTTGTGATGTGAGACTAGAAGAAGAGGGAGTGTTATGTTGTGATGTGAGACTAGAAGAAGAGGGAGTGTTATGTAGTGATGTGAGACTAGAAGAAGAGGGAGTGTTATGTTGTTGTGATGTGAGACTAGAAGAAGAGGGAGTGTTATGTTGTGATGTGAGACTAGAAGAAGAAGAGGGAGTGTTATGTTGTTGTGATGTGAGACTAGAAGAAGAGGGAGTGTTATGTTGTGATGTGAGACTAGAAGAAGAAGAGGGAGTGTTATGTTGTGATGTGAGACTAGAAGAAGAGGGAGTGTTATGTTGTGATGTGAGACTAGAAGAAGAGGGAGTGTTATGTTGTGATGTGAGACTAGAAGAAGAGGGAGTGTTATGTTGTGATGTGAGACTAGAAGAAGAGGGAGTGTTATGTTGTGATGTGAGACTAGAAGAAGAGGGAGTGTTATGTTGTGATGTGAGACTAGAAGAAGAAGAGGGAGTGTTATGTTGTGATGTGAGACTAGAAGAAGAGGGAGTGTTATGTTGTGATGTGAGACTAGAAGAAGAGGGAGTGTTATGTTGTGATGTGAGACTAGAAGAAGAAGAGGGAGTGTTATGTTGTGATGTGAGACTAGAAGAAGAGGGAGTGTTATGTTGTGATGTGAGACTAGAAGAAGAAGAGGGAGTGTTATGTTGTGATGTGAGACTAGAAGAAGAGGGAGTGTTATGTTGTGATGTGAGACTATAGAAGAAGAGGGAGTGTTATGTTGTGATGTGAGACTAGAAGAAGAGGGAGTGTTATGTTGTGATGTGAGACTAGAAGAAGAGGGAGTGTTATGTTGTGATGTGAGACTAGAAGAAGAGGGAGTGTTATGTTGTGATGTGAGACTAGAAGAAGAGGGAGTGTTATGTTGTGATGTGAGACTAGAAGAAGAAGAGGGAGTGTTATGTTGTGATGTGAGACTAGAAGAAGAGGGAGTGTTATGTTGTGATGTGAGACTAGAAGAAGAGGGAGTGTTATGTTGTGATGTGAGACTAGAAGAAGAGGGAGTGTTATGTTGTGATGTGAGACTAGAAGAAGAGGGAGTGTTATGTTGTGATGTGAGACTAGAAGAAGAGGGAGTGTTATGTTGTGATGTGAGACTAGAAGAAGAGGGAGTGTTATGTTGTGATGTGAGACTAGAGGAAGAGGGAGTGTTATGTTGTGATGTGAGAGTAGAAGAAGAGGGAGTGTTATGTTGTGATGTGAGACTAGAAGAAGAGGGAGTGTTATGTTGTGATGAGAGACTAGAAGAAGAGGGAGTGTTATGTTGTGATGTGAGACTAGAAGAAGAGGGAGTGTTATGTTGTGATGAGAGACTAGAAGAAGAGGGAGTGTTATGTTGTGATGTGAGACTAGAAGAAGAGGGAGTGTTATGTTGTGATGTGAGACTAGAAGAAGAGGGAGTGTTATGTTGTGATGTGAGACTAGAAGAAGAGGGAGTGTTATGTTGTGATGTGAGACTAGAAGAAGAAGAGGGAGTGTTATGTTGTGATGTGAGACTAGAAGAAGAGGGAGTGTTATGTTGTGATGTGAGACTAGAAGAAGAGGGAGTGTTATGTTGTGATGTGAGACTAGAAGAAGAAGAGGGAGTGTTATGTTGTGATGTGAGACTAGAAGAAGAGGGAGTGTTATGTTGTGATGTGAGACTAGAAGAAGAAGAGGGAGTGTTATGTTGTGATGTGAGACTAGAAGAAGAGGGAGTGTTATGTTGTGATGTGAGACTATAGAAGAAGAGGGAGTGTTATGTTGTGATGTGAGACTAGAAGAAGAGGGAGTGTTATGTTGTGATGTGAGACTAGAAGAAGAGGGAGTGTTATGTTGTGATGTGAGACTAGAAGAAGAGGGAGTGTTATGTTGTGATGTGAGACTAGAAGAAGAGGGAGTGTTATGTTGTGATGTGAGACTAGAAGAAGAAGAGGGAGTGTTATGTTGTGATGTGAGACTAGAAGAAGAGGGAGTGTTATGTTGTGATGTGAGACTAGAAGAAGAGGGAGTGTTATGTTGTGATGTGAGACTAGAAGAAGAGGGAGTGTTATGTTGTGATGTGAGACTAGAAGAAGAGGGAGTGTTATGTTGTGATGTGAGACTAGAAGAAGAGGGAGTGTTATGTTGTGATGTGAGACTAGAAGAAGAGGGAGTGTTATGTTGTGATGTGAGACTAGAGGAAGAGGGAGTGTTATGTTGTGATGTGAGAGTAGAAGAAGAGGGAGTGTTATGTTGTGATGTGAGACTAGAAGAAGAGGGAGTGTTATGTTGTGATGAGAGACTAGAAGAAGAGGGAGTGTTATGTTGTGATGTGAGACTAGAAGAAGAGGGAGTGTTATGTTGTGATGAGAGACTAGAAGAAGAGGGAGTGTTATGTTGTGATGTGAGACTAGAAGAAGAGGGAGTGTTATGTTGTGATGTGAGACTAGAAGAAGAGGGAGTGTTATGTTGTGATGTGAGACTAGAAGAAGAGGGAGTGTTATGTTGTGATGTGAGACTAGAAGAAGAGGGAGTGTTATGTTGTGATGTGAGACTAGAAGAAGAGGGAGTGTTATGTTGTGATGAGAGACTAGAAGAAGAGGGAGTGTTATGTTGTGATGTGAGACTAGAAGAAGAGGGAGTGTTATGTTGTGATGTGAGAGTAGAAGAAGAGGGAGTGTTATGTTGTGATGTGAGACTAGAAGAAGAGGGAGTGTTATGTTGTGATGTGAGACTAGAAGAAGAGGGAGTGTTATGTTGTGATGTGAGACTAGAAGAAGAGGGAGTGTTATGTTGTGATGTGAGACTAGAAGAAGAGGGAGTGTTATGTTGTGATGTGAGACTAGAAGAAGAGGGAGTGTTATGTTGTGATGTGAGACTAGAAGAAGAGGGAGTGTTATGTTGTGATGTGAGACTAGAAGAAGAGGGAGTGTTATGTTGTGATGTGAGACTAGAAGAAGAGGGAGTGTTATGTTGTGATGTGAGACTAGATTTCACTGGCGTTGTTGTTGTTGTGATATTGTGGTATTTTTTTGGATATAGTTGGTGTTTTATAGAGACTGCTCTTGTGTTGTGGTGTTTTAGTTTTAAATCTCTTTTGTATACTTTCTAAAATAAAAATACTAATCGTCACAATATGATGCGATATGGTATTGATATATAAATATATATATATATATATATATATATATATATATATATATATATATATATATATATATATATATATATATATAATATGGTATCGCTATATCGAGGCATTTGGTCAGAATCTTGTGACCTCGTACAGTATATAGATCTGCTATTTCTGCAATTCGTTTTCGAAAGTATATACAATAAATTGCTTGGCCTATTTTGGACATTAATTTAAAAAAATGATCCATATCCATACTGGTCATTGTCAGTAATTTGAATTTATTTCTTTTTCCAGTTTTTTTAATCAGTTTGTGAGTTTTTTTGGCTTCGATTGGAGCCCAAACATTATTATGTAATTGGCCGCCGACCCCCATCTGAAAATGTGTTGTTTCAGAAGCAAAGATATGAGTTAAAAACGTTCGCTCTGAAATGATATATATATTCAAAGATTTGCGCTATACGACCTTGTAGATCTGCTATTTTTTTTAAACATTGTGAAAATGTGGCGCAAATCTTTGAATATATATTCTTTCGGAGTGAACGTTTTTTAACTAAAATCTTTGCTTCTGGGAGGTCCCTGAAAGGAACAACATATTTTCAGATGGAGGTCTGAGGCCAAATAAATGCCAAATCATTTCTGGGCTCCTTGACGTGAAAACAGAGGTTTTTCATGGAAACTGTCATGATTTAGAAGATTAGATTTAGATTTCTTTAGAATCTGTTCTCAACTCTAAGGGCTGTATTTTGCGTGTCTTAAGTACCAGGTCTTATTCCAATGCCATTTGGCTATTCTGAGTGGCCAAAGAGCATCGATCACGCCTCCAGGTCTTTAGTTTACTCAAGTTATAGGGAATAAGACCTGGTACTTAAGACACGCAAAATACAGCCCTAAATGCGTTAAGGATTTCTCAAAAACAGCAGATCGATCTATATCTAAGTTAATTGTGCTGTTCTGCCCCCTTTGCTGTAAAAAAATGTAAAAAATGTATTAAAAAAAACAACAACTTGGTAGTTAGTCGCCGTTATTTTTGTAGGACAGTTCATGGTCAACGAACTAAAAGGCCATTATTTGTGACAGCCCTACTTGACAGAACACCGCTGGCTTTCACGCTGCCGCGCATTCTCAGCCAGCATTCACTTCTGCCATCCATGCCAGACAGCCTCCCCCCCCCCCCCCCCCCCCTCGCCAGTCTGCCTGCCTGGTTGTGCCCACAGCCAAGCTATGCCCCCTTGCCCAGATAATATGCCCACAGCCTGCCCTCCTCTCTCACACACACACAAACACTCACACTCACCCCGACCCAGCCTGGCTTCAACCTCTGTAGACCCCCCCCCCCCCCTTCCTCGTACCAGTCTGGCCGTAGTCTGAACCCGTGCCAGCGCCACTCCCTCCCTGACCCACAGTGTCTGGGTCTGGTCAGGCTACGGCAGGCCAGGGGGGTGGTGGTGGTGGTGGGGGTGGGCATGGTGACCATTGGAGAGTCAGGGAAGGGAAGCCCTTCTTCAACTTTTGGCTTTTCACTCCATTCTTCTGGCCCTGCACTCATGGCACCGCCATACACATTCTGGCCTGGGGTGGTGCTGTAGCACGCAGTGAGTGGGTTCATTAAAATGAAGAATTGAATACGCCTTTTACTCGATAGGGACAACTCCTCTCGCAAGATGATGTCATGTGTGGTCTATACTATACTAGCGCTGTGGAATGCATGGAACAGTACAACGTAGTACTTCCTAATCTTGTAATAGTTTTTAATTGATTAAGCGTTGTGATTTATTCCGCCCCTCTTCCACTCACATGTTGCCCCGGTGCACATGTGTGATGTTTTGGGCAGCAGCCCCGCTCTGGAACATGAAACCCTGGCCTGGTCCTTCTTCTCTCTATGTCTCTCTCTCTCTCTCTCTCCCTCTCTCTCTCTCTCTCTGGCAGGCCAGGCCAGGCCAGGCCCGTCCGGGGGGCTTTGTCCCTGTGCCAGCATGATATCTCCCCCTTTCAAGTGCTGCCGCGCTGGGCTGGGCTGGGCTGGGCTGGGCCGGCCATGCAGGGCCAATGGCCCAATGGCCAATCGGCCAGGGCCAATGACCACGCAGGGGACCTGGCATGGATGGCCTTTCCCCTTTCATCCTCCCCTTGCTGTTCCCCCCCAACCCATCAGGGGAGGGAGGGAGGGAGGAACTTTTCTGTACCATAGGCCCACAAAATGATATATATATATATTTGGCTGCGGACCCCCATCTGTAAATGTTGGACAGAATGTAGAAATGCTGGTATCCTTCTATATAACTGCAATTTTGGAATAGCCAATATGGGTAAAGGGGCTCAAATTATTAAAATGTTTTTTTTTTTCTGGGGACCCCCTGTAACTAACCTGACGCTGCCAGATCCAAAAAGCTTGCTACACAAATTTGTTTCACAGCTTATTTGGATCTGGGATCGCGGAAGCAAATTCGATGACGGGGCTGTTCCTTTTTTTCAAGATACATGGTAGATGATTGGATGGGAGCGTCTGTCTATCACCGTGTGGGCGTGCAAACACAACCAATCATATCGACGTGTCTATATACCGTCACATCCGCATCCCGCCTTTAGCTCACGCTGATTGGTTCGGTACGAAGCAGATCTGACTCAGGGCTCAACTCCGTTAGAGATCCCAGATGAGTGTTGTGTTGGGGAATATGTTTCCGCAATACCGCCCTCATCTGGCAGCGTCAGGTTACCCTGTAACCCCCTCAAGGACGTCCCCGTACCCTACTTTGAGAACCACTGCGACAGGGGCACTGGAGCAGAGGTGAGCCGGCCCTCTTGGCTCGTGCGCACAAACAAATACATGCGCCTGGTATGCATCTGTTGTGTGTGTGTGGCCCGCCCCGCTTTCGTCTGTGACCCTGCCGCCTTTTTTACCTCGCGCTACAAGCCAAAGACAACATCTCTCGTGGCAAAACGCAGGGCAGAAAGAGCAAACTGGCACCGAGAGAGAAGACCTGTGGCTTCCAACAAGGGCTTAAAAATATAACGGCGTTGCACCACCAACAACAACAAAAAGTAACCTTTTCGCAAATCTCTGTATTTGTATTGACGGGTACAATCCGTCTTGGTTGGAAATGAGCGTTCTGACAAACGGTATATATGTGTACATGGTGTACATGGTGTATATGGTGTATATACGGTCAGCCTCTCGGCTGACCGTGGTCCCTCGCTGGCACGCCGGGCAGGCCAGAGGCTAGAGCACACAGCTGGGTCCGGGGACCCCCAGCGGTCCCTGAGGGAGTTCGAGGGGGTCCGGGGACCCCCAGGGGTCCTTGAGGGAGTTCCAGGGGGTCCCCCAGCTAAATGATAGTTATAGGAACACAATGGACCCTCATGGGTCTGTAACTCTTAGAGTGTACAAATGGACCCGAATTAACATTGATTTTACAATATAAATGTGGGGTCCCAGAGTTATAGAAATGCCATTAAATGGGGGTCCGTAGACTAAGGCAGGTCAAACTGGGGGTCCTTGAAATTAAACGGGTTGAGAATCACTGCTATAGGGCTGTAAAAATGTTCTCTTATATGGCATATCCTGCCCTGGCATATCTTGTCAAATGGAGGTCTAATAAGCGGGCTAATAATAAGTGTCAATTTTGGCGGTCCTTGGGGGACATGGAATTGTTTGGGAACCACTTCCTTAGTCGCTGAGTGGCCTCTGGATGCCGTGTGTGTGTGTGTGTGTGTGTGTGTGTGTGTGTGTGTGTGTGTGTGTGTGTGTGTGTGTGTGTGTGTGTGTGTGTGTGTGTGTGTGTGTGTGTGTGTGTGTGTGTGTGTGTGTGTGTGTGTGTGTGTGTGTGTGTGTGTGTGTGTGTGTGTGTGTGTGTGTGTGTGTGTGTGTGTGTGTGTGTGTGTGTGTGTGTGTGTGTGTGTGTGTGTGTGTGTGTGTGTGTGTGTGTGTGTGTCTGAGAGAGTTAAGCGGAGAGCCGGGGCTCCTCGTTTTTTTTCAGATCAGGATCCAAAAGGTTGCCAAAACGTCATTATTCATCATTACACAACACATGGAAATTAATTAAGCACTTGAGCTAAGCTATATTATCACTATCCAAAATAGTGAGAATAGCTTGTGTGTGCGTGTGTGTGTGGGGGGGGTGGGGGTGGTGGAGGTGCACATGAAAGAGATGCTAGCAGACAGATGAGTGTGAATGTCGAAGAGGGAGACTGGCTCGGAGCCTGCTGCTGCTACTACCGTGCTGGCCACTCCAAACACACACACACACACACACACACACACACACACACACACACACACACACACACACACACACACAGGTGTATGTATGTGGAGGTCATGCCGAGGCCACGGCTGTGCCAGAGTGGTGCGATGCCAGGGGGGTGAGTTGAACACGCACCGTACCGTACCGTACCGTACTGTACAGTACAGTACATAACTGCTGCTGCGTTTTAGTTTTATTGGCCTGCTGCTTCTCCCAAATTGCCTCTCCCTTTGAGCCGCTCCGTCACGTAGGACGTCTCCTACACATGTGTGTGTGACCGCTTCTGACCCGGGGCGAAGTCACTGGAACATTTTTTACATTTTCGTTTTTTCTTCATGTCATGTGAAAGCAGGGAATCACGCAGGCTTCAAATTGACATGTTGGTTGTTCAGTTTGACCCGTCAGTTTTGGAGATATGGCTTATAGAGTAATGTCTAGCAGAGAAACAGCGAGTTTAGAAAACAGGCTTGAAAAGGTTCACTGCTGTGGACTCTAACATTACACCTATAGCTACATGTTTAAGCATTTATTTCATATTTACATGTCTTCTGTGGACTCTAACATTACACCTATGTTTAAGCATTTATTTCATATTTACACGTCTTCTGTGGAATCTAACATTACACATATAGCTACATGTTTAAGCATTTATTTCATATTTACACGTCTTCTGTGGACTCTAACATTACACCTATAGCTACATGTTTAAGCATTTGTTTCATATTTACATGTCTTCTGTGGACTCTAACATTACACCTATAGCTACATGGTTAAGCATTTATTTCATATTTACATGTCTTCTGTGGACTCTAACATTACACCTATAGCTACATGGTTAAGCATTTATTTCATATTTACATGTCTTCTGTGGACTCTAACATTACACCTATAGCTACATGTTTAAGCATTTATGTCATATTTACATTTACATTTCAACTCTGACACTTATTTCAGACATGCTCTAGTATGTGGAGAGTCTAGTCTGCCTGTTCTATTAGCTCATTTTGGATACTAAACAACTGCTTTTTTCATCCTCTCCTGAACAGTTAGTCTTTTCCGCCATGATGGTCTCTGTATCAAAAGGACCACATGGACCCTGCCGGGGTCAATTTGTACCCTCTACCCTCCACCACATGGCCCCTGCCTGGGTCCATTTGTACCCTCCACCCGTTAACCTCAGTAAATCTAACTGTGTGCAGAGGTCATGTGTTGGTACCCATACCTGATCCGTTCCCTCACATGCAGACATAATTAGGCTGTGCGTGTGTGTGTGTGTGTGTGTGTGTGTGTGCACGTGCACGCGTGTCTGTGCGTTCGGGTGTGCGTGCGTGTGCACGTTGGCATTAGCTCATTCAGAGTTCCTTTTGAAGGTAGGAGCCAGAGGCTTTGTAGATTAGGCTACCAAAGGTTTAGAAACAGTCACTCTCCTCAACGTTCTCCCCTCCTCCTCCTCCTCCTCCTCCACTCTCTCTCTCTCTCTCTCTCTCTCACTCTCTCTCTCTCTCTCTCCTTCAACTCTTTATGCCTTCATGCCACGAAGACTGGTTTTTTTCCACGGCTGTGTTTAGTTGGATTGCTGCAAAGCCTCCTAGTCGGCAGAGCAGAGATCAATTTACAATTATGGCTTTTGTTCGAACGCGGGCGATTGCAAAGTGTTCAAAGGGCCACCGCTGATCCCAAAGCGATGCAGGGAGGTATTGATGGACCCATTTTCATCTGGGCCTGTTCAACACCGACACTGGAGTCTGAAATAGCCCGCTATACGCTATAGCTATAGGCCTTGGTCAATGTCAATTTCAGGCAGTTTCTGATTGGCTGCTGATCGATATCGATGTAATATCATCATGGTCATTTCTTTGTTCCTTTCTTGAAAGGAAAGACAGGAACAACGTCTTTGCATGGAGCGATGGGTCAATAGCTGTCAGGGTTTATGTGCACGTCCATCCGTGCCTTCGGAAAGGGAAACGATCGAAGCTCAGCTCATTACGATATGCACTTAAAGTCACGAAACGGAAGCTCCTCCTCCGTGCCACGAGGATAGTCCAAGTGTGGTCCGGGGACCCCCAGGTTGTGGTCCCAGGTTGTGTGTGTAATATGTGGCTTTAGATATTTCAGATTCACATGATGTCATGGACACTGGCTGCGCTCACTTCCTTCCTGGACTACAATTCCCATAATGCTTTGCTGCACTGCTCCTCCTTGTGAATAGGGGGAGGGTTGTCTTACTGAAACAAACACACGCACGCACGCGCGCACACACACACACACACACACACACACACACACACAGGCACCTGCGTTTTTGTTTTACATACTTTGGAGTACCAATATTGCACTCCATGATTTGACAGCTTCAGTTACTATAGTTACTTTCCAGAATCAAAGATACATTGACAACTTGTTTTTTTAAATGCAATCAAAGTTGTACACTATACGGCTGTTCAAAAATTGGCGACCCGCAATCTCGCAAGTGAGCTTGTAGAAAATAGCAGATCATTTTACTTTGGCGCTGTGAATATATTCTGATCATGCAGTACCGTTACAGTACAGTACCGTTACATTACAGTACCGTTACAGTACAGTACCGTTACATTACAGTACCGTTACAGTACAGTACCGTACAGACACCGTTTCACTCAAGTATTTGTTTTCTTAGACGTGAAGTTGATACTTTGTAACAAAGCATTTCTCGCTATACTTTTAACCCATTCAGGCCTGACGTCGAAAAAAAAAAAAAGTCTTCTATATTCTGACAGTGTTCTGAAATTCCTCATGTTCATGTTTCTATATCAGTGGTGCTCAATATTTCATGTCAAGGACCCCAAAAATGATATGTAATCGGCCACCGACTGAAAATATGTTGTTCCAGGGACCTCTCAGAAGCAAAGATTTGAGTTAAAAACGTTGGTTCTGAAAGAATATATTCAAAGACTTATGTGCCACATCTCTGAATGGGAGGCCAAAGACCCATTATTAGACTTCACAGCTCGGGCCCCTATTTAAAGGAAGGAGAAAGAATCCCCCAGGGGACTGAAGGAGAGAGAGAGAGAGGGGGAGAGAGAGACAGAGAGAGAGAGGGATAGGGGGAGGGGGGAGGGGGAGAGGGGGGGGAGAGAGAGAGAGGGGGAGAGAGAGAGGGAGAGAGGGAGAGGGAGAGGGGGAGAGGGGGGGGGAGAGAGGGAGGGGAGAGGAGGGAGGGAGAGAGGAGGGGGGGGAGAGGGAGGGGGAGAGGGAGAGGGAGAGACATAGAAACATAGCTTTTTCACTAAACTGTCAGGATGTAGAAGACATTTTTAGAATCTGATCTCAGGTCAGAATGGGATTAAGCATTTAGATAGAGGTTAGATTAACCTATCTACTTAAACTGAGTGCTTGTGTCACACGGCGGCAAAAAATAGCACAACAAGTTCACAACGTAGTGTCTGTAGATTAGAGGCTATTTCCTCCTTTTATGGTTTTATAGGTTACAAATTGTCAAAGTTGTATAATTAAATGGCATTCATAAAATGTGCCGTGCTGCAATTTCGATGTACTCGCAATGTAATACAAACGTGGGTGTGTGTGTGTGTGTGTGTGTGTGTGTGTGTGTGTGTGTGTGTGTGTGTGTGTGTATGTGTGTGTGTGTGTGTGTGTGTGTGTGTATGTGTGTGTGTGGTGTGTTTGCTGGGTTAGGGGGGGAGGAGACCCATGACTCATGCAGATGGGAGGGGGGGGGGGGAGGGGGAGATGGTGACCTGTCTCGTCTTTGTTGTTTTGATTTCCCCCTCGTTATCGCGTTAATCTTTTATTATTGGACAAACACGAACAACAAAAAAACAACACAAAAAAAAACCAAGCATCTGTTTTGTGACTTAATAAAGAGATGAACCCTCTCTCCCTGCTCGGCCAATCGGGAGCCGGTCCTACCTGAACCCTCTCTCCCTGCTCGTCCAATCGGGAGCCGGTCCTACCTGAACCCTCTCTAGTCCTACGTGAACCCCCTCTCTCTGGGCCAATCGGAGCCGGTCCTACCTGAACCCTCTCTAGTCCTACGTGGACCCCCCTCTCTCC
>NC_137883.1:33085589-33088089 GCF_963924005.1 Protomyctophum bolini
TGATCTACACGCTCACAAGGTGTCGCGTCATCGCGACACTTTGTGAGCTTGTAGATCTGCTATTTTCAAACGGCGTATTACATGAAATGTACACACGACCACGGGGCTGAAGGGTTAAAGAAACATTGCAAAAAGAGGCCGTACCCATGGAACGCCCCCCCCCCTCACAGAGAGAGAGAGAGAGAGAGAGAGAGAGAGAGAGAGAGAGAGAGGTTGCATGAGTGTTGCACACGCTGCCTGGTCACGTACACGATGTACAGCACAGTGGCCGAGAGAGAGAGAGAGAGGCCACGGTGGCAGAGAGAGAGAGAGAGAGAGAGAGAGAGAGAGAGAGAGAGCGAGAGAGAGAGAGAGGCACAGTGGCAGAGAGAGAGAGAGAGAGAGAGAGAGAGAGCGAGAGAGAGGCACAGTGGCCGAGAGAGAGAGAGAGAGAGGCCCACGGTGGCAGAGAGAGAGAGAGAGAGAGGCCCACGGTGGCAGAGAGAGAGAGAGAGAGAGAGAGAGAGAGAGAGAGAGCGAGAGAGAGGCACAGTGGCAGAGAGAGAGAGAGAGAGAGAGAGAGAGAGAGAGAGAGAGAGGCACAGTGGCCGAGAGAGAGAGAGAGAGAGGCCCACGGTGGCAAGAGAGAGAGAGAGAGAGAGAGAGAGAGAGAGAGAGAGAGAGAGCGAGAGAGAGAGACCCGGCACAGTGGCAGAGAAAAAGAGAGAGAGAGGCCCGCGATGGCAGAGAGAGAGAGAGAGAGAGAGAGGCCTGTGGGTCGGCAGCGTATACCTGGGGCGGGCCTTCTCCCTTTTGTCTCGTGGTGAGGTCATCCTATCTCTCTCTCTCTGTCTCTCTCTCTCTCTCTCTCTCTGTCTCTCTCTCTGTCTCTCTCTCTGTCCTCTGTCTCTCTCTCACGCGCTTTTCTGTCTCGTTTGCGTCCGTCTCCCGTCGTTTGCGTCTCATTTTCTCCTCCTCCCCCCTCCTCTCCTCCCCCCCTCCTCTCCCCCCCCCCCCCTCCCCCCCTTGTTCCCTGGGGCTTGGGTTGGTCCGGTACTTTTTTTTATTTATGTATTTGTTTTGAACCCGTGAACAAGTGGTGGACAAAGTGAAAAGTTGACGTGTTTTTGATGTGTAGACATTTTCTTTTCCCAGAAATATATCAATAGAAGTTAAAATAGCTCATTCTACATTATAGTACAGTACACACTGCTACTTTACACATCATTTAGAGAGAGAGAGAGAGAGATGTAACTAAGTAACATTTACTCAAGTTCGTTGTATTACTCAAATTGGTAATTGATACTACTTAAGTATAGGCATGCAAAATGTGAGTACTTTTTCCACCTGTGTGTGTGTGTGTGTTTGTGTGTGTGTGTGTGTGTGTGGATGTGTTGTCGCAGTCGCTGCTTCTCTTTGGCCAGAACATTGTCACCTGCGCTGCCAGGATTGGCCAGAACATTGTCACCTGCGCTGCCAGGATTGGCCAGAACATTGTCACCTGCGCTGCCAGGATTGGCCAGAACATTGTGTCACCTGCGCTGCCAGGATTGGCCAGAACATTGTCACCTGCACTGCCAGGATTGGCCAGAACATTGTCACCTGCACTGCCCAGGATTGGCCAGAAACTTGGTTCATGCCTTTTGTCTGCCAGAGTCTGGGTCCCATAGCCGAGAGGCACAGCCGGCCGCGCTCTTCTGTGAGTGGCTTGTTCCGCTGTCAAGGCAACCCAATATATGCTCTTTGGTTGTTTGATTGACAACAACATAGAGCAGTGGGTTTCAACCTTTTTTTATATATCAAGGCACCGTTATTTATTGGGGCATTTGATCCACGGTTCGGGACCGTACCTATGTTCCCTCAGCCCTATGTTCCCTCGGGTCCGCGTCAATATGCCGACGGTCCGATCGACAACCTATACCTCAAACCCTCACCCTAACCCTAACCTCCCCCGGGGCAGACACCTAAACCTAACCACCCACCCTCTCCCGACCCCCAGCGCACCTCGGACCAATGCTCCTTCTGAGGGAACATAGGGCTGAGGGAACATAGGTATGACCCCACGGTTCCACCATTCAATCAGATTTAGCCTCTCACTTCCCAAAAACCAAAGAATATTCTGTTATCGTTGGCACACAATTCCATGCTGTTTGTCAAAAATGTTGATCAAAATAACAATTCGTCTATACATTCTCTAATTATGCAGACCTCTTGTAAATTGTAAATGATGTAGAGTTCTTGTAATGCTGATGTTTAACAATAATGCAACTCTTTTTTAAATCTGATTTACTTGTTGCCTGTCTGATTTGTGACGGAACATTGCTCTATATATTACTGTGTGTTGCATGCAGACTTGGAACCCTAGCATCCCTATATTCTCGGGAAACACAAAAAGCAACCATTACATTTTGTATGTTCTCTGGGGTTAGAAATGGATAAATTATGAACACTGAGTATGTCATGGTGTGATGCTTCATATGAATGGCCATGAAATGAACCTCGTGGAGTGGTTGAAGTGTGT
>NC_137883.1:33100589-33420589 GCF_963924005.1 Protomyctophum bolini
TCCTCTCCTCTCCTCTCCCCTCCCCTCCCCTCCCTCCTCTCCTCTCCTCTCTCTCCTCTCCTCTCCTCTCCTCTCCTCTCCCCTCCCCTCCCCTCCCCTCCCCTCCCCTCCCCTCCCTCCCCTCCCCTCCCCTCCTCTCCCTCCCCTCCCCTCCCCTCTCCCTCCTCTCTCTCCCCTCCCCTCCCCTCCCCTCCTCTCCCCTCTCCTCTCCTCTGGGTCTTAAAGTGCGTATATAGACAGATAAAAGAGATCTCACAGAGACCACAACAGGGACCAGATGAAAGCCCGTGCCGGGCCGGGAAGGCATGTGTTAAATTCCCCTGAGAGGCTTTTCAAGTCGGAGCAGCCCGTTCCCACACAGGTTTGGACCCACAGACCCCCCCCCCCCCCCCCAAGTATTCAAAAGACATTTTTTGCATATTTTTCAAAACCTTTCAAAAATAGCAGATGTGCAAGCTCGCCGCACGGTACAAAGTGACGCATTGCGAGCTTGTGTACATCTTCTATTTTTGAATAGTCTTGATAGTCAACATGTATAAAGGGGACACATGCCCCGCTTAACCCATTCAGTTAAGGGAATCCCTTTTGGTGTTTCATAGTAGTATGTTATACGTTAGCTATTGAAAAATACTAGCAGACCTACAAGGTCATAGCGCGGCCACCGACAGCCGCGCTACGAGCTTGTAGGCCGACTATTTTTTTGAAAAATCGTGAAAATGTGGCGATAGGGAAGAGCGAGCGGTATGACGGTATTAGAATAGAACGATCAAAAAGTTCTCTCTGCGTCTAAACTTTAATGCCAGAGCATATTTCATACGCGGGCGAATATATATAGAACTACAAATAGAATATATAGAACTACATAGAGCATCCCCTGCTATGTCCCTTGGGCTTTTCAAATGACAGATTCCGACTGCGGAGCGGAGAGACATTTAGAACACACAGAGAGAGAGAGAGAGAGAGAGAGAGAGAGAGACATTTAGAACACACAGAGAGAGAGAGAGAGAGAGAGAGAGAGAGAGAGACATTTAGAACACACAGAGAGAGCAGAGAGAGAGAGAGAGAGAGAGGAATGCTGGATTTGTACTCGCCATGGTGTCCATGCACGAAAACAGAAGATCTACAAGCTCGCGTCGTGCGGCGCTACGCCAGCTCTGTGAGCTTGTGAGATCTTGCTTTTTTTCTCCAATGTGCGACACCCGCCCGGCACACAACTGAGTTCTAATTAACGTTTTACCACTTCAGCATGATGTCATACTTTGACACATACACAGCGACGTGTGAAAACAGCAGATCGGCAATCTTGTGATCGGCTTTTCGCCTGCCGATGGAGACAAATTTGCCCGTAATGATAATATGCCCCACAAGTAAGGATTATGAATTGATTTGTTTTTAACAAATGATTAAACTGATCAGTGTCATTCACTGTCACGCCCCCACCAGTGTTGATTATGACAGAATGTTTTTATTTAGTTTGAGTCATAGTCTGTGCAGTGAAATTCCATTTAGGTTTAGTCATATTATACTCATCTGAAAAGATCTACTAAATAGCATAAGATTTTAGTCGACTTGATTTTGTCAACAAAAGTGTCGTCTTTTAGTTCTACGGGAATCCACTAGGCACCTCCCTAACACTTTAGTCTTATTGTCTGAGTGGTGCAACCACTCCTATAGACGGCTATGTGTGTCCCTGGGTCTGTCCCTGTTGTCCAGCCTAACACACACACGACACACACACACACACACACACACACACACACACACACACACACACACACATGCTCACACACACATTAACTGTATATATACACAGTATGATGATCTGGGGTGTTACAGTACAGTACAGTACAGTACAGTAGAGGCCCCCCCTACCCTCTGTGTCTCCCATAAATGACCGTTGGCCCCCCTCCCCCCTCTGTGTCTCCTATAAATGACCGTTGGCCCCCCTCCCCTCTGTGTCTCCTATAAATTACCGTTGGCCCCCCTACCCTCTGTGTCTCCCATAAATGACCGTTGGCCCCCCTCCCCTCTGTGTCTCCTATAAATGACCGTTGGCCCCCCTACCCTCTGTGTCTCCTATAAATGACCGTTGGCCCCCCTCCCCTCTGTGTCTCCTATAAATGACCGTTGGCCCCCCTCCCCTCTGTGTCTCCCATAAATGACCGTTGGCCCCCCTCCCCCCTCTGTGTCTCCCATAAATGACCGTTGGCCCCCCTACCCTCTGTGTCTCCCATAAATGACCGTTGGCCCCCCTCCCCTCTGTGTCTCCATAAATGACCGTTGGCCCCCCTCCCCTCTGTGTCTCCCATAAATGACCGTTGGCCCCCCTACCCTCTGTGTCTCCCATAAATGACCGTTGGCCCCCCTACCCTCTGTGTCTCCCATAAATGACCGTTGGCCCCCTACCCTCTGTGTCTCCCATAAATCGACCGTTGGCCCCCCTCCCCCCTCTGTGTCTCCCATAAATGACCGTTGGCCCCCCTCCCCTCTGTGTCTCCCATAAATGACCGTTGGCCCCCTCCCCTCTGTGTCTCCCATAAATGACCGTTGGCCCCCCTACCCTCTGTGTCTCCTATAAAATGACCGTTGGCCCCCCTACCCTCTGTGTCTCCTATAAATGACCGTTGGCCCCCCTACCCTCTGTGTCTCCCATAAATGACCGTTGGCCCCCCTCCCCCCTCTGTGTCTCCCATAAATGACCGCTGGCCCCCCTCCCCTCTGTGTCTCCTATAAATGACCGTTGGCCCCCCTACCCTCTGTGTCTCCTATAAATGACCGTTGGCCCCCCTACCCTCTGTGTCTCCCATAAATGACCGTTGGCCCCCCTCCCCCCTCTGTGTCTCCTATAAATGACCGTTGGCCCCCCTCCCCCTCTGTGTCTCCCATAAATGACCGTTGGCCCCCCTCCCCCCTCTGTGTCTCCCATAAATGACCGTTGGCCCCCCTCCCCCCTCTGTGTCTCCTATAAATGACCGTTGGCCCCCCTCCCCCCTCTGTGTCTCCCAGCTCAACCAGGTGGGCGAGGACCCTCTGAAGCGGCCGGTGGTCTACGTGAAGGGCAACGACGCCGTGAAGCTCATGAACATCGTCAACAAGCAGAAGGTGGCCCGCGCCCGCATCCAGCACAGACCCCCGAGGGTGAGATCCACACGCCCACAAGCAAAGAGTGTGTGTGCATGTGTGCGTAATGCGTATACGTGCGTGTGTGTGTGTGTGTGTGTGCATGTGTGTTTGTTTGTTACTGTACTCGCTAGGGTCAAATTTATAAAAGCACAAACTTGTGTGAGAGAGAGAGAGAGAGAGAGACAAAGAGACACATACTGTCGCCACCCCCCCCCCCCCCCCCCAAACACACACACACACACACAACACACACACACACACACACACACACACACACACGCACACACACACACACACACACACACACACACACTACAAAAGCAGAACAAGTTAACGGATATGAGGAACGGTGAAAAATTCCAGTGGAGAAATCTGACCCTTCCTTTTCTTCTCTCTCTCTCTCTCTCTCTCTATCTCTCCCTCTCTGTCTCTCTCTCTCTCTCTCTCTCTCTCTCTCTCTCTCCCCGCCATCGAATCGCCCCGAGGCGGAGGACTTATTTTTCTGTGTTATTTTGTTTTCTTCCTGTGCAGCGCTCTGAGAGATGGATATCAGCCAATCAAAGAGCTGCTCTGAGAGATGGATATCAGCCAATCAAAGAGCTGTTTGTTTGCTTTCACTATTTTGATAACGGACCGTCACATTCTCAGGTCAAATAGCTTGACATAATGAACGCCCCGAGAGAGAGAGAGCAAAGCCCCCCATCCACCCCCCACTCCAATCTCGACCCACCGATAAAGCAAAGACGTGGTTATTTCAATCTTTTGCCCGCATCGCAGCGCGACGCGTTGTGAGCTTGTAGATCATCCATTTTGATGAGTGTAAAATCAGCCATTATGACGGCATCAAGGCCCGCAAAAATACATTTTAGTCGACTAAATCAACTGTAGTTTTAGTCGACTAAAACTAGACTGACGCTAAAAACATTCCGGGTGACTAAAATGTGACTAAAACTAAAATGAGAACTATTCAAGAGACTATATGACTAATAGTACTAAAATCAAAATGTGCTGCCAAAAACAACACTGTTCCACAGTCACTTGTACCTGGTGTACTGTATTGTATCTGTATCTCCACACAGTCACTTGTAGGTGTACTGTATTGTATCTGTATCTCCACACAGTCACTTGTAGGTGTACTGTATTGTATCTGTATCTCCACACAGTCACTTGTAGGTGTACTGTATTGTATCTGTATCTCCACACAGTCACTTGTAGGTGTACTGTATTGTATCTGTATCTCCACACAGTCACTTGTAGGTGTACTGTATTGTATCTGTATCTCCACACAGTCACTTGTAGGTGTACTGTATTGTATCTGTATCTCCACACAGTCACTTGTAGGTGTACTGTATTGTATCTGTATCTCCACACAGTCACTTGTAGGTGTACTGTATTGTATCTGTATCTCCACACAGTCACTTGTAGGTGTACTGTATTGTATCTGTATCTCCAGGGCGGGGTCCTTGGGGTCCAAGACAAACTTCTCCCTTTGGGAGACAAAATAAAGAAACCTTGAAACTTAAACCTTGTACTTACGGTATGTGACAGAAAGTGTCTCTGTCTGGTCCCTGTTCCACAGAGTACTTTATGTGACAGAACGTGTCCTCTCTCTCTGTCTCTGTCTGTCTGTCCCTGTCCAACAGCAGCCTACAGAGTACTTTATGTGACAGAACGTGTCCTCTCTGTCTCTGTCTGTCTGTCCCTGTCCCACAGCAGCCCACAGAGTACTTTATGTGACAGAATTTGTCCTCTCTGTCTCTGTCTCTGTCTGTCTGTCCCTGTCCCACAGCAGCCCACAGAGTACTTTATGTGACAGAACGTGTCTCTCTGTCTCTGTCTGTCTGTCCCTGTCCAACAGCAGCCTACAGAGTACTTTATGTGACAGAACGTGTCCTCTCTGTCTCTGTCTGTCTGTCCCTGTCCAACAGCAGCCTACAGAGTACTTTATGTGACAGAACGTGTCCTCTCTCTGTCTGTCCCTGTCCAACAGCAGCCCACAGAGTACTTTATGTGACATAACGTGTCCTCTCTGTCTGTCCCTGTCCAACAGCAGCCTACAGAGTACTTTATGTGACATAACGTGTCCTCTCTGTCTGTCCCTGTCCAACAGCAGCCTACAGAGTACTTTATGTGACAGAACTTGTCCTCTCTGTCTCTGTCTGTCTGTCCCTGTCCAACAGCAGCCTACAGAGTACTTTATGTGACAGAACGTGTCCTCTCTGTCTGTCCCTGTCCAACAGCAGCCTACAGAGTACTTTATGTGACAGAACTTGTCCTCTCTGTCTCTGTCTGTCTGTCCCTGTCCAACAGCAGCCTACAGAGTACTTTATGTGACAGAACTTGTCCTCTCTGTCTCTGTCTGTCTGTCCCTGTCCAACAGCAGCCCACAGAGTACTTTATGTGACAGAACGTGTCCTCTCTGTCTCTGTCTGTCTGTCCCTGTCCAACAGCAGCCTACAGAGTACTTTATGTGACATAACGTGTCCTCTCTGTCTGTCCCTGTCCAACAGCAGCCTACAGAGTACTTTATGTGACAGAACTTGTCCTCTCTGTCTCTGTCTGTCTGTCCCTGTCCAACAGCAGCCTACAGAGTACTTTATGTGACAGAACGTGTCCTCTCTCTGTCTGTCCCTGTCCAACAGCAGCCTACAGAGTACTTTATGTGACAGAACGTGTCCTCTCTCTCTGTCTGTCTGTCCCTGTCCAACAGCAGCCTACAGAGTACTTTATGTGACAGAACGTGTCCTCTCTGTCTGTCCCTGTCCAACAGCAGCCTACAGAGTACTTTATGTGACAGAACGTGTCCTCTCTGTCTGTCTCTGTCTGTCCCTGTCCAACAGCAGCCTACAGAGTACTTTATGTGACAGAACGTGTCCTCTCTATCTGTCTCTGTCTGTCTGTCCAACAGCAGCCTACAGAGTACTTTATGTGACAGAACGTGTCCTCTCTGTCTGTCTGTCCCTGTCCAACAGCAGCCCACAGAGTACTTTGACATGGGCATCTTCCTGGCGTTCTTCGTGGTGGTGTCTCTGGTCTGCCTCATCCTCCTCGTCAAGATCAAACTGAAGCAGAGGAGAAGCCAGGTACGTTAAAAAACAAGCACACTTTTATTTTTAATAATAATAATAATAATGTCCAACTCAAAGTAAAAACTATTAAGGATGTTTTCCAAAGTTGTCATTTTTTTCTCAGCTTGTACTTTTTATTTTTGTACTTTTGTGTACTTTTCTCTTATTTTGTTTTATTTTTATGTTCGAAATCAACATAAATTAATTAAATCATTCATTCATTCATGTACGCATGAATGAATCAGGGAATCAGGAAAAATAATTCATACAATAAATAAATTTAAATATCAGCCTTTTTCCCCCCCTTGTTTTTACTCCAAAGATTTAGAGCAGCCAGTTATTTTTACGACCTTTTTCTTCCCAATTGAGTTGTTTTGCCAATTGATTGCTCGGTTATGATATCATTAATGTTCCGTCCTGTGATTAATCTCCGTCCTGAGCGCTGAGGCAGTGTTGTTTTCGTCGACTAAAACGAAGACGAAAAATGTTCGTCGACTACCTTTTTTCACTGACTAAAACTAAATAAAAACTAAATAAAAAGGAATCTATGATGACTAAAACTAAGACTAAATATACTGACAATTTCGTCAACAAATAAAAACTAGACTAAAATGTTAGGAAGGGACTAGTGGACAAGAGATCCAGTTTTTTGCTGGGTTGCATGCTGAAAATAGCAGATATACAATCTCACAACACGTCGCAACGACGCGTTGTGAGATCTGCTATTTTCAGCATGCAACGTGTAAAATATGTCATTACGACATCAAGGCCTGTCAAAACACATTTTAGTCAACTAAAATCGTATGACATTTAGTCGACTAAAACCTGACTAAACACTAGAACATTCCAGGTGACTAAAATGTGACTAAAACTAAGTGAAAACTATTCAAGAGACTACGACTAAAACTAAAATAGAAATTTGCTGCCAAAAACCACACTGCGCTGAGCGTGACTATTTGATGGGACGGAGACCTCCGTTTATGCCACTCGGGGTGTTAAAGAAACTGCAGCGTTCTCTGACTGACTCTCCCCCCTCGGTCCTTCCCCCCCCCCCCCCCCCCCATCCCCTCGGTCCTCCCCCCCCCACAGAGCTCTATGAACAGGATGGCCATCCAGGCGCTGGAGAAGATGGAGACGCGCAAGTTCAAGGCCAAGATCAAAGGGCAGCGCGAGAGCAGCTGCGGGGTCTCCGATTCGCTGAGCAGCAGCTCCACGGCGGACTGCGCCATCTGCCTGGAGAAGTACGCGGACGGAGAGGTAACGGAAGACCCCCCACCACAAACGTCCCAAGAAACTACTAGCTAGCCTAGCCACCAAGTTTGCTATAGCGCTCTGGGAGAACAGAGCAGCTGAATTCTTTGTTTTGATTATAGGTGGTGAACGGTGCTGGTTTAATCCACGGCTATAGAAGGCTGTTTCAACCAATCAGATTGCTTCCTCGAAACCACCATGTTAATAATGCTTATTAACAGTTTGCAAAACCTACAGTGGTGCGATTATTACAACGATGCTAATAGTGTTACTCAAAAAGCAAGGCCTGAGGGCTTGTTTCCATTGTGGTTCTGTGTATTCAGTTCATCAAGATCTGTGCCAGTCCATGCCATTTATTTTTTCTTCCCCACAGCCTTTTCTCCTTGGAGCCCCTTCTCCATATGCATGCGCACACGCACACACACACACACACACACACGCACGCACGCACGCACGCACGCACGCACGCACGCACGCACGCACGCACGCACGCACGCACGCACGCACACACACACACACACACACACACACACACACACACACATGGGTGTGCACGCGCTCACACTAACTGTCATTTTACAAATAGAGGAAATAGCTGGTCTAAAAGCTTTACACAGCTTAGATCTGCTATTTTCGCTATTTTTAAAACTTTGAAAGTCGTTGAAAAATGTCAAGTATTTGAGTCCGTTTCGGACCCCCCCGCCCCCCACCCAAGGGGCTCACCAGACACCGGGTTGCCAGGTCGGGAAACACAGTTTTGGACAATGGGAGTTGGAACTTCCCTGACGTTGCCCCATGGGGACCTGAAGCCCTTAACGACCCCTTTCTTCCTTTGACACTCGTCCCGGGGCGGTACCGGGCCGGTCCCGGGCCGTTCCGTGCACCTGGGGGAGAGATAACGGTATCCAGTCACACATCGGGCTGTGATGATGATTAGGGCTTCCTGTTTTCCCCAAGCGTTGTTCCTCCTTTAGTCCTCCTTTAATCCTCCTTTAATCCCAACCACAGAGTCATTCTGTCGGGATACGATACGAGGCCCAGACCCTAATCTATCTATGGGGGCCCAGACCCTAATCTATCTATGGGGGCCCAGACCCTAATCTATCTATGGAGGCCTAATCTATGGGACCCTAATCTATCTATGGGGGCCCAGACCCTAATCTATCTATGGGGGCCCAGACCCTAATCTATCTATGGGGGCCCAGACCCTAATCTATCTATGGAGGCCTAATCTATGGGACCCTAATCTATCTATGGGGGCACAGACCCTAATCTATCTATGGGGGCCCAGACCCTAATCTATCTATGGAGGCCTAATCTATGGGACCCTAATCTATCTATGGGGGCCCAGACCCTAATCTATCTATGGGGGCCCAGACCCTAATCTATCTATGGAGGCCTAATCTATGGGACCCTAATCTATCTATGGGGGCCCAGACCCTAATCTATCTATGGGGGCCCAGACCCTAATCTATCTATGGGGGCCCAGACCCTAATCTATCTATGGAGGCCTAATCTATGGGACCCTAATCTATCTATGGGGGCCCAGACCCTAATCTATCTATGGGGGCCCAGACCCTAATCTATCTATGGGGGCCCAGACCCTAATCTATCTATGGAGGCCTAATCTATGGGACCCTAATCTATCTATGGGGGCCCAGACCCTAATCTATCTATGGGGGCCCAGACCCTAATCTATCTATGGAGGCCTAATCTATGGGACCCTAATCTATCTATGGGGGCCCAGACCCTAATCTATCTATGGGGGCCCAGACCCTAATCTATCTATGGGGGCCCAGACCCTAATCTATCTATGGAGGCCTAATCTATGGGACCCTAATCTATCTATGGGGGCCCAGACCCTAATCTATCTATGGGGGCCCAGACCCTAATCTATTTATGGGGGCCCAGACCCTAATCTATCTATGGGGGCCCAGACCCTAATCTATCTATGGGGGCCCAGACCCTAATCTATCTATGGGGGCCCAGACCCTAATCTATCTATGGAGGCCCAGACCCTAATCTATCTATGGGGACCCAGACCCTAATCTATCTATGGAGGCCCAGACCCTAATCTATCTATGGAGGCCCAGACCCTAATCTATCTATGGGGGCCCAGACCCTAATCTATCTATGGGGACCCAGACCCTAATCTATCTATGGGGGCCCAGACCCTAATCTATCTATGGGGGCCCAGACCCTAATCTATCTATGGGGGCCCAGACCCTAATCTATCTATGGGGGCCCAGACCCTAATCTATCTATGGGGGCCCAGACCCTAATCTATCTATGGAGGCCCAGACCCTAATCTATCTATGGGGGCCCAGACCCTAATCTATCTATGGGGACCCAGACCCTAATCTATCTATGGAGGCCCAGACCCTAATCTATCTATGGAGGCCCAGACCCTAATCTATCTATGGGGGCCTTTGAGGATTTACTGTAACAGGCATTGCTCATCCTCCGGAGGAGGATGGGGAGGGGGGGTGGGACAAACCCCCAATTCCCAGGAGGAGTGGGAAGCGTGTGTGTGTGTGTGTGTGTGTGTGTGTGTGTGTGTGTGTGTGTGTGTGTGTGTGTGTGTGCGAGCGCGCACACATGCCTAGAATATTTGATTGTCCCTAAAATATTGATGTCTGTTGTAAATACACATCAATTGTAATACACAGCAAGTAGTGCGTGTGCTCGCTCGCGCGTGTGTGCGTGTACGTGTGCGTGTACGTGTGCGTGTGCGTGTACGTGTACGTGCACGTGTGCGGTTATGAGTCGCGTCAGTAAGGACACACGGAGGAGAAAACGCAACAAAGCGTGACTGTGGCGCCATGTGTTGCACAGAGGAAGTGGCGTTTTATAAAAGCCTGAATGGCATCAAAGACATTTCTTTTTTCCAGGAGCAGAACTCGGCAACAAAAGGTTGGGGTGGAAAAAGCAGCCCAAAAGATGAGTCACGTTTAAGGCACAGAGAAGAAGAGAGAGGGGGGGGGGGGGGGGCGGGTGGCACTGGCAGCCAAATGGCAGTGACTGAAACACATCAGCAGCCACTAGTCTAAAGGGATGGTTTGAAGTGTTCATTTTTAAGTGGTGCAACCACTTCTACAACCAGCAATGTCCATGTACGTACCTGTGTACCTGTGTCTATGAGCACGAGTATGTTAATTATTAATAGCAGTAGGGGGCGCCAGAAACAGAGAGAGGGGTAGTGCTGTGTCTCTAATGAGAGAGAGAGAGAGAGAGAGAGCGAGAGAGGGGAGTTGCACCACTTGGTTCACACAGGTGTGATTTTTAAACTAAAACCAGTGATTTCCAACCTTTTTCATATCATCCATTATTTATTTGGCATTTGCCCCACAGGGGGTGCATACTTAGTTTAGACTATAGTCATTGGTTAGACATGGGTTAAGGTTAGGTTTAGGTGAGAGGTTATAGGTTTAGGGTGAGATAGGGTGTGAGATAGGTTGTAGTTGTAGGACTAATGACTGGTCTAACTAATGACTAGTCTAAACCAAGTACTATAAGTACCGCATCCATATGCATGACATAGCCTTTCTTAGACCCGAGACTAAAGAATATTTTGTTAATTGTCGGTCAATAATTTGTCCACAATTCCATGCTGTATTGAAATGTTGATCAAAATAACAATTTTACAACTATTACAACTATTTTACATTCTCTAATTGTGTAGTATTTTATGTAATGAAGATGTTTAACAATAATGTAACTCTTGAGAGCGTAACATTTGGTTTAATTTTACACTTAGTAAGTTAAATATCTAATAAGGGTTCATTTGGTTACCAGCTCTCCATCATTTAGCTGAGCGACCACCTGGAAACCCCTCAAGGACCACTGGTGGTCCCTGGACCACTGGGGACCACCGAGAACCCCCTCAAGGACCACCGATGGTCCCTGGACCACTGGGGACCACCGAGAACCCCCTCAAGGACCACCGGTGGTCCCCACACCACTGGTTGAAAAACCACTGCACTAAAACGATGACGATCTTTTTTTTTTGTTGACAACCTTTTTTCACCGACTGAATACTTAATACAAACAAAGCTATGCCTAAATAATGTAAATATGCTGCCAAATTTTGTCAACAATAAATAATTAACTAGACTTACTAAAAGGTTAGGGAGGGACTGAGAGTACAAGAGATTCAGCAGAACTAAGAACTTTTATTTAAATTATTACTAAGCCAACTATGACTTATTATTTTATGCTTGGCTGCGCATGGGTGTCAACTTAAAAATATCTTCTTTTTAAATTATTATTACTTTTTTGTACTGTACTGTACTGTACTGTACTGTACTGTACTGTACTGTACTGTACTGTACTGTACTGTACTGTACTGTACTGTACTGTACTGTACTGTACTGTACTCCTTATTGGCAGAGATGCAATCAATCAGTCAACCCACTGGCTAAAGGGATGATTCCTTTGGGTGTCAACATCCTATTCTCTGTCGCTGTGCTGCCACCTGCTGGACATTCACGCATACAACCGCAAGCACATGGCCGTTCTCTCTCTTAGGACAATCAAAAACAGGTTGCCGTTTGTAAATGCATTTTTATCATATTTTCGTAACGAGGCACGTCTAATTATTTTTGCTGTAATATAGACGCTCTTCCTCTGTGGATTTCCGAGGTTTAACCCATTTAGACCCGAGTTAAAAACATTCACTTTGAAAGAATATTATATTCAAAGATTTGCGCCACATTTTTACGATTTTTCAAAAATAGCAGACCTACAAGCTCGTAGCGCGCCACTCGGTGGCGCGCTACGAGCTTGTAGATCTGGTCCAGGGTGGAAAATCTTCAACATCGGAGGTTGGAACCGGAGACCCGGTTGACCCACTGGGTCCGGTGACCCACTGAGCGCTGTTCAGAGGTATGGACAGCCGCTGCAACGGGTTTTAACACTGCAGTGTGTCGAGAGAGAGTCAAAGTCAAAGTTCAAAGTCGTGCGATTAGTCACACAACGTTTACCGCCGTGAAATATGTTCCCCGCATCTGTTGGAGCGGTTGAGCTGCAGCGGGCGCCGCGCTCGGGGGGAAATCATTAGTTGATTTGACCCCCAAAATCCAACCCATTGATGCTGAGTGCCAAGCCAGGGAGGGCGGCATTTAATTGGGGCCCATTTTTTACAGTCTTTGGTATATGACCCGGCCTGGGGAATCGAACCCCCGACCTCCCAGTTTCAGGGCGGACACTCTAACCACAAGCCTCACTCCCAATCTTCCGCCGTAGTCTGAAAACCCACCTCTTCAGACTCCACCATGGCCCGTAGCATTTGCCCTAGCCTAGACCCTTAGATAGCACTTCATGTAGACTTAGATAGTATTTTAGACAGACTTATAGCTTGTTACGTAGACAGCACTAGAATTGCATTTTATGTAGTCATAGCACTTTATAGTACACATGTGTATTGTATAATATATAATATAGTATAGTGTATAGTCGACAACATAGATACTCCACTGTTACGTTCTTAGTTTATACATGATTCATGATAACTACTTTTTATATATGTGATGTATGCCATGCTTTGTTCTTGCTTAATGTAAGTCGCTCTGGATCAAGAGCGTCTGATAAATGCCTAAATTGTAAGGCCACTGTCTGGTTGAGGACAAGAGCAGAGCGGAGAGAATGTAGAGGCTAAAACTAGGTGGAAACCATTTGGAGATAATTTAGAATACAACTGCAGTGCAGTGCCAATGCAAAGACCTCAGAGGGCAGTGCCTCTTTCACCACCAGCTCTAGCCAATACAAAGAATTTAGATGTCACCACCACACGTGTTGTCGGCAGGCGGAGATCAACCAAACGTCTTGGCTACGCAAGACTATATTTTGATTTATTTGATGATGGGGTTAGAAAAGTTCCAGACAACTATCTATCAATCAAACCCTTTTTTTTTTTTTTTAACCCATTTTGGGCGGGAACCCCTTTTTGGTGTTTTAACTAAGCATTATGTTATACTTTAGCTATTGAAAAATAGCAGATCTACAAGCTCATACTGTAGTGCGCCACCGAGTGGCGCGCTACGAGCTTGTTGGTCTGCTATTTTTGAAAAATCGTGAACATTTTAACTCAAATCTTTGCTTCTGGGGGAGGTCCCTGGAACAACATATTTTCAGATGGGGAGGCGGAGGCATATTACGTAACATTTTTGGTGTCCTTGACATGAAATATTGAGAACCACTGATACAGAAACACGAGGTTTATCCAGGAAAAAAGGCCATTTTCATTTATTATTTTTTTAATTTCGAGGCCTAAATGGGTTAAGAATGTATGCAAGTAGAACTCCTAATTTGTATGTTCAAAACAATCCCGTCTTGGGATGTATTGTTGTATTGTTGTTTTGGTCTTGTGGTAGGAGCTGCGCGTCATCCCGTGTGCCTCTAACGTGTTCCGTGTTGTTGTTTTTGTCCCGTGGTATAGGAGCTGCGCGTCATCCCGTGTTCCTCTAACGTGTTCCGTGTTGTTGTTTTGTTCCCGTGGTAGGAGCTGCGCGTCATCTCCTGTTCCTCTTAACGTGTTCCTCTAACGTGTTCCGTGTTGTTGTTGTTTTGTTCCCGTGGTATAGGAGCTGCGCGTCATCCCCTGTGCCTCTAACGTGTTCCTCTAACGTGTTCCGTGTTGTTGTTTTTGTCCCGTGGTATAGGAGCTGCGCGTCATCCCGTGTGCTCACCGGTTCCATAAGAAGTGTGTGGACCCCTGGCTGCTGCAGCATCACACCTGTCCTCACTGCAGACACAACATCATTGGTGAGTTCCTCCTCATGCAAAGCCAAGGACTATCTAAAGAGGATGAGAAGCGAAGACCGTACAGTGGACGCCATGTTTGCTCCCTGGAAGCAACATGTACAACTTCCTGGACTCAAATGCGCATGTTTCTTTCCTTCCAGGGAGCAACATGGCGTCCACCGTACGGTCTTAGCTGCTCGTCCTCTTTAGACAGTCCTTGATGCAAGCCAAGCCTACCATTTTTCCCCCACAGATGTAAAAACCAACTAAAAACTAAGCTACGGTCACTAAAAGATTCAATATATTGGACCAGTTATTCCGTCAACAAACAAAAACTAGACTAAAATGTTAGGGAGCGACTAGTGGACAAGAGATCCTGGAGAGGATAAAAGACGAGTCAATTTATGTTTGGTTGTGCTCGGGTGTAGCACTCTGAAAATAGCAGATATACAAGCTCACAACTCGCACCTTTCATGACATGAAATGCAGCTCAAAGTGCTTTACAGAGCAATGGAGAAAGAAAGAAAATAAAAGCAAGGCATAAACAATAAACATAAAAAAATAAATAGCAGTAATGCAATACAGTGAGGACATGAATAACAACAAAATTAAAAGATCAATTCAAAGCAAGGGTGTAGAAGTGGGTCTTGAGCTGTACTTTAAAAATGTCTCCAGAGGCTGCCTGTCGAAGGTACAGTGGGAGTTTGTTCCACGCCGTCGGCCCGTAGAAGCAAAAAGCTGCTTCCCCGTATTTTTAGTTGCCATTTTCTTTAGGCAAAGCGAGCAGGCCAGCAGTGGAAGACCTTAGGGGGCGGTTTGGGACATATTTAGGCAGGCAGTCATGTAGGTAGGAAGGTGCGAGACCATTGAGAGCTTTATAAACAAGTAAAATAAATGTAAAATCAATCCTAAAAACAACCGGAAGCCAGTGCAGTGAGGCTAAAACTGGAGTAGGCCTAATATGTTCTCTCACCTTAGTTTTAATTAAAACTCTGGCTGCTGCATTTTGGACAAGTTGTAATTTGTCAGTATTTTTGGAGGATTGGAGGATAAAAACTACTTTTCAGGAGTCAAATTCCAAAATGGCAAAAGCAGCAGATCTACAAGCTCAAAACGAGTTGCTTGTGGATCTGCTACTTTTGATGCCTGTGTGTGACACTGTAGTATGATCAAGTAGGGTGTTAATTTATGAAAGAACACAAAAGTTTAGAATATGGAGATATTCAGGTTTCTGCCCGACTTAAATATGCACACTTGCATTACTTGATACAATGATTGTTACCACCAATCATAAAAAATAATGCACTTATACTACTATGGCAAAGTGCTTTTAAATGGATTTGTTCAACAATTTACAATTTAGGCATTTAGCAGACGCTCTTAATCCAGAGTGATTTACAGTAAGCAAGAACAACACATCAAATACAATACAAATACAATAGTGTAAATGTAGTTGATGCGACACACTCTGAGCTTACTATATCCGCTATTTCCTCAATTTAAATAGGCAAAGTTACAGTATACAGATGATTGGATGTTTGCAAAAAATATTTGCAATTATATATTGCAATTATCTCAAATAATTGCGACCAAGAAAATTCACAACACACTGTATACGGAATTATTCTTTATTATACGGAATATTCTTCTTCTAACCGGGACGTCCTACTCAAGAAAGACCAGCAAACGCCTGATGGAGGGGAAAGGAACTGGTTGGAATAACGTGTTCCTTCCACGCGCTACGTCCAACCAGGGAAACTCCCCCCTGTCAGGTGTAAAGGAGCAACTTGGACACTCAGGCATGAAGGAAGCATGAGTTCAAGTCCGTTGCTCTCCCCTTGTCCCCCATATATGGAGACTAGGTTGGTCTCCCCTTGTCCCCCATATATGGAGACTAGGTTGGTCTCCCCTTGTCCCCCATATATGGAGACTAGGTTGCTCTCCCCTTGTCCCCCATATATGGAGACTAGGTTGGTCTCCCCTTGTCCCCCATATATGGGGACTAGGTTGGTCTCCCCTTGTCCCCCATATATGGAGACTAGGTTGCTCTCCCCTTGTCCCCCATATATGGAGACTAGGTTGGTCTCCCCTTGTCCCCCATATATGGGGACTAGGTTGGTCCCCCATATATGGAGACTAGGTTGGTCTCCCCTTGTCCCCCATATATGGGGACTAGGTTGGTCTCCCCTTGTCCCCCATATATGGGGACTAGGTTGGTGGAGGGTGTGTAGAGCCCAGGATCACATTAGATGATTGACACAGGGGTGAAAAATGGGTTACAAAAAAGTTATAAAAAAAGAAAGATCAGCTAACAGACAGTGGCGCAGATAGTTTCAGATGTTCTGATGTGTTTGTGTTTGTGTTGCAGAGCAAAAGAAGGGCGTGGCGGGCCCGGTGTGCATGGACCCCGGTAACCCGGTGCACGGCGGCCGAGGGCAGCAGAGGGTGGTCCTGCCGGTCCACTACCCGGGCCGGGTGCACCGCACGGGCCAGATGACCGCCTACCCCACCCGCACCACCATGGACCCCCACGGCAACCCCATCACCGTGCTGACCGTGGACCAGCACCCGGACCCCCACCAGGGGGGGGGCCTGTACCCCGGGGTGCCCCACCCCCAGGCCGCCTCGGCCTTCCTCCGCGGCTACCACCCCGCCATGCACCTGGACCCCCACCACTCGCTCAACCCCCACCACTGCCACGGCGGCCTGGAGCACCGCGGGGGGCCGCCCGCCTACCCGCCGCAGGGGGGCGGCGGCCCCGGCGCCTTCAAGCGGCCCAAGTTCCACGGCGGGCGGAGCTTCTCGCGGGCCGCCTGCTTCTCGCAGTACGAGACCATGTACCAGCACTACTACTTCCAGGGCCTGACTTTCCCCCAGCAGCAGCAGCAGCAGGGGCAGGGGCAGCCCGAGGGCCTCCAGGGCCCAGGGCCCGGGGGGCCCCACAACAAGGCCCACAACCACGGCAGGGCCTTCCAGCAGGGCCTGCTCTACCCCACCGTGGTGCACATGGCGCCCGCCGCGCAGGGCTCGCGCCTGGTGGACGGGGGCGGGCCGGGGGGCGGCGGGGGCCCGGGGGGCCCGCCGGCGGGGGGCCTGGGGGGCTGCTACCATCCCTCCCACCGCTCGGTGTGCAGCGGCTACCTGGCCGACTGCCCCGGCAGCGACAGCAGCAGCTCGTCCTCGGGCGGGCAGTGTCACTGCTCGTCCAGCGACTCCATGCTGGACTGCACCGAGGTCTCCAACCAGGGGGTCTACGGGAGCTGCTCCACCTTCCGCTCCTCGCTCAGCTCCGACTACGACCCCTACGTCTACCGCAGCAAGAGCCCGTGCCGCGGCGGAGGGGGAGGGGGAGGAGGAGGAGGGGGAGGAGGAGGAGGTGGGGAGGCGATGTGCGTCTCCGGGGCGCCCACGGCGGAGGACTCGCTGACCGCCGCCCCCTCGGGAGGACACCACCACGACCGCCTCCAGGCTCCTCCTCCTCCTCCCCCGCCCCCTCCCCCAGGAGGAGGGGGCTACGGTGGGTCGGGGGGGGACCACCACCACCTCTCCAGCTGCAGCAGCCTGGAGCCCGGAGGCTGCAGCGGTCGCTCGTCACTGGAACCCCGGGAGAACGGCGGCACTACCTCAGCCGGGCCGGCGGGGGAGGCCGGGGCCGGGGCGGACAGGGGGGGAGGACACGGGGGGGAGGAGCTATCGGGGGGCGGGGAGGCGGGGCCAGTGGCGGCGGCGTGCGGCTGCTGCCTGGAGGTGATGCTCCCTCCTCCGCTCGGCGCCACGGGGCAGGACACGGACCGAGGCGTGGCGTTGAGCCGTTGCCGCGGCCGGGTGGGGGTGGGGGGCCCGCCGGACTTCCAGAGCTCGCCCCCCTCCTCCAAGAACTACTTTTCCCCCTCGGAGCACATGTGTGGCGGCGGCGGGGGGGGCCCCGGGGGCCCCGGGCCCTCGGAGCAGCAGCTGAGCTACGAGGGGGCGGGGCTGCCCTGCTGCTTCTACAAAGAGATGAAGCACCGGGCGGCGGCCGGACGCTACGGCGAGGACTACGCCGTGAACGTGCAGTACGCGCACCACCACGGCACGGCGCACCACGACTCGGACGCGCACGCCGCTAACGCTAACGGCGCTAACGCCGTCTGCTCCGGGCAGGGCTGCTCGTGCGAACTCAGCCAGAGGATCCCCATCATCCCAGAGGACTCGGACTACGAGGCGGACATGATGATGATGGGGCTGGAGGAGAGCCTGCTGCCCCCCTCCTCCTCCTCCCCCTCCCACGGCGGCGTGGAGGCGGAGCCTGTAGGGCGGCAGGGCGAGGGGGGGTTCTTCTCCTCGGGACAGTTCAGGGGGGGGTCGTCGTCGTTTCACCCCCAGGAGGAGGAGAGCCGCGCCCTGTTCCTACGGCCGCCCCAGTGCGGCGGCGGCGGATCGGCGAACTGTACTTCCACTAATAATGAGGGGGCGGGGCTCTGAGCTCCTCCTCCTCCCCGGGGGGGGGGGGGGGGGGAGGGGGGGGGGGGGGGGGAGAAGGGACTCGAGCCTGATTTGTACTCGGTTGTCGGTGTCGTGCGCCCCGTCTACAAGCTCTCTGAGAAGACGCTGAGAGGATTTCTGTTGTTAAAAGATGTTCAAAAATGATCACCAATCACAAATATACGAGGTCACTACGCGTCGCGTCTCGAAGCGTTGTGAGCTTGTGGTGACATGGCAGGTTATACTGTTTTCTCCTTCTGCTGCGGGCCGGGCTCTCTTGGAACCCCCTAAAAAAACAACCCTGGGGTCCCAGGTAGGAACCCCACTTTAAGAACCACGGTTCGATGGTGGCGATGTGTGTACACTTTTCACGCCCCGTTTCACGCCTCGCACGACACACAACTACCCGAGTATGTAACGGGACTCGGTATCGCCCGGCCGTATTATTATTATTCTTCGGTACGGAAAAAAACCAGTTCAAGTCAATCAATAATAAAACCCTCAAGTTGCCTTGTTGTTAAAAACCTGCTCGCTGAATGTTATCATCTTAGAATGTAGGCTGATATGCAACAGCTGCCATGTTGGACAGAAGGCCGGCCTCGTCCCGGTCCATTTGAAGTGTAGTACAGGGCAGAATGAACCGGAGCCCAGTGTTGTTTTTGGCTGCACATTTTGATTTTAGTTTTAGTCTATAGTCCCTTCAATAGGTTCCATTTAGTTTCGGTCACATTTTTTAGTCACCTGGAATGTTTTAGTGTCTAGTTTTAGTCCGATTAAATGTCATGAGATTTTAGTCGACTAAATCGACAGTTGATTTAGTCGACTAAACTGTAGTTCAGAAGTACTGTGGGCCTTCCGTCGTAATGACTGTTTTTACACATGCTGAAAATAGCCGATCAGCTTTTTTCAGCATGCAACCCAGAGTAAAATGCCTTATTACTGGATCTCTTGTCCACTAGTCCCTTCCTAACATTTTAGTCTAGTTTTTATTTGTTGATGAAATTGTCAGTAGTATGGGGTTATGTAGTCTCAGTTTTAGTCATCATAGCTTAGTTTTCATTTAGTTTTCGTCAGTGGAAAAAAAAAAGGTAGTTTTCGTGGACGAAATCAACACTGGTAACACCTATGAAGGAGGAAGGAATAAGTAAGGATAAGCCCGGTTTCTTTCCAACATGGCCGACCGTGTGCATAGGAGCCTATAGTGTGGATTCCTACTGAAAAAGCGAAGGCCTGAACGATCTCTCCACATAAACACACACACACACACACTATATTATTATTCTGTTCATTCCTGTGGCCGCGTTGACCGTCTCAGACCCAGAACCATGTTGCCATGGAGAGGAGACAGAGAGTTCTGCTACAAATACGGACGGAGGTTGATTGCTGAAACCGAGAGTGGTTGGTGTTGGCATTTAGATGTAGGCTATCTGTCACGGGTCAGGATTGTGCAACCATAAGTAGTGACTCTGTAACTGGGCCCATTTTTTTTTTCTTCTTTTTTTTTGAAAGATTTTTCAGACATAGAGAGACTCCTTCCCCCTATTTTTTTTTTTTTTAAGTATGCTTTCCATTCTTCCACAAAACACATTTGCATGTACTGAACTGTACACGCACAGCACACGTTATATACTGTACATGTGCGTGTACGTGTTTGCCTGTAAAGCTTCAATAAACCACCAACTCATCAGATAAGACAGCGTAAATGGATATAGCTTTACCAAAACAGAAAGACATGGTTGTTGGTTTTTTTGCTCGTAATCTTTGTTCAATATTTTCTTTTCCTCTTTTTTTTTTTTTTCTCTCTTTTTTTTTTTTTAAATGCAGGGAAGGGTGGGTCCTTCTCAACGTCTGTGAGCTACACAGCCGCACACTCAGAAGATGAAGCTATATAGTCTAAAAACAAGAAGAATGCACACAGCCGACACTGGTCTCAGTTCTATCGAATACGGAATTTAGTTTGTTTCATGCATGTCTCTCTCCGCTGTCGGGCAGAAATCTTCTTTTAATGTCTTAAAAAATCGGTTAAATATTTATATAAACGCCACAGAAAGGGAAAGTAGCCCAACGTACACACAAGCTCACATTCGGGCTATTTTTTGCTTCTTTCGCGTGACATTCTTGTCCGATTTAAATTAGGGCATTAATTAAGAAAAAGTAAAATACATACGTTTCTGCCCGACAACAATGACATACATTTATGTACAGCTGTGGCCTCTAGCTGTTTCAACACGTGCCCAGACCAACACAAAAAGCCTTATGCTGGTTTATTAGCATCTAAAGACATTATGCCACATATACTTCTGGTCAGGAGTACAGAGCATGGACATAGTTGATTTGGGTCAATAGAGCTCTTTAAACATACATTGTTTTAAGCCCTTAATAGTTTTACTTTAGCCGACACTTATCCGATTTCCTCCACGCAGTAAAAGAAAACCCTGTTAATTTAACTAAAAAATTGACCCGTAAAGGGTGCAAAAACAGTGCATGAAACTGCTCTTTTAGATTTTGGTTTGGTTCTTTATTGTATCCTTACTTTTATATGTATCCAATTAAAGGCCAAAGGATAATAGCTGGGAAAAAAAATAATAAGTAAATAAATAACGTATCCATAAGGGTTCCTTATTGTACTGTGACTATTTTTGGTTATTTTTTTTGCAGAAGTAAAAAAAAAAAATCAATAGCCTTAATTTAACCGTGTACAGGTGGAACCACATGGACACGTGCGTACCGTAAGGGTCCATTTGGTCCCAGTTGTACACTTCTCTGAGTTAAATTAACGCCAAGGATTTGATGGTGTACACCAGGGGTCGGCAACCAGTGTGCTGTGTCAACATTATGTTGAATTATGACACCACATACAAAATAAAAAGAATTCCCAACAGATTGCCCATAAATAGAACGACATCTCTTTATCCTTCTGGACTATTTTCTTTCACATCAGGACATTGTAATGATCATTAGAAATAATAATGCACCGAATCCCTCCCCCAGTTGAATTAATGTAGAATTATGTGCAGGGATTTGCATGCATTTTGAGAGAGCTTAATTGAATGTTATTTTAGAAAAAGACAAATCCTCTCTCTCACACCAATGCCAGTGTGCCCTTCACTGTGCCAATGTTGTCACCCGTGCCTAAGGTTGCTTACCCTTTGGTGTACACACATCCAACAGAGTATATGTTTTGAATTCTATCACATAATACATGCTACAATAATACATGCTTTTTTTGCGATATCCGATGCTAGTCGATTCAGGCCTCTATGTGTGTCCTGCAGACTGTTTTTTTTTATACTGTTTCTATGAAATGTACTCATTCTCTTCACAGAGGCAAACCTTCTGGAAAAAATAATCCTATTTATAAAAAAAAAGTTAACCCAGTGCTGTAATCAAGTGGAGAATCTAATCTTGCCTTTTGCATAGGAAAAAAAAGAAAAGAAAAAACTGTACTGCGAGTATAAAAAAAAGCCAGATTTATACTTGGGGATGATCGTGTCTCACGCCTGCAAAATAGAAACATTGACGAGCTTCGATGCTTTGTGTGTGAGCTCTGTTTTCGGGGTGTGAGATTCTGCCGCCCCCTAAAGTATAATTCAGGCATAACACTTTGGGGTACTTGAGTCACTATTTAATTTTTTTTGTATTGTTTCTAGCACTTAAGAAGATTAAAAAAATGTGTACAAAAATTAATATTTTTAAATTTTTTAAGAATATAATTATTTTCTGTCATTACCATTACAAATGTTTTAAGGAAAAGGCTAGAAATCAATCTGTGTATATTTCTGTACCTGTATAGCAACACATTTCATAAATGGAAATATGTTCTCTGAATATTTATTTACTAATATATTTATCTTTAAGCCATGTCTTATGTTCAGAGTGTATGAACGTATTGGAGTTATTTGGTTGCTTTTTATTTTGAGAAAAAAATCACTAACATGAGACTTTGTATATACATGGTAATTGCACACAAGACGATTAAATATTCTCTGACCAAAAACTGATTTTAAAAACTTTAGTACCATACAGTTTTGTAATTAAAGTGTACAAAGATCTGTAAAATATACAGTTTTATTCAAGTAAGTGATATCGTGTGGTGTTTTCTTTGCATTGCCGTCATTTGAATTCCATATCATTCGCTTTTTTCCTCATATATTCTGCTCAGATTTATTGTTGCTCCACTCTCCGCTGAAGCTCATTGGAGCCGGTGGTGGAAGTCAGCCATGCTTTGTAGTATTGTGTAGACCAGTGGTTCCCAAAGTGGGGTCCGGGGACCCCCATTGGTACCTAAGGGAGTTCCAGGGGGTCCCCAGCTAAATGATAGTTTGGAACCAAATGGACCCTTATGAGTCTGTAACTCAGAGAGTGTACAAATGGAACCAAATAGACCCTAGCGGATCAATTTGTACACTCTCAGAGCTAAATGAACAGTGGTTTTATAATATAAATTGGGGTACCAGAGATAACTATAGAAACTAGGGATGCACGATTAATTGGTAGCATAATCGGAATTGGCCATATCGGTATCGGAATGGTCTCGGTCGGTTTTCAACAGCAAAAAATAAATACATTTTAAAATGAATCTAAATTTAATTTGTGTACTCATCTCATTCATTAGTCATTCAGTTTATTAACAGGCTTTGGGCCAATAGCCCTATAGGCTTGTTTCCATTGTGGTCCTCTGTATAATATCAGAATCGGTATCAGCAGAATATATCACCCTGCAAATAATCGGAGATCGGATATCGGTCATAATTTCATAATCGTGCACCCCTAGAAAGAAAAACAACAAACGCTAATCTCACCATGTTTCAGTAGTAGGCCACAACTATATGCTAAACTAAAGACAGTTTGTAATGTAATTCCCAGATTGTACAAGAGTATATCGACACATTTTATGGGTATGTAAAGATATACTCTGATGGATCAAAGAGTATAGGAAATAAGGTAGGAGTATAGCATTTTGTGTCCCAGAATTTCAGGTGTGGTTTGGTAAAAGGATCAATGATGAGGACTAGTGTATACAGCAGAAATGACTGCAATATTACTTGCAGTACAGGTGGAGGAATCACTAAGAGTTTTAAAAGTCTACACTAGTGTATACAGCAGAAATGACTGCAATATTACTTGCAGTACAGGTGGAGGAATCACTAAGAGTTTTAAAAGTCTACAGTACAGCAAATCAGAAAGCAGGCTGGACATATTAATAGAAATAAAACAAAAAACACATATTTATATATAATAGAGAATTAGAGATGATGGTGTTTGTATGGGTACCTACCGGCACATATTGGAGTGAGAGGGAGACAAGGTGGCAAAGGAGTCGACAAAATGTGAAGATGTTGAGATGACGGTGAGTTCGCAAGATGGGTAATAATAATATAATATTAATAAACTTTATTTATATAGCACCTTTCATACCGAGTTGCTGTTCAAAGTGCTTCAGGCAGGACAGAAAACAGGTACTTTACAGCAGTTGGGTCATAACATATCATATCAGACACAGGTCATAGACTCATAACATATCAGACACTATAGAGTATGCATAGAATCATGAACATAAAGGGGAATAAAAGTTAAAAAGACATATGAGATCATGAAAATAACATTTATTAATCGAAGACATTTGAGAGAATAAACGAGGTACTGGTGAACCTTCTATAAAGTGCTATAAAGGGAGGCCAATCTAAAGAGGTGTGTTTTTAGCCTTTGTTTAAAGATGTTGATGATGTTGATGGAGCCTCTCTGATTTCCTGAGGAATTGTATTCCATAGTTTTGGTGCATAGAAAGCGACCTTTTCTTTAAGGTTTCTTTAGTGGGTAACAAACAGCATTATTAAAATAAAGATAAAGGAGAGATGGCAAAAGAGGTGGGAGGAGGAGATGGTTTTAACCCATTCTGACCGGGCACCCATTTTGGTGTTGGCATCATGTTATGCTTTAGCTATTGAAAAATAGCAGATCTACAAGCTCATATCGCGCCACCGAGTGGCGCGATACGAGCTTGTAGGTCTGCTATTTTTGAAAAATTCGAAGAACGACTGACATTTTTAGAATCTGATCTCAGGTCAGAATGGGTTAATCAGACCAGTGTGTGTCCAGTGGAAACCTCGTATGAATCTGATCTCAGGTCAGAATGGGTTAATGGGATTCAGAGAAAAGTAGGAGGTACGTATGAGGGGAGCAGGAGGGAAGAGGCAGTAATATCACGTTTAAGATTTGGGGCATACAGGTTTAAATGCATCATTGTTCATTGTTGTAAAACACAACACAGGGAGGTGTGATCATTTTGGGGAGGAGGAAACAGTTGAGCTTGTGATGGAGAACTGTACGGCATGTGAATTAGAAAGAAGACAAGTTAACTAAGGAGAATATAGCAGAAATTAAAGAAAGTAGATTATGTGATGATGATTAATTCCTGTTCCGTGACTATATAGAAGTGTCTATTTGTACGTCTCTAAATGTTTTGATGAATTGAACAAGGTGGACCCAAGTGTAATGCTTAATTGGGTCGTCCACTCACAGTTAACAGTCTTTGTATTGAGTTTGTGCTTGAAATGTATAGCTACTGTAATTCTGCAAACTGTTAATACATATTTCAATCAATCAATGGTATGGGGACAGGTGCTACAGACACATATTTGAATATATCAGAGTAGAGTAACACATGCTATAGAAAGTGGTATGTGCCACTATGTGGTCAACATGTATTTAAAATATAATTACCGTTATGGGTACCGGTAACTCAGGGATGGATAAAGAAACCTGTAGGTGGCGGTGTTGCACAAGTTATGTTTGCCAACCGCCCTATAGAGAAGTAGACTTTTTGCATAATCAAACAACATGGCGGCCTCCATCAGACTGCTGGTCCGGAGGGTACTGCGAGACCCTCACGTCCTAAACAACAACACTACAGTAACAAGGACAAACGATAATGTCCGAAGAAAGCTCGGAGGAGGAGGAGGAGGAGGGAGGATACGGTGGACGGCGTGCCGTGGTTTCAGCGACGGTGACAGAGCAGCAGACAGAGACAGAGACACACACTTCGGCTTCCAGACCGTCCCCGAGGCGGAGAAGGCACAGAGAGGTATGTATGGAATCATGCAATCAATGCGCACGCACACACACACACACACACACACACACACACACACACACACACACGTCGTCCACTCACAGTTAACAGTTTTTTATTGAGTTGTGCTTGAAATGTACTGTAATTCTGCAAACTGTTAATACATTTAAATCAATCAAATAGTTCAATCAAACACACACACACACACACACACACACACACACACACACACACACACACAATGAAAATGTGCAGATAATTAGATGAGTACTCCCACCTGAAAATGTATTTCATGTTTACTAAATAGCTGTAGAGAGTAATAAGAGACAGAGAGTGTTGTGTTGCCTTACATTGATAAACGGTGATGATTTATTTTGGGGCCATGTTATCTGCATTGTCTGACTGCACTGTCAGTGAAAACTTCACAATGGAGTCAGTATGTTGACAAGCTTCATGGACATTCTGATTTTACTTTCCAGCTCGATTTGGCTCCTGCCCACAGAGCCAAAACTACTACCCAGCTAACATTTCCCCGCTAGCTACCGCCTCCCGCTGTCGCCTTCACAGCGTAGCACGCCCGGGCGGGCTTGGACTTCCCCCCGCTGTCCGCGCGTCAAACGGTCGCACTTTAGTTAGATTTTCATTCCTCTGCGCAACAGTGTGCATTTACAGCCCTCGTGACGCTGTCCTGAGGCTTGCCCCCCCCCGCCCCTCTCTTCCTCTCTTTCTTTTGCGCTCTCTCTCTCTCTCTCTCTCTCTCTCTCTCTCTCTCTCTCTCTCTCAGACAAGGATGTGCATCTTTAATATGTATAAAATAAATCAATAATAATAATATTATATTTTGTAGGATTATGTTTTTTTTTTTAACTAATATTGAATATAATTAAGTGGATTATTCTTCTACTTCTTCTTGCAGCTATATTTTTAATAATATGTACCTGCAGACTATAGTAATTTATTTGTAACACTTTACTGTGGTCGTGCAGTAAATTCACCCGTGAAGCCCCCCCCCTCTCTATGGTGAAGCCTGGGACCGACACCCGGCATGCATTGCGGCTTCTCTGGTCTGTTGTTGAAAATTGAGAAATGAGCTGGGAATTAAGACAAGACTCCACAGTCCACAACAAAGGCTTATATTTCGCCGTTTTTTTCCGGAGAAATTCAGTTGAAAGGTCAGTGTATTTTTATATCTGATATATACTGTGTGTAGCGTAATTGCACGTGTTAGAATCGTTTCGTTTCCTAACGCTAGCAGAGGGAATAGATTACCGGTATAGCTATAGCTAGCTAGCTAGCTAATCTATTGTCTGGACGGGCGTTAGCAAACGTATAATTCATGCTATTTTAACAGGCTTAAATACAGCTCCGTTGGAAATAAATAGAAAGCTACTGCAGCTTAAGCGTTATGGACGGTGTTTTATATTATTTCATTTTACAGACATACAAGATGACGTTCCAAGACCCAGACGGTGGAGCCTGGGGAAACAAAGCAACTTCATCAGAAGTAGGCTAAGTAAAATGGTTTAGTAGCGAACAATAATAATGTATCATGATGTTCTTTTCTAACGTCTTCTTATGTTGATAAAAGTCCACAATTATTCGAATTGGATAAGATTTGATACGTTGCTTGTGTATAGGCTACATAAACAGCATTTTTGCTGTAAATCAAATTTTTTGTCATTTGTTCCAGAACTTGCACCATGAAACGCATTTTCTAACGTAAGTATAGGCCTACTGTGATGACTGTGGACTTAAATATCAATGCTAATTTTCATCTTTATTAAACTGCCCTGTCTCTGCTCTGTCTGAACAGTTATTTGGTGGGAACCACTGAATTAAGTAATTACTTTTTGAAACAACTGAACGTTTTTTACTGAAAACAAATTTCAATTTTGTATCTTTGTCTTTGTCTAAACTTCTCAGGACTGGAACCCTGCGTTCTCTACCACCCTGACCTGGTTTCTACTCCAGTTACATCATGGCAACAACAACAGCAGCTACATAACAAGGTTAAGCCATATATTTTGTGTAACTTCTGTATATATTATGGCCTTTGGATCCTGCTGAAAATAGCCGATCTACAAGCTCTCTTGCCTCAAGTTTGCAATGTGTAACTGTGTACCATTGTTAATTTGTTACCATCATGACATTTTAAATGACCGAGGTGTAGAAGGGAGATGAGCTTGTAGATCTGCTATTTTTCAACAGCTAACAGCTTTTAAAATAATGTTTAAAACCTATGAGGCGACACAGATGCGTCCTCAGGTCTAAATGGGTTAAGGCAGTGGTTCTCACAGCCAAAACGTTATCCCACATTTCACAGCAGTGATGGTAGGTAGGCCTATTTCAGAATGCCTGAATTTACACTTGGTTGCATGGTGAAAATAGTCGATCTACAAGCTCACGTGTTGTGAGCCCTATACAAATGCAATCCATATCAATTTTGTATTTGATTTTGTTCAAATTACAGATGAGGAGGTCACATGGAGGAAGTGGAGATGATGGTGATGGATAAATAAAATTCATAATAAAAATGGTAAGAACATTTTAGCACAGGAATAGAAATTAGAAAATGGCTGGGTTTTACCCACAGGGCAACTGTTAAATCATGGATCACAAGCCAGAGAAATGATTATGGTGAAAATAATTTATTTAATTAATTCTGTGATTTCAGACGAACTTTCGCTGGAGGAAGACCTATCGACTTCAAATGCAACCTCTGCTGGAAAGGCTACCACCAGTCGGGTTTCCCTGACCCTCTACTATACGCAACATCCAGACCTCAAGGAACGCACCCAGCTTTCCGTGCTTGGACATACAGACACGGGGACATACACACATTGCTACGCTCAGAAACTCCTGACTCCACTCAGAAGAGAATTGGTGTTTTAAAGACTTAAGCACTTAAACTTGAGAACTGACATGTCTTCTAAATCCTCACAGATTTTAGTTAAAACGTTTGCAGCAAAATAATATATATTTACAGATTTGTGCCACATTTTCACGATGTTTCAAAATGAGCAAACTCGTTTTCAACAGCTTACAGCTTTTTAAATAATGGTTAAAGTGGCTAAAACCACTGGATCTTGGACTTCAGTGACAGGGACCTGGGGTCTGAGAGCCGGAGACGTTGGACAGGGTGCATTTTGGAACTTCTGCTGGCGGCCACCACCAGTCAGGCTTCATAAAGGAAGGAAACGGACAGGCATGGCAGGCAGCTCATCAAACGGTGGTCCGTGGCTCAAATGCTGAATAACTTTGGCATGAAAAGGGTTCAAACCCACCGCTATAGGGGTTTCCAAATGGACTCTTGAATGTATGCTGCACTATTTCTTGCTCAAAAGGTGAATCTCGATTGTGTGTTCTGTTTATTGCTGTGTAACTGTTATTGCAACATTACTGGGCCTACATAACTAACTCCACACAGAATAGACTTGGTGTTTTATAGAAATTAAACTTGAGAACTAATTCCACAAAATGTCTTCTAAATCCTTGCAGTTTTTAGTTAAAACGTTCACTGTGTTTGGGCCACATTTTCACGATTTTTCAAAAATAGCAAATCTACAAGCTCGTGAGCCAACAATGATGCTTAAAGTGTTTGAATGGTATGACTGTTTTCTTGTATTCTAAACTTGGTTGTTTACATGTGCCTAAATTATTTCATTGTAACCTTTTTTTTTCCTAATAAAGAAACAAAATTAAGTATACATTTGCTGCTTTATTATGTTTCTATAAATATGTGGGAGGGAGGTGAGCATGGGGGAGGAGGGGTGCGGGGTCGCAATATATATGGGGGGGGGGGTGGTGTCATAAGACAGCTCCACGCTGTCCTGCTGCTGCCTTCGTTAGCTGACGTTCGAGTCGCGGCAGAGAAGCGGGGCGCCGGCTACACGCGCGTCGGCGCGCACGGCACACGCTGATCAAGAACGACGCGGCCACATCGTGCGACGCGCCCGGCGGAGGACACGATCGGCGGCGCGCGGCGACCGCCTCCCGCAGGCGGCGCGCCATGACTTGCTAGCTGGGTAGTAACTGGTGTACTGACCATGGTATTATTTAGACCTAGAATGCCTGTGATCATTTAATTATACTTCGTAAATGTTCATGTATCATAGGCATAGATAGCTTGCACCGTTTCCTGATAGATATGAAAATGTGCGGCATAAATGTGATAAATGCTCCGTTTGTACTCACCCATTAAATAATTCCAAAGACGTGGAGTGAAATATGGTCCTCTAGTTTTATATCCATGTGAAAGTTCTGGCACAAAACGCGTATTTAGTGAATTATCTCCACTTTTTCAAGAGATGCACACGGACGCCTTTCTCTCCGGCGAGGGGGGAGGGGGGGGGGGGGGGGGGGGGCGGAAAGATCGATGAACTGATTTTACAAATACGTCCTGTTTACCGCAGACGTCATCACCAATTGACCAGGGAAACACAAAAGTTTGCAGTCACACAATTGGCAGGTGGTGTGATTAATTACCCAGCACCTATCACAAAGCACCTGCCAATTGTGTGACCGCAAACTTTTGTGTTTCCCTGGTCAATTGGTGATGACGTCTGCGGTAAACAGGACGTATTTGTAAAATCAGTTCATTCACAGGGCTAGGTATTATTGTGCTTAACTGACCAGCCAACTGGCCTGACCTGAACCCCACAGAGAATCTGTTTTATTGTCAAGAGGAAGGTGTGAGACACTATATTCAATTACAAATTAGTTTGAAGCTGCTATCAAAGCAAACCTGGGCTTCCATAACACCTCAACAGTGCCACAGGCTGATCACCTCCATGCCACACCCCATTTATGAAATAATTTGTTTTAAAGTAGCCCAGACCACGTATTGAGTGCACGTATTGAGGTCGACATTTCTGTATTATAAATGTTTTTTTTAGTGGTCTCATAAAATATTCTAATGTTTTGAGATAGGATTTTTTGAATTTCATGAGCTATGTATGCCATAATCATAAAGATTAAAATAAAACAAAAGTTTTTTAAATATTTCACTTTATGCGCAATGAATCTAGAGTATGTGAAAGTTTCACATTTTTAATTATATTGTGGAAGAAAATGATATTCTAATTTTTTGAGATGTTGGGATATGAGATTTTGGTCGTATAGCCCAGCCACTTGCTACAAACCTCTCTATTTAGTTCAGTGACCATGGAGCTAAATAATGTTTCCGAAACTGTGCTGTGCACATTCACTCCTTTGGAAGTGAATAGACTCCAACCTGCTTCCCATCTCCTAAAAAAAAAAAGCACCTGCCAGCTTTACGCAGATATACGGGAAGTAAACCGGAGATTGCATGTCTTGCTATTTCCGCCTTGGCTCCGAAGCACCATGTGTCCAGTGGAAGACACTACCGCAAACCACACTTTATCTGTGGAACCAACTCAGTCAAACTGTAATGCCTCAACCATTGAGTATGACCAACAACATGCTTAAAAGACACACGAAATGAAGTGGGAAATACTCCAACAGTGATTGAGCAGCCAGTTCTTGTTGTTTTCTCCTCAGTGTACAAGGTGTTTGAGAGCGTGGCCCAGAAGTATGACGTGATGAACGATGCCATGAGTCTAGGGATACACCGCCTGTGGAAAGACACGCTCCTACACGCCATGAACCCTCAGCCGGGACAACGTCTGCTGGATGTGGCCGGAGGCACAGGTAGGATCTCTTGCCCTAGCCCCTTCGATAGCACTTTATGTAGACTTTGATAGCATTTTATTATACAGACTTATGTTATGTAGACAGCACTAGAATTGCATTTTATGTATTCATAGCACTTTATTGTGCTTTATAGACAGTGCTAAGTCTACATGAAGTGCCCTTGAGCAAGGCATTGAACCCCTACCATGAAATGTTCTATGAGCAGGGCCTGGCTGTAAACAAGTTCTTGAGCTTAGTCCAGTTACCCTGGGTAAACATAGTAGCTTTCTTTCTTTCTAGTATGTATGTATAGATGTATAGTTTCATTATATAGATACTCCACTGTTACGTTCTTAGCTTACGCATGTTTCATGTTAACTACTTTTTATGTATGTGATGTATTGCCATGTTTTTTTTTTGTTCTTGCTTAATGTAAGTCGCTCTGAATTTTAAGAGCGTCTGCTAAATGCCTACATTGTAATTGTGTGTGCCCCGTCTTTAATTACTGTATGACCAGTCCAGTACTTATTAATGTGAATTACAATTAAGTAGGGGTGGGTTGCACGATTATGATATTTAGTTTTTGTGGCAACGGCATTTTCGTCTGGCTTACACGAGGCTAGTGAATCCTACTGTTGTAGCCTACGGATAAAACAACTTGATAGATGAACTGAATCATGGAAGATTAATTGAATTATGCACTGTTTTTAGGCAGATTATGAAGCACTTTATTTGATTCGATAGACTAACTGAACATGCATAGTGTTTATGCATCCTATGCACTTGTGCAAATAAAGTCTATTTCTGTTCTATTCAGGTGACATCGCCGTCCGTTTCCTGGACTACGTGAGCTACCAGCGGGATCGGCGCCAGCGCCGGGCCGTGCGGTCCAATCAGACCCCGTCCTGGCGGGACATCTCCAGCCAGTACCCCGCCTCCTCGGGGGAGCGGGCCGGCGCCGGCCAGCCGGGCCAGGAGGAGTCCCGGGCCGTGGTCTGTGACATCAACAAGGAGATGCTCAGAGTGGGCAAGCAGAAGGCCGACGGCTCCGGCCGCGGCACCAACCGTAAGCTCCCCAAACGTCAAGCTCTCCTGTAGGAGGGCAGGGCAGTTTACCGGACATATCATGAAACACACATTTATCACAACTAATCACTTAAAAAAATATATATATATAATCAACCAAATCGATTAGTCTTAGATTAACCCATTCTGACCTGAGATCAGATTCATACGAGGTTTCCAGTTGGCACACACTGGGTCTGATTAACCCATTCTGACCTGAGATCCGATTCTAAAAATGTCAGTAGCTCTTCGATTTTTCAAAAATAGCAGACCTACAAGCTCGTAGCGCGCCACTCGGTGGCGCGCTATGAGCTTGTAGATCTGCTATTTTTATAGCATATTCTAAAGCATAACATGATGCTAACCCCAAAATGGGTTCCCGGTCAGAATGGGTTAACACACTCTCGTGCAATTTGAGCACTTCATTAATTTCCAATCTTACTTTTATATTATTGGTTCTCACTAATGCTCATGATAAGATTTCTACTCTAATATCTACTCACTCTGCACGTTTATTGTTGGTTCAGAAACCTGCCTATACCAATGACACTGTCTGGGGATTCCAACGACAGCCTTTCTCTTACAGGAAAGTTGCAAAATAGCAGTAATATTATAATCATAATCATAATCATAATAGTATGATGTCACCAATATCACAGTTTGTTTTCGTTGACACGTTTGAAGAAATCAAACCAGTCTACCAATGATGTCTCTGGTAGGCAGGTTCGTGAACTGCAGTAGTCTTGTTTTGTAAAGTGACTTCTAAAATGTTTTTAAAGTAATAGAGCACCGAGGTCTGACGTCAATATCGGTAGAGGGTGCAAATTCACAGGTTACTGTACTTTTTATTTGCATTATAATCCCCGTAGGGGGATTTCAGATCGCCTCATATAAGAACTGTGTTTGAAAAATAAACATGTCACCCCGGCCGCTTCACTCATATGGATATGAATACTCAACTGACTGAGAGAAAACACCAATGTTACTGCTGCTGAATTAGTTACATTTTCGCTACAAGCAGACTGTATCATATAATATGAGTGACTGACTGTTGCAAACGATACAGAGACACCTCCCTGACAATAACGCCGAGACAGCTTGTTTATTTTTGGACCACAACGCTTATAGTAGACGATATTAAGATCACCCCATGTTATTCTCCATAGAGAAATTACTTCCGCGAACCAGGGGAATGGAAGGGATGAGCGAGTTACGTCAGGACTTTAGAACCAGGGGAATCGTCGGGATGAGCGAGTTACGTCAGGACTTTAGAACCAGGGGAATGGAAGGGATGAGCGAGTTACGTCAGGACTTCGGTGCTCTATATAATAACAAAGACATCCACGGTTTCCACTCGACAGCGGCGACCTTTGAAAATGTTTGTGTGTGCGTGACTCAGTGACGGGTATGTTTGTTTTGTGCCACAGGCCTCTCCTGGGTGGTGGGAGATGCGGAGGAGTTGCCCTTCGATGACGACCAGTTTGATGTTTACACCATCGCCTTTGGCATTCGCAACGTCACCCACATGGATCAGGTGATGGAGACCACACTTAACCCATTCTGGGCGGGAACCCCTTTTGGTGTTTTATAGCATTATGTTATTCTTTAGCTATTGAAAACGAGCAGATCTACATGCTCATATAGCGCGGCACCGAGTGCCGTGCTACGAGCTTGTAGATCTGCTATTTTTGAAAAGTCGTGAAAATGTGGCGCGAATCTTTGAATATATATATTTCAGAGCGAACATTTTGAACTAAAGTATTTGCTTCTGGGAGGGTCCCTGAAACAACATATTTTGAGATGGGGGGTCGGCGTAACTTGACGCTGCCAGATCCAAAAAGCTTGCTACACAAATTTGTTTCACAGCTTATTTGGATCTGGGATCGCGGAAGCAAATTCGATGACGGGGCTGTTCCTTTTTTTCAAGATACAAGGTAGATGATTGGATGGGAGCGTCTGTCTATCACCGTGTGGGCGTGCAAACACAACCAATCATATTGACGTGTCTGTATAGCTTCACATCCGGTTTCGCACATATCCCGCCTTTAGCTCATGCTGATTGGTTCGGTACGAAGCAGATATTGGACTCAGCTCAACTCCGTCAGAGATCCCAGATGAGTGTTGTGTTGGGGAATATGTTTCCCCAATACCGCCCTCATCTGGCAGCGTCAGGTTAGGGTCGGCGGCCGATTACTTGAAAAAGGTTGAGCACCACTGACATAGAAACAGGTTTTTCAGAATTTCTTTAGGATTTAGAAGCCTTTCTTAAGATATTAACGATTTAACATATAGTTGCCGTCAGGCAGAAACCTCAAACAAAAGTATTATCCTTCTATTTCTACCCCAACTGAAAAGTATTATCCTTCTATTTCTACCCCAACTGAAAAGTATTATCCTTCTATTTCTACCCCAACTGAAAAGGGGGGACCTGTTTATCCATCCGTCTTCTTCTACCAAACCACTGTGTGTGTGCACAGATCTCTCCATGCACAACACACGAATACTAAACTTTACCAACTCGCCCCCGTGATTTTTTTAAATGTAGTTAACAGTTAATTTAGCATTTCCCTTCCTCTCTGAAATCTGAAATTATCTTGTATACAGATGTATTTGATTGTATAGTAGTCGATCTCTATACTCTGTAAAATGTAGAAAGAACAACATGTCACAGAGACGGTGACTGCTTAATTAAGTTAATTTAGGACCTTCTAGCAGTTAATTTCCGTTGTATTAATCACATTTCTTCCATGTAGCCCATGTTTTGTAATGGCATCATCATGCTATTATGCCCATGGATATACAGAGTAACAAAATAACTTAACAATGATAAACTAATATGATAATACCTTTTATATAATCACCAACATGAATTATGTTTGTTATTTACAGCTATAGGTAGAGTAGTGGGGCGAGATGGAAAAGGGGCGACTGTACCTGTTACCCAACCCAACACACTACATTGCATCCATGCAAGATAATTAATTGTCCTATTTACTGTACTCTTCGTATTTTTACGGAAATAAAATTTTGAGCAATACCTACTGCAGCTGCTTGCTGTCAAATGTTTCACCACTAGAGGCCACCCCTTCCAAAAAAAATTGTTCTTTTTTGTATTGATTTATATTGTTCTCTTTTTGTTTACTTTTCTTTTTTGCCGTGGCGCTAGAGCTGGACCGGCCTTTTTAGTTATTATTATTATTATTATGAAATCCTGAACCTGTTGTGCCCAGAGTCCCTATGGGGATTACAATGCAAATAAAAGGTATGGACGCCTCTAAATGTAAATCCTTTGTTCTATTCAGGCACTGCAAGAGGCACTGCGGGTCCTGAAGCCTGGAGGAAGGTTCATGTGCTTAGAGTTCAGCAAAGTGACCAACCCTATGCTCGCTAGGTGAGGACACAGAAGCAACACATTTATTTGTATAGATCTTTACGTGGATGGATACCTGCTTGTTATGTTTTGGCGTCCTGGTGCTCAAACCCTATTGTTTTTAATAAGGATTATTGTTCATCGCTTCCATCCTGAAAGTATTTGGAGTTCCGTTGAGACCAAAAACAGCAACTTTAACTCTTACGTCTGATCTAAGCCATAGCATAAAGAAGTCCCTTTCCACTGGATTCTTTAACTTTAACTCTTACGTCTGATCTAAGCCATAGCATAAAGAAGTCCCTTTCCACTGGATTCTTTAACTTTAACTCTTACGTCTGATCTAAGCCATAGCATAAAGAAGTCCCTTTCCACTGGATTCTTTAACTTTAACTCTTACGTCTGATCTAAGCCATAGCATAAAGAAGTCTCTTTCCACTGGATTCAACTTTAACTCTTACGTCTGATCTAAGCCATAGCATAAAGAAGTCTCTTTCCACTGGATTCTTTAACTTTAACTCTTACGTCTGATCTAAGCCATAGCATAAAGAAGTCTCTTTCCACTGGATTCTTTAACTTTAACTCTTACGTCTGATCTAAGCCATAGAATAAAGAAGTCTCTTTCCACTGGATTCTTTAACTTTAACTCTTACGTCTGATCTAAGCCATAGAATAAAGAAGTCTCTTTCCACTGGATTCTTTAACTTTAACTCTTACGTCTGATCTAAGCCATAGAATAAAGAAGTCTCTTTCCACTGGATTCTTTAACTTTAACTCTTACGTCTGATCTAAGCCATAGAATAAAGAAGTCCCTTTCCACTGGATTCTTTAACTTTAACTCTTACGTCTGATCTAAGCCATAGAATAAAGACGTCCCTTTCCACTGGATTCTTTAACTTTAACTCTTACGTCTGATCTAAGCCATAGAATAAAGACGTCCCTTTCCACTGGATTCTTTAACTTTAACTCTTACGTCTGATCTAAGCCATAGCATAAAGAAGTCCCTTTCCACTGGATTCTTTAACTTTAACTCTTACGTCTGATCTAAGCCATAGCATAAAGAAGTCCCTTTCCACTGGATTCTTGGCGGTGTTTGCCCATCTAGTCTAGCAGGAGGAGGGGGTGCACCCGCACCCCACAGAAATATACATTCTATATATATTCTAATCAGTGTTTTCTTATTGGCAAAAATGTGCTGAAAATGATGACCGAAGAAAAAAACAATTATACCTATGAGTATAAGCTATAATAAACTATGTTTTGTAAGATAATTATATTTTTTAATTCATTTTGATTCTTTGAGACTGATAAAGTCCTTGATTCCCATATATATGGATGTGAGAATATGGACGTCTCTCTTCCATAATTATAATTGAGAAACAAGTGTAGTGTGTGCTCAAATCTCATAAATGATTACTGTCAAATGTGTATCTGAATATGTCTTTGTACAAGAAATCAGTGTTTCCAGAAGCTGATAGTGTGGGTGTTGCGTGCGTGCGTGTGTGCGTCGGACCCATGTGTCGCGTGCGTGCATGCGTCGGACCCATGTGTCGCGTGCGTGCATGCGTCGGACCCGTGCACGCGACACCCACACGGTGTCGCCTACTAAAGAAATCACACTGTGGGGTCTGGTCATGATTCAGTGCCGCCCACCCACCACACAATAATAATGTATAATGGGGGAAACACTGAGAAATTGAGGGAAATAAATAGATTACACTATAATATAGCACTACTAGCAAATAGTTTGAACCCCCGGTCACTTCCTAGTTTATACCGCGGCAGAAAGAATGACTCGTATCTCCTGATATCTCCGTGGTTTTGATCTGATGGATATACTAAGCTCTTCATTCCTGACTTCTCACCTGCCTCTCGTTTAAAAAAATATGAACGAGAGGGATCATCAGTGATTATTATCGGATTCTTAGCGAGGTATAAAGCAAGCAATCCGATTATTTTCCGGAATCGAATAGGGGGGGCTTTACAGAGTAAAAGCGGCCATGTCTTCCCGGCTCCCAGAGCTTCTATTTTGAAGGAATCTCCGGCGCTGATTGTGTTAATATTATTTGAATATCCAGCATTTTAAAATATTCCCTTGACAGTAACTGGTGCCATGTGTCATTCTGCAGGCTGTATGACGCCTACAGTTTCCAGATGATCCCGGTGCTGGGGGAGGTGATCGCAGGGGACTGGAAGTCCTACCAGTATCTGGTGGAGAGCATCCGCAAGTTCCCTGACCAGGTAACACTCACTGCTGTTACACTGACCAGGTAACACTCACTGCTGTTACACTGACCAGGTAACACTCACTGCTGTTACACTGACCAGGTAACACTCACTGCTGTCTGACCAGGTAACACTCACTGCTGTTACACTGACCAGGTAACACTCACTGATGTTACACTGACCAGGTAACACTCACTGCTGTTACACTGACCAGGTAACACTCACTGCTGTCTGACCAGGTAACACTCACTGCTGTTACACTGACCAGGTAACACTCACTGCTGTCTGACCAGGTAACACTCACTGCTGTTACACTGACCAGGTAACACTCACTGCTGTTACACTGACCAGGTAACACTCACTGCTGTTACACTGACCAGGTAACACTCACTGCTGTCTGACCAGGTAACACTCACTGCTGTTACACTGACCAGGTAACACTCACTGATGTTACACTGACCAGGTAACACTCACTGCTGTTACACTGACCAGGTAACACTCACTGCTGTCTGACCAGGTAACACTCACTGCTGTTACACTGACCAGGTAACACTCACTGCTGTCTGACCAGGTAACACTCACTGCTGTTACACTGACCAGGTAACACTCACTGCTGTCTGACCAGGTAACACTCACTGCTGTCTGACCAGGTAACACTCACTGCTGTCTGACCAGGTAACACTCACTGCTGTTACACTGACCAGGTAACACTCACTGCTGTCTGACCAGGTAACACTCACTGCTGTTACACTGACCAGGTAACACTCACTGCTGTTACACTGACCAGGTAACACTCACTGCTGTTACACTGACCAGGTAACACTCACTGCTGTTACACTGACCAGGTAACTGTTACCTGACCAGGTAACACTCACTGCTGTTACACTGACCAGGTAACACTCACTGCTGTTACACTGACCAGGTAACACTCACTGCTGTTACACTGACCAGGTAACACTCACTGCTGTCTGACCAGGTAACACTCACTGCTGTTACACTGACCAGGTAACACTCACTGCTGTTACACTGACCAGGTAACACTCACTGCTGTTACACTGACCAGGTAACACTCACTGCTGTTACACTGACCAGGTAACACTCACTGCTGTCTGACCAGGTAACACTCACTGCTGTTACACTGACCAGGTAACACTCACTGCTGTCTGACCAGGTAACACTCACTGCTGTTACACTGACCAGGTAACTGTTACCTGACAAGGTGAAGGTGCTGCCACACTATCTAAAGAGCCGCGCACGTTCACGTTCTGCGCACAGTTTTTAGACGGCTGGTGGATGGAAAAGAAGCTCCACTTCCGCGGACGACTTGCGCGACGGCCAGATTCCCGGAAGCGCTCTCTCTCTCCTCCCGTGTCAATCGTCTGCGGAGGAGGTGGAGCTTAATTTCCATCCACCAGCTGTCTAAAAACCCGCTGCGCACACGCCACGCCGCACACGCCACGCCGCACAGCTTCTTCTGTCCACGGCGGACAGGTGTGGAAACAGTGAAACACTCACTGCTGTCTGCTGCTGCTGTGTTCATTTTGTTGACAAAAACTGATGAAAAATATATATACGCCAAATCCTTTTTGACATTATAATTCTACGGACAGAAAATTGTCTCATTCTATCGATATCTTTCTTTTGTTGTTTTTTTTTTTTTTAACAGGAGACGTTTAAAGGTATGATTGAGGATGCTGGTTTCTACCGTGTACAATATGAGAACCTTACTGGAGGTGTGGTCGCCCTCCATTCTGGCTTCAAGCTGTGACACTTTTAACCCATTTCGACCTGAGGACGATTCTACAAATGCCTTCTAAATCCTGACAGTTTTCTGAAAAACCTCATGTTTCTGTATCAGTGGTGCTCAATATTTCATGTCAAGGACCCCAGAAACTATTATGTCATTGGCCACTGACCACCATCTGAAATTAATGTTGTTCCAGGAACCTCTTTGAGTTAAGGTGAGACACCCCAGGTGAAATCATGATTTTTCTTTTCTTTTTTGCTATTTTGCTTCCTAAACATGTTTTCTTTCAAACTAAAGCAAAATACACATTAAAAATACAGATTTAGATGTTTAGTTGGATAGTTTATTTTAGCCAATGACAGCTCGTTTTTCTGGGTGAAAAGCCACCATCTCTATTTTCATGATTGGTTGTTGGTACAAAGGAAGTGACCATATTTGGATCAGACCACAGTCAGCTCGAGGTCCAGACCTTTCCAATGATATATGCCATTATATGTTGTTGCCAAGGTTTGGATGAGATATTTTGTCTCAAAATAGTGGCTTCAAATAAAACGTTTTGGAATTTTACAATACAAATCTTTAAAGGCCGTTTTCTCAAAATGAGTTTTCCTCATACCTGAGACAAAGAATCTCCACTTCAGTTAAACTCACATACACCAAACGTTCCAGTCTTATTCATAAGTATATTCCGCAGACATTTACACGTGGATTTGTTGATATATCATTCACAGCCTGATTTACATCACATTTTATACCAAAAAATGCCGAAAATTGGGTTTTTTATGCCTGTTGACACTATTTTCTGATTTGTGGAGTGATAATTAGAGATATCAAAAATCCCATGTGTAATTTTCTTTGTCTCTAATGTGTCAACAAAATGAAATGATAATTTTGAACCTGGCTTTATCCGATCTTCAGATTTATCGCCCCGAAATGTATGCAAATTAGCGCATATAATGCCTAATTTGCATATTTAAACATATAATTTCAGAAAACTTGTAATACAAAAAATCTTAGTTTTAATATAAGTAATCAACTGGAGAAGTTTCATTGTGATAGCTATTATTTAACTTTTTTTCCCTATTAACCTGGGGTGTCTCGCCTTAAAAACATTTGCTCACGATTTTTCAAAAATGGCTGACCTACAAGCTCCAGTGTCCAGTAACTTAAGTAATATACTACTTTCAGTAATATTATTACTTTTTTCCAGTAATATGTAACTTAACTAGTTACTTTCACATTTTGAGTAATAATATTACATTTACTTTTTTTCAAAAGTAATATTATTACTATTTTCACGAGCCTTGGTGGAACTGTGGGTTTGAGTGTTTATTTATAATGGTAGACTGGGTTGGGGTGGAGTTGCTTTGTAGACTGCTGATCCGCTCTAGATCTAGACTCTAGAGCGGATACGGAAACGATGCACACTCGTCGGTACATATGTGTGAAGTATCGGATGCAGAAGGGCGGGCCTTAAACTGTCCGGAACACGGAACAACAACCTAAACTAGTGTGTGTAACTCGTTAGACTGCACTGTTAGAGAGAAGAGATGTAAATAAACTAACAATGGAGGAGGTGGAGGAGACAGAAACACCGGCACAACAAAGCGTTATAACATTCAATACTTGGAAGTATTCGCATTATTTTGAGTATGTCCGCGATCGAGACGAGATGAACATTATTGTCCGCTGCAAGTTGTGCATACGGAAGAAGCTATATTCCACATCGAAATCTACTTCTAATCTATGTGTACAAATGCATGGATCCATCATCATGAGTTAAATAAACACTGCAGAATAGGGGAGGGGGGACTGCTAATGTTGAAAATGCAAAGTAAGACTTTTGGGGACAAAATATGCAATTAGGGTTAGGGTTAGGTTAGTCAGTGGAGCTTTCCAAAACATGATGGGGGGGGAAAGATGAGAGGTTAAAACATAACTAGCTTAGAATGTACTGTACAGTAGCTGTTGGTGATGTGAGTGAGTGAAACAGAGATATTATTTGTGAAAATGTTTTGCATTGTTTAACATGTTTTACATTTTTACAATAAATGCAAAAAAAACCCCCTGCCTATGTCAATGCTCTGTATCTGAGTGACTTCTGCGTCAGACTCGGCCCTGGGTCACCATCTAGCCTCATTAACCCAGACATGCAAATCTACATGAAGGGGGGGGGGGGGGGGGGGATTCCCCTCGGCCATACATGAGTATTTTGGTCATGGAGGTGGATCGTTTCCTCGTTTAATATACAGTTTGTTTTGCGAGTGAGTACCTGTTAGACCAGTTGATACGAAGAGCCGTTTTTTGTCCAGCGTCCTATTTGTAGGCACTCCAGTGAGCACCTACGGACGGCTGCAATTCGAAACTGGCCCCCGTAAAATATGAATCCCCCCCCCCCCCATTTCCCCTCACTGTATAAGTTTCTTTTCCCTTTTTACCTCCTTTATGATGAAATCCTGTTCTGTTCTTTAACTATATAGAAGTGTCTATTTGTACGTCTCTAAATGTTTTGATGAATTGAACATGGTGGACCCTCTTGTAAACAAGTGTAATGCTTAATTGGGTCGTCCACTCACAGTTAACAGTCTTTGTATTTAGTTTGTGCTTGAAATGTACTGTAATTCTGCAAACTATTTCAATCAAATCAATCAAAAACAGCAATTATCCATTTAGATAATTAGTTAATGTTATTAACGGTTATAAAATGTTATTTAAAAAATACACAAACATATTTTGTGTTTATTATTTCGTTTAAATACTTAATTTATTGTTTTAATCGATTTTGTTTAACTCGTACTTTTATTCTGAAGAGCAAGTCGGCCACCGGAAGTCTTATCCCCCTTATCCTGGTTCCCTTGACACTGCTCAGGGTTGCCATGTTAGTATAATAAATGACCAAAACATTCATAATTAAAGACATGCATAGTATTTATAATGACAAATGCATCAAATATGTATTTATTGGTATTATAAGGCGATATTATTGGCCTTTTTTGGCTTGTTTTTCGATGGAAGATTTGGCTTTATTTATATGTCGCTAGAGTTAGCTTTTTTGGGCTTGTTTTTGGAGGTGGGTTGGCTTATTTCTCTCACAAGATTTGGCAACACCGCCACTGTTGCAGTTGCTGCATTAAACTCGCTAGCAGCAGAGCATTAGCACAGAGTCTGCTATAGTCTCCTTTTAATGAGCATTTTTTTTACCGCATATATACATGTACATTTGCTAGAACGCCATCTAAAACCATCAACGGACACCACGTTTTAGTGATTTAACTTAAAGTACACTACGGAAGCCGTGTGTACTCCATGTGATATAGTAATTATGATGTAGCTAGCGTTAGCAACATAGCTGTAAAAAGTTAACTTTACAAATGTTTTCATTGTTGGTATGGTAGCTGTTGGCATTCATTCACCAGCAGCTATAAACGACTGTCCCAAACATGGACGAAATAATAATAATGCTAATTAAGCCTGAATTAAGTGTTACAGGAAAACGTTATGTTTTACCAGAACGTGGGTATTATTATTTTTAAAGTTAGAGAACTAGACAACAAGCAGAAAGACAGAAAGAACTGTCCTCATTCATAAGGACATCTACAGCAGCAGAAGAAAGAGAGTGGAGTATAAACTATATAAACGATGCCTTAATTGACTCTTCGTAAATAAATACACTGTTCCAGACAGTAGACTAAAATACTGTAGACTAGGGACTATCGTTTTATTTATGATGGCAAGTGCATTGGCAGCCAAACTTGGGCTGAACTCGCTGAGGAGAAGACACGCCAAGAACTTCAATATCAGGATCAGCACGATGGAATCAGACATGGAGTTCAGCTGCGAGGTGTGTGTTCGTTTTTATGAGATTTACATTTGCACATTTAACGATGACTGCTTTAACGTTAGAAGACAACCATGTATTCTATTCAGCTATTTATAGTGGCGCTTCACTTTTATGACACAAGGTGGCAGCATTGTACCTATGTGAGCAATATTGAAAATGTGAAATGTGTCTACAACTAAGACCAACCGAGGGCATTTCATTTTAAAATATATCATTAAAACTTGTCTTATACAGACATGGAGTCATTCACATTTTCATCGCGGTCATATAGCTTAATCAACTCCTACATGCCTGTCATATTAAGTATTTGTATGGACCAAGCATTTTAATTAAACACACCACACGCTATTATTGGCCTTGCATTTTTCAGGTCCCCTATTTCAATGTCAATGGTTTCAATAACAATGTGTTTGATGACATGTCAGAGAGCAAAAAGGGGTGGGTAAAAAAAGCCATACAAAATGCCACCCCTGTATTTAAAGGGGAGGGACCCCACTAAGGGGTATAATTACACAGGACTTGCAGAATGTCAATTGAAGGTTTGCACTTTCTATTTTCTGTTCCGGGATGATAATTTGATCAATTATGCGTTTTGTAAATAGCAATCATTGAGGCCCTGACCACCTATAATAATTTTCATTTAGCGACACATATAATAGGGCTATAATTACCAACCTTGGCCCACCCACCCAACCATCCTTGTAATTCTGCACAGTGAGCTGATTTGAAAATGGATTTCGATGCCGTGCATTTTGCCTTTCAGTCTTTTCACTTCCTCTTGCTGCGTTTTCTTCTTCTCGGAAATCTGAATGTACATTCGTGAAGTCATAATTTTCACCCCCCTGGTTGGCAAAGACAAAATATATTTTAACCCTTTTTGGTGTTGTACTAAGCATTATGTTATGCTTTAGCTATTTAAACTAGCAGATCTACAAGCTCATAGCTGCTATTTTTGAAACATCGTGGAAATGTGGCACAACTCTTTGAATATATTCTTTCAGAGCGAACGTTTTTCACTCAAATCTTTGCTTCTGGAAGGTCCTTGGAACAACATATTTACACGTGGGGGTCGGCGGCCAATTACCTATATTGTTGGGGGTCCTTGACATGAATATGTTTGAGAACCACTGACATGGAAACATAGGGTTTTTCATAAAACTGTTAAGATTTAGAAGACTTTTGTAGAATCGTCCTCAGGTCGAAATGGGTTAAATGCATGATGCACCTGAGTTTTCATGTTGTGGGTTGTGGCCCAGCATTGATTGAACCAGACTGGGGGATAAATACATTGATCAGTATCGGGTGAGAACAGGTGACTGACTGGCTAGAATTATTTTATCGTCTACGGCTGCAATCCTTCCTCGCACCGACTCGCCTACACTGTGGTCAGAAAGCAAGCCTGGTGTGTTCAAGAGCTTGTGCTGTAAACTTGCAATCTGTAAAATGTATGTTTTAATGTTAAATATTAAAGTGTTTTGTGCTCAGTATTGGCCCTAACTTATTCAGTTCAGTCACTTGGTCTTGCCTGTGTGTCTAGCATCCACTTATGTGTGTGTTTTCAGGTTAAATGGAAGGGGAAAGACCTCTTTGATCTGGTGTGCCGGACCCTGGGTCTCAGGGAGACGTGGTTCTTTGGACTCCAGTATGACGTGAAGGATACCGTCGCCTGGCTGAAGATGGACAAGAAGGTAAGGTTCTGCACACCAGTGTCCTGCTCACTCACAGCTAGACGACAAGATGTTTGGCTTGTGTAGTTACTAACTACCTTGTTATGTCACATCTCCAAAGAATAGTTGCTCCGTTGATAATATTCAAAATAGCCTCCCAGTGCCCCTGAAACACTTCTCTTATTAGCAATAGCACATAAACAGATGTATGTACCTTTACTGAGAAAGGATATCCCCTTGAGATGCATCATCTCGTTTTCGAGGGGGTCCAGCAACATACAGACAATACAGAGCAATACAGTAGACAGAAACGTTACAACAAGTACATTCATGCATACATTACAAAACAGAAAACAGAAAAGATGCAAACAAAGGAGATTCTGACAATGAATTGCCAATAAAAATGTCAACTTTCCTGTTGAATTTACGATTTGAAGATCTGGATTGTTATCAGTGGATCCAGTCGGTTAATTCAAATAGAAGTAGATTATTTTATATAATAATGTACATTGTCAAAATTCGTTTTTGTGTGGTTAAACTTGAAACTTAAAAAAAAAAAAGTCAATGGGGAATATTGAATTATCAATTTCTAATCAACAGAGCAACTATTGAAGATATCTCGTTAATACACATGACATATTGTAAGTTTTGAACATTCTGCCTATAATGGCATGCCCAACATACAGTAGGGAGGCCAGGTTGGAAGTCGTTAATAACATAATTGACCATTGATAGAGCTAATATAGATGTAAACTAGGGATGCACCGAAAGGGACATCCTTGGCCGAATACCGAATATCCGAATATGATTAATATTATATATATTCTTTCCTACCATTGCTGTCATGGCCGTACCTTAAAGCTACCTGATTTATGGCAAAATAAATAGTTATGACAAAACTTAACCTAATTAATAATCACTATTATGGGTCCATAAAACATTTATTCAGCTCTTCTGAATGCATTAATTGCATACACTATTCGGTGATATATTTTCTGCCTATTGGGGCCGAAACCAAATAGGCCGAAAATGCATTTTCAGCCATTTTCTGCCGAATATTTTCTGCGGCCGAATATTCGGTGCATCACTAGTACAGACAGAATGCTTCTTCTGCACACGGTGTCAGCGTTGCTTCTGGACTGATTGTTCTGACAGGTTCTGGACCAGGAGGTGCCCAAGGAGGAACCCATCACCCTCCACTTCCTGGCCAAGTTCTACCCCGAGAACGCTGAGGATGAGTTGGTGCAGGACATTACGCAACACCTCTTCTTCCTGCAGGTATATCTGATCCGGAAGTTTGCCTATTGATTTCTTACCTTAACACTTTTAGATCTGACTTCGAAATTTAAGTGCTGACATTTTTCTGAAATACCTCATGTTTCTGTATCAGTGGTGCTCAATATTTCATGTCAAGGACCCCCCAAAAAATATATGTAATTGGTCGCCGACCCCCCTCGGAAAATATGTTGTTCCAGGCAACCCTCAGAAGCAAAGATTTGAGTTAAAAACATTCGCTCTGAAAGAATATATGTTCAAAGATTTGCGCCAAATCTTCACGAGCTTGATGTGATATAGAAGATGTTATATAGAAGTTATTTACATAATGCTTAAAAACGTCAAAAGGGGTTCCCGTCCAGAATGGGTTAATTACTTGTTCCTCACGGGTGATCCCACCCTGCCTCCCCCCCCCCCCCCCCCCCACCCAATAGTGTTGTGGTCACATTGCAGTGCTGTCCAGCCCTGTCCAGCGCTTGTTATTTAACAGTGCGTTAAAAGTCGGCCGAGGTAAAAGTCTCCCGTCAGTCTGATCCGAGTCTAATCTAATCCTGTTTTTCGGAGGAAACCTCCGACACAAAAATGCAGCCCAGGGCGTTGCGTGCGTGCGTGCACGGTACATGCCGTGCGTGCACAGTACACAGCCAGCCGGCAAATGAGTCATACACTGGTGTGTGTGTGCTGCAACACGCGGTGAAGAATACCAACGAGCTGTGTCCCGTGTCGCCTGTCTCCTCATTAGTCTGCTCTCATTAACTCCTGTAATGTCCTCCCCTCAGATAGTGTCACTGGCGTGACAGCTGGATTAGCGCTTATCAGGAGCGATCACGCAACCCTGCTGACATACACTAACACACACCCCTCACGTACACATACACACACACACACACACACACACACACACACACACACACACCCCTCACGTACACACACACACCCCTCACGTACACACACACACACACACACACACACACACACACACACACACACACACACACGCACACCCTCTCCATCACCTCAGGCCTGCGGTCTTGACAGCAATGGGGTCTCATTTGTAAAGCAGATTGGAAGCCTCAGCCTCTCGTCGCGTCCTGCAATTGGGGGGCCTGTCACCTCCGTCTCTCCACGCCCCTTGTTAGTTCACAGCAAGAGGCTGAGCAACTGTCTTTTTTGCAGGCGACACGGCTCCAATAAGGCACCGGATTCTCCTCTAAAGGCCCCTGCCGCGCGTTCACATCGTCGTCTTCAGTATTTTTAATGTTTTTGTAACTGAGATTTCCTGTCCTCACAGAGGGCTGTCAGTGGGCTGTATGAAAGGTGTTATAGTTAGAGGATCTGTGTCTTGCCTTAGGCGGTGGGGAGGAGTTGTGAATGGTTAGTAACTTGAGCCCAGTGTTTTAGCTGTAGGTACCTCCTTATTATTCCAAATACCGGTACTTACTCACAATTTAGGATACTTACTGTATGATATATTTACCTGTAGTATTCTTGTATGTGCCATACTTGATAGGGTGACATGATGGCATGGCCTAACGTTTCTTCCCACCCAGTGCCTAAGCTGTCTTGTGCTTGTAACGGAGTAGTTCGACATTGCATATTGATACTCTTTCTTAAGTAATAAATGTGAGTACGTTTGTCCACCACTGCTGACTTCTTGACGTTTTCAGCGTGTCAGGGCTTTGACTTGTTACGGCTGGACCGGCTTTCCACAGGGATCTCTTTACACAGGACTCTCTTTACACAGGACTCTCTTTACACAGGGATCTCTTTACACAGGGATCTCTTTACACAGGACTCTCTTTACACAGGACTCTCTTTACACAGGGATCTCTTTACACAGGGATCTCTTTACACAGGACTCTCTTTACACAGGGATCTCTTTACACAGGACTCTCTTTACACAGGACTCTCTTTACACAGGGATCTCTTTACACAGGACTCTCTTTACACAGGACTCTCTTTCCACAGGGCTCTCTGAATCTCTGGTGCAGAACGGGCTTGTGACTGAATCTGCTTGAAGGACGGAGGCCCTGGCTGAGGAATAGCAGTTTAGTTTAGTCTGAAGGGAGGGCGGGAAGCACTTCTTCACTCTGGGCATTTCCAGGGCATCGAGGAATGGCAGTTTAGTTTAGTCTGAAGGGAGGGCGGGAAGCACTGCTTCACTCCTGGCATCTCTAGGGCATTTCTAGGGCATTTCTAGGGCATCGAGGCATCTTCACTCTGGGCATTTCTAGGGCATCGAAGCATCTTCACTCTGGGCATTTCTAGGGCATCGAGGCATCTTCTGCCTCGTCATTTTTCTCCGTGGACCACCGAGCAGCTTCTCGCAGTCGTTACCGCATGTTCAGATGAAAAGCTACTTGGCACCGACTGGACACCACAGTTCTTAGTGGGGTGGGGTAGCTAATTAATAGGTCTCTAGTAAAACACTTATTATATATTATTTCACTATAATCTGCACTGTACATCATCAAGTGGAATAATTGATCAAAGTTATAAACTTCTGTATGTGTGTCATTCTTTAACCCATTCTGACCGGGCACCCATTTTGGTGTTAGCATCATGTTATGCTTTAGCTATTGAAAAATAGCAGATCTACAAGCTCATATCGCGCCACCGAGTGGCGCGATACGAGCTTGTAGGTCTGCTATTTTTGAAAAATTCGAAGAACGACTGACATTTTTAGAATCTGATCTCAGGTCAGAATGGGTTAATCAGACCAGTGTGTGTCCAGTGGAAACCTCGTACGAATCTGATCTCAGGTCAGAATGGGTTAAAGCAGAACTTGGGGGCTGAGTGAAGAGGAGAAGAGAATTCAGCCTGTCACACGGCATCGCGTCTCACACAGACAGTTACACTGTTGGCTTCCTCCACAAACCAGCCTAGTTTCCGAAGAGATTCCAGTTGTATTTTTCATTTCAGTTAGGCTGCAGTTAGATTACCCCAAAAAATCGATCTGAAGCAGTACAAATCCTTCAATATTGCAAGATTCACTTTAAAGCCCTCCCTCCCAACGGGACCCCGTGCAGACTAGATGTGCTACACTACAGACTACAGCAGTGGTTTTCAACTAGGGATGTCCCGATTTTCTTCGTTTCCGATCCGATCTCCATACCTCAATTTCTGTGTTAGCCGATACCGAATACCGATACCAGTGTCGTGATCTCATGTTGTGTTTATAGCCATCTAGCTATATATCTTGTGCTATATATCTTCTTTTTTTTTTTAAAGTAAATTTTATTCAAAGAGTATAACATTATGCAATTTTCACAGACAGAGAATACGACTCTTTGCTTTTTACATTTTCTCCCACAACTCCTTTCCCAGTCATCCCACACCCACCCACCATCTTTCCCCACGAGGCCAGACATACAAACAACACATAAACACATAAACACAGGTATAAAACCAATAGGTTGAGTACAAAACAATACACACAACATACAGTATACACACAGGTATAAAACCTAGACAAGATACTAAGATACAAAGAAAGGGATCATATGGTTATGATTGATAAACAACTTCAATGGGGGGTAAAAATAAGGGTAATTTGTGGTATATATCTTGTGCACTTGCAGTTTGGGCAACTCCAAACCAAACTCCACATGTCCCACCATTGTATTTACCTATCATAGTGTCAACCCCTTACACCCCTGTGCCGGATCTGTGGTTAGACTGGCATATTCACCGATATGACCCGATACCGAGTATCGGGACATCTCTATTTTCAACCCTTTTGATATCAAGGCCCATTATTTCTGGATGTTTGAGCCACGGAAACCACCATTTGATGACATTCAGCCTCTCAGACCCAAAACGAAAGAATATTTTGTTGTCGTCTGGATAGTTTTTCTTTTTTGTCCACAATTCCATGTGGTACCAATAGGTGAGATGATAGGCAATCGTTGATCAAAATGATTTGTTACCAACCTTTGTATTTAGCTGGGGGACCACCTGGAACCCCCCCCCCCCCCACACTGCTGGCAAAGAGCCAATACTCCTCCCTGTGTCCTCCACATGAGGAGAGGGACTCTGTAAAAAAGTCTGGTTGTCAGAGAGAGGCATAGCTTTACTGTTCCTAATTCTTCCCCTCGTCCCCCGACTCCCTCCAGGTCAAGAGGAAGATCCTAGACGAAGAGATCCACTGTCCACCTGAGGCCTCCGTGCTGCTGGCCTCGTACGCTGTCCATGCCAAGGTCAGTGACCCTCAACCCCACATCCATCCAAACAACACTACAGATATGGGTGCAGGTATTTTTTCCGACAGCATATTGATCCGAAACCTCAATCCTAACCTAACCCTAACCGCAAGCACGGGAGCAGCGCATGTCGGACCATCGCTTTTTCGCATCGCAGCGAATGTCCCCCCGCTGCGGATCGGATCGTTGCCCCGTCGGCTAGAATGCTGTCGGGGAAAAAAGGCCGCCTCCCACAGATATTCGGTCTGCTCGTATAGATGTTCTGCACGGGGAAGCTTTCGTCTCTTTGCCATTCATTCACGTTCACCTCCTTAAAAAATATCTTTTTGAATTTTTCCATTTGGCTAATTTTTGGTTTTCTGCTGCAGGAACGTTTTTAAACGACTGTGGGGTATTATTTTCTAATTATGTGCAAAACTGCAATTTGTGAATTGTGTGTTCTGGGCTGCCAGTCTCCTGCTGCTCAATCTCACATTGAACCATTGTATTATTATAATCGCCTTATAATACTGAGTCTACTCTATCCATACATCCATCCATCCATTAACCACTTAAAGGGACACTTAACATCATTAACATATATGTTAATGATGTTTAGAAGCTTTAGAACACTTTCCTGGGGGTCTTTATGTGTGTAATATGTGGTTTTAGATATTTTAGATTGTAGCAGTGAGCCCAGTGTCTCTGATGTCATGGACACTGGGATCACTTACTTCCTGGACTACATGTTGTCTCAGTAAGACAGCCCTCCCCCAATCCACAAGGAGGAGCAGTGCACCAAAGAATTATAGGAATTGTAGTCCAGGAAGGAAGTGAGACCAGTGTCCATGACATCAGAGACACTGGGCTCACTGCTACAATCTAAAATATCTTGAACCACATATTACACACATAAAGACCCCCAGGAAAGTGTTCTAAAGCTTCTAAACGTCATTAACATATATCTTTTTGCAAAAAGGGTTAAGTGTCCCTTTAAGCCCTATATACTTTATTGTGCGACAAATAACAAAAATATCTGCACTCACCCACTCACCTATAATTCCCTGCTCTTTCTTTTTTTTGGTGCAAAACGTATACTGCAAGAAACCCCCCTCCTTCTGACACTGCCTCCTATAGATATGAAATACCCATGGAAATGCAGGGCCGAGCTCGGATGCAGCTTTTTCTTGACAGGCAATTGGGCTCCTCTACTGAATACCTGAGTTTTATACCTCAAAGACGTGGCAGAGTGTCTGCCTGCTGAGAGACCTGCCTCCCCCCCCCAACCAATTTAGACTGTTGTACAGCGTGAAAGAGACTGTAGGTTAACCCGTTTAGGTCTGAGGACGATTCTACAGATGTCTTCTATAGATCCTGACAGTGTTCGGAAAAACCTACTGGTTTTTCATGTCATGGACTCCCAAAAATATATGTAATTGCCAATTGGCCGACCCCCATCTGAAAATATGTTGTCCGTCCGTCTCCGTCCCCCCCCCGTTCGCTCTGAAAGAATATATATTCAAAGATTTGGACCACATTTTCATGATTTTTCAAAAAATAGCAGATCTGCTATGAGCTTGTATATCTGTTATCTGCTATCTGCTATTTTCAATAGCTAAAGTAAGGGGTTCCCGTCCTGAATGGATTAGAACGGGAAAAAAATCGAATTAGCCTAGATTACTGCACTGCGCTGTCAGCAGTGATTTCAAACAGAACCAACGGCCCACAAGTCCAGTATCAGTTTTCATCTCATCAGTCGTCCACTGATCAGAGCCGGCAGGACTGAAGGGGTCTGTCGGGGAGGGGGGGGGGGGGAAAGGCAGGTAGTTCTTTGACAGCGCGGCTGACGGAGAGATTTGATTTGATTTTAGATTTTTTTATTAACCCATTCTGACCGGGAACCCGTTTTGGTGTTAGCATCATGTTATGCTTTAGCTATTGAAAAATAGCAGATCTACAAGCTCATAGCGCGCCACCGAGTGGCGCGCTACGAGCTTGTAGGTCTGCTATTTTTGAAAAATCGAAGAACGACTGACATTTTTTAGAATCTGATCTCAGGTCAGAATGGGTTCATCAGACCAGTGCGTGTCCAGTGGAAACCTCGTATGAATCTGATCTCAGGTCAGAATGGGTTAAGGATCCCCATTAGCATGAGCTGAGATATACTTTATTAATCCCTGAGGGGAAATTGAAGCGTTACAACCAGGGGGCGGCCTTAAGGATCGAGAGGCCCCGTTCGTGACGTCATGATTTTAATAATTAATACAAATACAATATTCTTTTGTCAGTGTGTATTATCGGACTTCAAAGCATGAACAGCATACACAGCCAAGTAGAAAATACACAAAAGCAGCTTGTTTGATTAAACAATTTTTGACTTAAAGGTATGACTGGAAGGCAGCATATATAGGCTATATACAATGATGCAATCGCAACTCTCAGCGCTGCTAGTGCAGTGAGTGCACACACTGGGAAGAGGGAACGGTTACAACCAAACAACACACTACTACTGTTTACTGTTTAAAAAAGGCCCGTTTCAATTGAAACGATTGAAACATATATAAGGCCGCCACTGGTTACAACAGCATAATGTGACACATACAAAGCTAAAACTACTGGACAGACAGAGAACACACAAACAGACACAAATGGACATAATCACACAAAGACCAGGACCACCACCAAGGTCCTGGTCTTGTGTGATTATTATGTCCATTTGTGCCATACTGTAGCAACCAGCTATAGTCTTCCTGGGGTCCACATAAGAATAAACATTACAGTACACATACAGTTACAAATACACATTTTGTTTAAAAAGTCAGTATTCAACTTACATTAGTTCGGATAAAAGAAAAAGAAGAATTGCTAAGATTACAAGTGAGAGTGGGGAAAACAAAAAAAACAAACAACACACAACACTTCACTGTATCAAATGGAATTTTAGATGCTTTTTTAAATGTTAATTTACTGTTAAATCATAATTCCAATGCTTCTCCACCTCTGTTTAACCCATTCTGAGCGGGAACCCATTTTGGTGTTAGCATCATGTTATGCTTTAGCTATTGAAAAATAGCAGATCTACAAGCTCATAGCGCGCCACCGAGTGGCGCGCTATGAGCTTGTAGGTCTGCTATTTTTGAAAAATCGAAGAACGACTGACATTTTTAGAATCTGATCTCAGGTCAGAATGGGTTAATCAGACCAGTGTGTGTCCTAGTGGAAACCTCGTATGAATCTGATCTCAGGTCAGAATGGGTTAACCTAAGAAATGACAATCGGCAGGCAAATTACTCATCCCTAATGGCTAATATCATCGCATCTGCCTTTTCAAAATGTCATCCCTGGCTCTGCGCTCCGTGACCGGGTTTATCAATCAATTCTCCCTGCAGGTTATATCTCTAATGATGGCATTTAACCCATTCTGACCTGAGATCAGATTCTAAAAATGTCAGTCGTTCTTGAATTTTTCAAAACATAGCAGACCTACAAGCTCATAGCGCGCCACTCGGTGGCGCGCTATGAGCTTGTAGATCTGCTCTTTTTCAATAGCTAAAGCATGACATGATGCTATAACACCAAAATGGGTTCCCGTTCAGAATGGGTTAATGACACTGCTTCCTCCTGACCACGCTGGATGTGCGTTGCCGTTTAACACATTCTGAGCGGGAACCTGGCTCTTTTGGTGTTATAGCATCATGTTATGCTTTAGCTATTGAAAAATAGCAGATTTATACAAGCTCATAGCGCGCCACCGAGTGGCGCGCTACGAACTTGTAGATCTGCTATTTTTGAAAAATCGAAGAGCGACTGACTGATAGACATTTTTAGAATCTGATCTCAGGTCAGAATGGAAAACTGTCAGGATGTAGAAGACATTTGTAGAATCTGATCTCAGGTCAGAATGGAAACTGTCAGGATGTAGAAGACATTTGTAGAATCTGATCTCAGGTCAGAATGGAAAACTGTCAGGATGTAGAAGACATTTGTAGAATCTGATCTCAGGTCAGAATGGAAAACTGACTCAGGATGTAGAAGACATTTGTAGAATCTGATCTCAGGTCAAAATGCTTTAAAGAACCACCATTCTTCTGTGCGTTAGAATCTGATCTCAGGTCAGAATGTGTTAATGAACTGGTGGGAGACTGGGGGCCTGCGTTGGGGCACAGTGCAGTGGTTTAGAATCTGATCTCAGGTCAGAATGGGTTAATGAACTGTTGGGAGACTGGGGGCCTGCGTTGGGGCACAGTGCAGTGGTTTAGAATCTGATCTCAGGTCAGAATGTGTTAATGAACTGGTGGGAGACTGGGGGCCTACGTTGGGGCACAGTGCAGTGGTTTAGAATCTGATCTCAGGTCAGAATGTGTTAATGAACTGTTGGGAGACTGAGGGCCTGCGTTGCCACAGTGCAGTGGTTTAGAATCTGATCTCAGGTCAGAATGTGTTAATGAACTGGTGGGAGACTGGGGGCCTGCGTTGGGGCACAGTGCAGTGGTTTAGAATCTGATCTCAGGTCAGAATGGGTTAATGAACCGGTGGGAGACTGGGGGCCTGCGTTGCCACAGTGCAGTGGTTTAGAATCTGATCTCAGGTCAGAATGTGTTAATGAACCGGTGGGAGACTGGGGGCCTACGTTGCCACATTGCAGTGGTTTAGAATCTGATCTCAGGTCAGAATGTGTTAATGAACTGGTGGGAGACTGGGGGCCTGCGTTGCCACAGTGCAGTGGTTTAGAATCTGATCTCAGGTCAGAATGTGTTAATGAACCGGTGGGAGACTGGGGGCCTGCGTTGCCACATTGCAGTGGTTTAGAATCTGATCTCAGGTCAGAATGTGTTAATGAACTGGTGGGAGACTGGGGGCCTACGTTGGGGCACAGTGCAGTGGTTTAGAATCTGATCTCAGGTCAGAATGTGTTAATGAACTGGTGGGAGACTGGGGGCCTGCGTTGGGGCACAGTGCAGTGGTTTAGAATCTGATCTCAGGTCAGAATGTGTTAATGAACTGGTGGGAGACTGGGGGCCTGCGTTGCCACAGTGCAGTGGTTTAGAATCTGATCTCAGGTCAGAATGTGTTAATGAACTGGTGGGAGACTGGGGGCCTACGTTGCCACATTGCAGTGGTTTAGAATCTGATCTCAGGTCAGAATGTGTTAATGAACTGGTGGGAGACTGGGGGCCTACGTTGGGGCACAGTGCAGTGGTTTAGAATCTGATCTCAGGTCAGAATGTGTTAATGAACTGGTGGGACACTGGGGGCCTACGTTGCCACATTGCAGTGGTTTAGAATCTGATCTCAGGTCAGAATGTGTTAATGAACCGGTGGGAGACTGGGGGCCTGCGTTGCCACATTGCAGTGGTTTAGAATCTGATCTCAGGTCAGAATGTGTTAATGAACTGGTGGGAGACTGGGGGCCTACGTTGGGGCACAGTGCAGTGGTTTAGAATCTGATCTCAGGTCAGAATGTGTTAATGAACTGGTGGGAGACTGGGGGCCTACGTTGGGGCACAGTGCAGTGGTTTAGAATCTGATCTCAGGTCAGAATGTGTTAATGAACTGGTGGGAGACTGGGGGCCTGCGTTGGGGCACAGTGCAGTGGTTTAGAATCTGATCTCAGGTCAGAATGTGTTAATGAACTGGTGGGAGACTGGGGGCCTACGTTGGGGCACAGTGCAGTGGTTTAGAATCTGATCTCAGGTCAGAATGTGTTAATGAACTGGTGGGAGACTGGGGGCCTGCGTTGGGGCACAGTGCAGTGGTTTAGAATCTGATCTCAGGTCAGAATGTGTTAATGAACTGGTGGGAGACTGGGGGCCTACGTTGGGGCACAGTGCAGTGGTTTTCAACCCTGTTCATATCGAGGTCCATTATTTATTCAGCATTACAGTGTTCGTATTTCCAGAGTTATTTAAGCCGTTGAAAATCCTACTTTGAACAGAGGTTTATGCCTGGGGCCGTGTGTAAAGATCCCATAGGGGGTACCTAGTGCACAACGTCCGATAGCCTGGGCGTACGAACTCCATATCCTACCTATATTTGTAGTTGTTACGTCCCCACCAAAGAGGTCCAGGTTGACCACTGGCTGAAAACCACTGGCAACATGTCATCTGATGCACGAACTCCCTAGAAAAAGATGCAGAGGCCAGCCCATAACTGTGCCAGTGTTTAGTAGTGGATGATGGTAATTAGTTTTCCTCAATGACTTCCTAATGTGTGTCTGGCTCTCTCTCTCTCTCTCTCTCTCTCTCTCTCTCTCTCTCTCTCTCTCTCGTCTTCTCATTCCAGTACGGAGACTACGATCCCAACGTTCACAAGCCTGGATTCCTGGCTCAGGAGGAGCTGCTGCCCAAGAGGGTGAGTGGCGTGGCGTTCCTTATCATCCCTGCCTCAGGCCATACCTGTCGTTATTCTGGGATGTTCCCGGGAATGCCTCGGTTGTAGCCACAACAGTTTCATATTTCTTTTATACCTGTCGTTATTCTGGGATGTTCCCGGGAATGCCTCGGTTGTAGCCACAACAGTTTCATATTTATTTCATACCTGTTGTTATTCTGGGATGTTCCCGGGGATGCCTCGGTTGTAGCCAACCGTTTCATATTTATTTCATACCTGTCGTTATTCCGGGATTGTTCCCGGGAATGCCTCGGTTGTAGCCACAACAGTTTCATATTTATTTCATACCTGTTGTTATTCTGGGGATGCCTCGGTTGTAGCCAACCGTTTCATATTTATTTCATACCTGTTGTTATTCTGGGAATGCCTCGGTTGTAGCCAACCGTTTCATATTTATTTCATACCTGTTGTTATTCTGGGAATGCCTCGGTTGTAGCCAACCGTTTCATATTTATTTCATACCTGTTGTTATTCTGGGATGTTCCCGGGGATGCCTCGGTTGTAGCCAACCGTTTCATATTTATTTCATACCTGTTGTTATTCTGGGATGTTCCCGGGGATGCCTCGGTTGTAGCCAACAGTTTCATATTTATTTCATACCTGTCGTTATTCCGGGATTGTTCCCGGGAATGCCTCGGTTGTAGCCACAACAGTTTCATATTTATTTCATACCTGTTGTTATTCTGGGATGTTCCCGGGAATGCCTCGGTTGTAGCCAACAGTTTCATATTTATTTCATACCTGTCGTTATTCCGGGATTGTTCCCGGGAATGCCTCGGTTGTAGCCACAACAGTTTCATATTTCTTTTATACCTGTCGTTATTCTGGGATGTTCCCGGGAATGCCTCGGTTGTAGCCACAACAGTTTCATATTTATTTCATACCTGTTGTTATTCTGGGATGTTCCCGGGGATGCCTCGGTTGTAGCCAACCGTTTCATATTTATTTCATACCTGTCGTTATTCCGGGATTGTTCCCGGGAATGCCTCGGTTGTAGCCACAACAGTTTCATATTTATTTCATACCTGTTGTTATTCTGGGGATGCCTCGGTTGTAGCCAACCGTTTCATATTTATTTCATACCTGTTGTTATTCTGGGAATGCCTCGGTTGTAGCCAACCGTTTCATATTTATTTCATACCTGTTGTTATTCTGGGAATGCCTCGGTTGTAGCCAACCGTTTCATATTTATTTCATACCTGTTGTTATTCTGGGATGTTCCCGGGGATGCCTCGGTTGTAGCCAACCGTTTCATATTTATTTCATACCTGTTGTTATTCTGGGATGTTCCCGGGGATGCCTCGGTTGTAGCCAACAGTTTCATATTTATTTCATACCTGTCGTTATTCCGGGATTGTTCCCGGGAATGCCTCGGTTGTAGCCACAACAGTTTCATATTTATTTCATACCTGTTGTTATTCTGGGATGTTCCCGGGAATGCCTCGGTTGTAGCCAACAGTTTCATATTTATTTCATACCTGTCGTTATTCCGGGATTGTTCCCGGGAATGCCTCGGTTGTAGCCACAACAGTTTCATATTTATTTCATACCTGTCGTTATTCCGGGATTGTTCCCGGGAATGCCTCGGTTGTAGCCAACAGTTTCATATTTATTTCATACCTGTTGTTATTCTGGGAATGCCTCGGTTGTAGCCAACCGTTTCATATTTATTTCATACCTGTTGTTATTCTGGGAATGCCTCGGTTGTAGCCACAACCGTTTCATATTTATTTCATACCTGTCGTAATTCCGGGATGGCCCAGGAATGCCTCGGACTGAATGAGACATACAACGACATTCCATTTAGTGCATCCATAACAAACAGCAGTATCAACAGACGGCAGTATCAACAGACAGAGGACAAAAAGGACAAAAGAAAGAAAAAAACACTGATGGGCATAAAACTGTCATAGTCCAGTCAAGTCATCTCAATCCATTAATAAGCAATTATAATTTATAATGCACCGTTAAAAATAGTAAAATACATAGACAGAGTTTGAAGTTCATGTGCAAATTCATCATCAGTAGCAGGGGGGAGGGACCACGGGGGATCCTATATACTATATACTATTGCATTGAGCAGTTTAACCCATTCTGAACGGGAACCCGTTTTGGTTTTAGCATCATGTTATGCTTTAGCTATTGAAAAATAGCAGATCTACAAGCTCGTAGCGCGCCACCGAGTGGCGCGATACGAGCTTGTAGGTCTGCTATTTTTGAAAAGTTTGAAGAACGACTGACATTTTTAGAATCTGATCTCAGGTCAGAATGGGTTCATCAGACCAGTGTGTTGTCCAGTGGAAACCTCGTGTGAATCTGATCTCAGGTCAGAATGGGTTAAGGACTGTATTCATAGTCAGAATATGTGTGTGTGTGTTTTATGTCTGTGTGTGTGTGTGTGTGTGTGTGTGTGTGTGTTGACCTCTTCATTTCAGGTGATTAACTTGTACCAGATGACTGCGGAGATGTGGGAGGAGAGGATCACAGCATGCTACGCCGAACACAGGGGCCGAAGCAGGTAAAACAAATGGAATGAGCATCCATCCATTCACTCCAATCCTGCAGAGCCCTGCACTGGCTGTCAGAGAAGTGGACGAAGAATCGCAAATATGTAGTTTCAGGGGCAACGGAGTGTGGATGAGGGGAATCTGTACACACACAGCACCCCCCCCCCCCCCACCCCCAACAAATGACATTCCGAGGTTCAAGTTGTTTTCATCATCTTTCATCTTGTGTTGACGTTTCAGGCTAGCTGTGCGACTGTGACACTTCTTCTCCGCTATCTGGGTAATCTTATCTGACACGAAAAAAACACGATCTGTGAGTGTTTTTCCCCTCGGCTCCAGACTGTAGTTTTTGACATATTCAATTCAGTTTGGTGTTTGATTTCAGTAGTTGTAGTTTTTATTTAGTTTTAGTATGAGTTTATTTTTTTCAGGAATGCCCTGATTTATAGCAGTGGTTCCCAAAGTGGGGTCCGGGGACCCCCAGGGGTACTTGAGAGAGTTCCAGGGGGTCTCCAGCTAGATGATTGTAACGAAGTGGTCCTCCGTTACTGAGAGTGGGCACATTTAATGTGTTCAGGGAACCAGGCTACCAGGGCACCATGTACTGGACTGGACCACGGTGGAATAGCCACGGGGGTGTTTGAGGGAGGCATTGGGGCTGCTAAGGATAATGTGATGTGGGTTATGTGGGGGTTGCATGTTTGCAGGTGAAATGGTACAGCCCACACTGATTGGTGCAGCTGCCTATAAAAGGCTGCCAGGAAGCTCACCAACTCAGTGTTGAATTCAGTGAGAGGGCAGGGTGGAGCTGCACACCCACCTGCCCTGTTTGTTTGTTGCTGCCTGCGTGCTGCCATTTCCATGCTGTTCATCTCCTTTTTGGGAATAAACCACGGTGTGGCTGCTTTTGTACATCTGACTGTGCTCATTTCCAGCCGCGTTCGGGCAAACACTACAATTGGTGGCAGTGAGTGGGGCCCACAACAGAGCACAGAGTCATGCCACCCAAACCAGCAAAGAAGGATGCCGGCCAGGAGGCACCAGAGAATGACGTGGGCGCGCCAGCTGACCCGGGGGTCGTGGCAGCGGCTAAGCCGGGGACAGATCTGGAGGAGCTCACAGTGATGGTGAAAAGTCTGGTTCGGGCACAGATGACTAGAGACCAGCAGAGGGAGAGGGAAGCCTCTCGACATGAGCAGAGATGGAAGGGTATGCAGCACCAGTTCCAGCAGCTCCAGCTGCAGGTCAATGGACATGAGCAGTACCAGGAGGTCAGTAGTCAGGAGGAGGAGGAAGAACCGGATGGGCGAGCCGATGGGGGGCGTGGTTCCACAGGCCACAGCGCTCCACCTTCCCACAGGGAACCCAAGTTGCTTCCATTATCTCCAGAGGATGACATTGAACATTTTTTGACCACATTTGAACGAATAGCCATCGTATGCCGCTGGCACAGAGAAGAGTGGGCTATTCGCCTTGTTCCATTGCTTACTGGTAAAGCCCGTAGTGCGTATGTCTTAATGGACATTGCTGACTCTGACAACTACACCAAAGTGAAAGAAGCCATTTTATCAAAATATGAAATAACAGCTGATACTTATCGCAGAAGGTTCCGGTCCCTGAACATCGAGCGGGGAGAGACTCCAAGGGAGCTGTACGTACGTTTGAAAGACCTGTTTGGAAAATGGGTCAAACCAGACAAATCGACAAAGGAAGATATTGCAGAGACATTGATCCTTGAACAGTTTCTGAGGATGGTGCAGCCTGACCTGGAGGTTTGGATCCGCGAACACGATCCCAAGACGGCAGAGGAAGCAGCACGCCTCGCTGAGGTCTTTACATCAGCCAGAAGGGGGAGCAGCATTGGCCACGAGAACCACAGCGCTCAGTCCAGTAAGTCCAATGGGGGTGAACAGGGCTCTGGTCTGGGGAGGGGTTCTAGTGGTAGGCATTTTCCTTCAGCTAATTCTAAGAGATCCTCAAAACAAGACATTAGGTGCTATCTATGTAATGGTCTAGGCCACACCCAATATTTTTGCCCAGCAAATGGTGATAATAAACCAGTTATGTTCACTGCAGCCCCTAGAGCGACCAACATAATTACATGTCAGGAGAAAGCCAGTACTGTACCTGTTTTGGTTAATGGTCAGCGGGAGGAAGCCCTACTTGATACAGGGAGTTTTCAGTCAATAATACTGTCCAGTCTTATCCCAAGAGAAAGGTGGAGTGAAGAGAAGGCCACAATTAGCTGCGTTCATGGTGATAAACATGAGTACCCCACAGCACAGGTGTATTTGACAGTAGGAGGCCAGACATTTTCTTTGTTGGTAGCGCTAGCTCCTACTTTGCCATATGCAGTCATTCTAGGTAATGATGTTCCTACTCTACTAGACCTGGTGAACCAGCCAGTACAGACCAGCAAGGTACAGAGCTCAGGTGAAGGGGGCAAACCAGCTACAAAAATAGTACAGCCTTGCAATGTGGTTACCACGAGAGCTCAGACTGCAAGAACAGTTTTCAGAGAGTTGCCATTTGCTGAGGTAGAATGGGAGGCGGGCCCAGTGAAGCCTCTAAAATCAAAGACCCAGAGAAGGAGAGAGAAGGTGCTTGGCACAGTAAAAAATGGTGTAGAACAGCTTTCTATACCAGACTGTCCTTTAGATGTTGAAATTCCACCAGATGTAGGTAGGTTGCAAAGAGAGGACTCTACTTTAAAACCTTGGTTTGAGAAGGTGACTGAGGTAGATGGAGTTAAACAGGGCACGGCAGGCTGTTTGGAAGAGGCTACCTATATAATGAAAGGGGGAATACTCTACCAGAGAAAGGGAAATATTGAGGCCTTAGCACTACCACAGCAGTTTGGACAAAAAGTGATGGAATGGGGCCATTCAATTCCATGGGCAGGGCACATGGCTTCCCACAAAACACTGTGTAGGATTGCTAGTCACTTTGTCTGGCCGGGCATGTATACTCAAATCGCTCACTTCTGTAGCTCCTGTGAGAAATGCCAATTGACTTCAGGGAGGGGGGTGGCACGTGCCCAATTACAACCTCTGCCAATCATTGAGACACCTTTTGAGAGAATAGCTATGGATATTGTGGGGCCATTAGAGAAGAGCTCATCAGGCCACCGCTACATATTGGTTATTTGTGACTATGCAACACGGTACCCTGAAGTTTTCCCCCTTAGGTCAATCAAGGCCAGACAGGTTGCTAATTGCCTTTTACAGCTATTTTCCAGAGTGGGCATAGCCAGGGAGATTTTGACAGATTGTGCAACAAATTTTCTGTCTAAATTACTGCAGCAAGTTTACCAGTTGTTAGGTGTGAAGGGGATTAAGACCACCCCTTACCACCCCCAAACGGACGGGCTTGTGGAAAGGTACAACAAGACACTGAAAAGCATGCTGCGCAAGTTTGTCTCCAACACAGGTGCTGACTGGGACCAATGGCTGCCGTACCTGCTGTTCGCCTACAGAGAGGTGCCACAGGCATCAACCGGGTTTTCCCCATTCGAACTACTCTATGGTCGGCAAGTGAGGGGGCCACTAGACCTACTGAAAGACTATTGGGAAAGGGCTGAACCAGAGGGGGAGAATGTTGTGGCCTATGTGGTCAAAATGAGGGAGAGGCTGGAGCAGATGTCGGCACTGGCACAGGAGAACCTGAAGGTGGCGCAAAACCACCAAAAGACATGGTATGACCAGAAGGCCAGAGAGCGGGTCCTCAGCCCAGGACAGCAGGTACTTCTGTTGCTTCCCACCAGTGACAGTAAGCTGCTTACACAATGGCATGGACCATATAAGGTCACTAGAAGAGTGGGTACAGTCACATATGAAATACATATGCCAGAGCGAATGAAAAAATATCAGAATTTCCATGTAAACTTGTTGAAGGAATTCCAGGTTCGACCAGAGCCAGTGCAGCAGTTGTTTGCACGTGCAGTCCATGATGAGGAGGTGAATGAGAAGTTTTTGCCCACTGGTGCCGCTGAGTCCACCCCAGTGGATTTGTCTTATCTGTCACGTTCTCAACAGGATGACATTAAGCCCCTCCTGGACACAGAGCTGTTCCGGGAGACTCCAGGTTTTACCTCTCTTGTACAGCACAAGATTCGTCTGAAGGGGGAGGCTCCAGCTCGTCAGAGGAGTTACAGGATTCCTGAGCGGCTGATCCCCGAACTGAAGAATGAGATTCAGTCTATGTTGGAGGGAGGCATAATCGAGGTCTCCAGCAGTGAGTGGTGCAGTCCGGTTGTTCTGGTGCCGAAAAAAGATGGTTCATTACGTTTTTGTATTGACTTTAGGTACCTTAACTCTGTATCTGCTTTTGATCCTTATCCAATGCCTCGGATTGATGACATGTTGGAGCGGGTCGGCAAAGCGAGGTACATCACCACTCTGGACCTGAGCAAAGGTTATTGGCAGCTGGCCTTGGCACCAGACGGTAAAGAACTGACAGCATTCAGGACACCGTTTGGTATGTACCAGTTTCGTGTCATGCCATTTGGACTCCATGGAGCACCGGCCACATTTCAGAGACTAATGGATCATGTACTGAGGGATGTGTCTGAATTCTCTGCAGCCTACCTTGATGATTGTATCATTTTCAGCCAGTCCTGGGAAGAGCATGTGTGCCACCTACAGCAAGTCCTGCAATGCATTCGTGCAGCCGGCCTAACCATCAACCCTCGAAAGTGTGCTATTGCACAAAGAGAAGTGCAATACCTGGGGTTTGTAATTGGCTATGGCAAGATCAAACCACAGGTTGGGAAAGTTGAAGCCATCCGGTCCTTCCCAGTTCCAACCACCAAGAAGAAGGTGAGAGGGTTTGTTGGCCTCTTCGGGTGGTACAGGAAATTTATTCCCCATTTTGCAGAGAGATCAGCAGTGCTCACAGACCTCACGAGAGACGCATTCCCCACTAAAGTGAGATGGACTGAGGAGTGTGATAAAGCATTCAAAGACCTCAAGGAAGCAATCTGCACCCATCCAGTCCTTCACACTCCAGACTTTGACAAGCCATTCACCCTGCAGACAGATGCTTCGGGAGTGGGCCTTGGAGCGGTGCTGTTGCAGGAAGCGGATGGAGAGAGGAAGCCAGTGGTATTCCTGAGTCGTAAGCTGGAAGACAGAGAGACCAGGTATTCAACAGTGGAGAAGGAGTGTTTGGCGATGAAGTGGGCCATTGACACCCTCAGATACTATCTGTTAGGACGACACTTCTTTCTAGAGACTGACCATCGTGCACTGCAGTGGCTGAACCGCATGAAGGATGCAAACATACGCATTGCGGGTTGGTATCTCTCCCTACAGCCATATGACTTTACTGTTCACTACCGGTCAGGGAAGTCCAATGTGGTGGCGGACTGCCTCTCACGCATCCATGAAGATTGAGGAGCATCGAGAGGAGGGGGGAAATGTAACGAAGTGGTCCTCCGTTACTGAGAGTGGGCACATTTAATGTGTTCAGGGAACCAGGCTACCAGGGCACCATGTACTGGACTGGACCACGGTGGAATAGCCACGGGGGTGTTTGAGGGAGGCATTGGGGCTGCTAAGGATAATGTGATGTGGGTTATGTGGGGGTTGCATGTTTGCAGGTGAAATGGTACAGCCCACACTGATTGGTGCAGCTGCCTATAAAAGGCTGCCAGGAAGCTCACCAACTCAGTGTTGAATTCAGTGAGAGGGCAGGGTGGAGCTGCACACCCACCTGCCCTGTTTGTTTGTTGCTGCCTGCGTGCTGCCATTTCCATGCTGTTCATCTCCTTTTTGGGAATAAACCACGGTGTGGCTGCTTTTGTACATCTGACTGTGCTCATTTCCAGCCGCGTTCGGGCAAACACTACAATGATGGTTAACACATTTAGTACCGGAACTGCATCAAAATAAAGGCGCTGCTTGCGCCAGAGTAATCGCCAGAGTAGTGATCGCTTCTATTTTGAAAGCCATGACCCGGAAATACTTTCTTAAAAAAGTTGACTGACAAAGTGACCTCACAATCTCCGATCATCTTAATATATTTATATACGCTCCAAAAAGAGTTCATATTTTGCGGGAGAGACGGATGAGGAGCAGAAATGCAGCGCCAGCATATCGATCCATTCATCACCACGGAGAGCGCCCTGGATGAGGAGATACGAGTCATTCTTTCCGCCGCGCTAACATGGGAGTCAATGACAAGCTAATAGTTGCACAGAGCGTTAGCATACGGCAAGCGAAAAGCGAAATGCCAAAAAAAAAAAGGAATAATTCTGAATATTATCATCTCGCCCCGCGTCGTTTGGACGTCGCTAGGACGTCCACAGACGTCGACGGCGACGTTTCAGGACGTATTATGTACAAAATGTGTTAAGAACCAAATGGACCCTTATGGGTCTGTAACTCAGAGAGTGTACAAATGGAACCAAATGGACCCTAACGGGTCTATTTGTTTCCATTTGTACACTCAGAGTTAAATTAGCATTGATTTTACAATATCAATTGGGGGTCCCAGAGATAGAAATGCCATTAACCCATTCTGACCTGAGATCAGATTCATACGAGGTTTCCACTGGACACACACTGGTCTGATCAACCCATTCTGACCTGAGATCAGATTCTAAAAATGTCAGTCGTTCTTCGATTTTTCAAAAATAGCAGACCTACAAGCTTGTAGATCTGCTATTTTTCAATAGCTAAAGCATAACATGATGCTAACACCAAAAGGGGTTCCCGGTCAGAATGGGTTAAATGGGGGTCTGTCAACTAATGCAGGTCAAACTGGGGTCCTTGAAATTAAACGGGTTGAAAATCTCTGCTAGAGCCGTAAAAGTGAGTGAGGTGACCACCGCTCCGGTGGTGAGGTGACCACCGCTCCGGTTTTGAGGTGACCACCGCTCCGGTGGTGAGGTGACCACCGTTGAGCGGTGGTGAGGTGACCACCACTCTGGTGGTGAGGTGACCACCGTTGAGCGGTGGTGAGGTGACCACCACTCTGGTGGTGAGGTGACCACCGCTCCGGTGGTGAGGTGACCACCGTTGAGCGGTGGTGAGGTGACCACCACTCTGGTGGTGAGGTGACCACCGCTCCGGTGGTGAGGTGACCACCGTTGAGCGGTGGTGAGGTGACCACCACTCTGGTGGTGAGGTGACCACCGCTCCGGTGGTGAGGTGACCACCGTTGAGCGGTGGTGAGGTGACCACCACTCTGGTGGTGAGGTGACCACCGTTGAGCGGTGGTGAGGTGACCACCACTCTGGTGGTGAGGTGACCACCACTCTGGTGGTGAGGTGACCACCGTTGAGCGGTGGTGAGGTGACCACCACTCTGGTGGTGAGGTGACCACCGTTGAGCGGTGGTGAGTAAAAACAGAGAAGGGCTGGAGCGGTGGCGGTGGTTTGCTCTTCACCGCGGCTCAGTGACGTCATGTTGTAGTTCGGTGGTCACCTCAGTGACGTCATGTTGTAGTTCGGTGGTCACCTCAGTGACGTCATGTTGTAGTTCGGTGGTCACCTCAGTGACGTCATGTTGTAGTTCGGTGGTCACCTCAGTGACGTCATGTTGTAGTTCGGTGGTCACCTCAGTGACGTCATGTTGTAGTTCGGTGGTCACCTCAGTGACGTCATGTTGTAGTTCGGTGGTCACCCCACCACCGGAAATCCAGACTATGTATGAGCCTTAAAACAACTAGTTGACTAGTTGACTAGTAAACTAGGCAATTAGTCACCTAGTAAAAACTACTAGAAGTTCCCGGTTGCTGCCCGCACAGAGTACAAAACACTGATGCTGGCTCTTTCAAAGCAACCAAAGGTATGGCACCCCCATATCTAATCCAATATAACACCTTCAATATAACAGCACGCCACACAGAATCATATTCAATCTTTATCGTCACATCACATTACACCTAGTAAGGTGGGTGAAAAACTTGGGTTGTGCAGACTCGCACGTCCCAGACGACTCTTCTCCCCCTCTGGCTCCAAAACTATGGAGTGCACTTCCCACTGCAATCAGAAGAACCTTTTTAACTTATTTTAATTATTTGTTTGGTCCAAAATATTGTGTGTGTGTGTGTGTTGTCATGATTTGTCACGACAAGAGTTGGCTTTCGTACGACGCTTAAAAGGTCTTTAAATAAATACTTTTTGAAATGTCTATGAGGGGAAAAATGCATTGAGATTGCTCCCGCTTACAGTTCCAAAGCATGAGATGGTGCAGAGCTTTTCAAACCCCTCGAGGCTCACTGTCCCACCCCTCGCTAACGGGCCTACGTTGTGCAGCGTAATGCTCCTCCGTGTTTTTAACCCATTCTGACCTGAGATCAGATTCATACGAGGTTTCCACTGGACACACACTGGTCTGATTAAACCATTCTGACCTGAGATCAGATTCTTAAAAATGTCAGTCGTTCATTCGATTTTTCAAAAATAGCAGACCTACAAGCTCGTAGCGCGCCACTCGGTGGCGCTCTATGAGCTTGTAGATCTGCTATTTTTCAATAGGTAAAGCATAACATGATGCTAGCACCAAAAGGGGTTCCCGTTCAGAATGGGTTAAACAATTTAATTGGATAGATTTCGAGCCATCAAGTTTTCTGCCATAAAAAAGTATGCTAATGCTGTGCTGGGTTTTTCCTGGAACGACCCTAAAGAGCTCCCAGCAGGCTGCTGTGAGGCTGTGACAGGGAGGGGAGGGGAGGGGAGGGGAGTGGAGGGGGAATGGAGAATGTGTGCATTTTGTTTTCACTGTTGTTGCAGCTTTATGGGTGTATGAGAGGCTGTGGAATTAAATTAGTCTTATCTCTCATAGTGCATGAACCCTTCCTTGTTAGGATAGTTTTGTACGTGCATGACTGTGTGTGTGTGTGTGTGTGTTTGTGTGTGTGTGTGCGTTGTGTGTGTGCGAAAAAGAGAAACTCATAACTAATAAAGCGCCCCTGTGGTGCGCTTATTTTTATTCATGACACCACATGACAGTTGTCACACTCTGTATGAAATATGCTGTGATGACTCTCCTCTCCTCTCCTCTCCTCTCCTCTCCTCTCCTCTCCTCTCCTCTCCTCTCCTCTCCTCCACCACCCTGTTACCCCCACCCCTCTTTGCACTCCCATCACCCATCTCTCTCTCTCTCTCTCTTTTCATTCTGTCTTTCGAACCCAGGGATGAAGCAGAGATGGAGTACTTGAAAATAGCCCAGGACCTGGACATGTATGGTGTCAATTACTTTTTCATCAGGGTAAGAAGCAGAGGGTTTCTCCACTGTTATCTGTGCACACGCTAAGCCCATATATACCATACAGAGGCATGTTCCTTTGGTCACGCTAAGCACACACATACGATAGAGAGGCGTGTTCCTTTTGTCACGCTAAGCACACACATACGATAGAGAGGCGTGTTCCTTTTGTCACCTAATCTAATGGACATGGTAATCCCACTGTGTTCCGCTCAAAAGTTCACCCCGGATGAGTGACTTAACAGAATTCATAACATGATTTGGATCACCAACATTTACAGAGGCACCTTTTCACGTGATTAGGGAATTATCGAACATCGCCCCCTCCCTCTGCCCAGTGAGTCACCACCTTGTGTTTTAGAGAGTTACTCAATGGTTGCTCTCTATTAAATGTCGAGTACGTTTCGGAAGTGGAGTTTGGACTCTTTGGGCACGCCAAGCGTCTCGTGTTCCTCCCCCAAACAGCTGGTCTGCCTCGGCCTAATCCAAACTAATGAAGGCTGTGTGTGGCTGCATGACGCTGGCACCTTCCGTGTCACCTTTGTATGAAGTGCAAATGAGTGTCGTCTCACTCTGTGGGCAGTTCAACCTGGTATCTCTATTTTAAATGAGTGTCGTCTCACTCTGTGGGCAGTTCAACCTGGTATCTCTATTTTAAATGAGTGTCGTCTCACTCTGTGGGCAGTTCAACCTGGTATCTCTATTTTAAATGAGTGTCGTCTCACTCTGTGGGCAGTTCAACCTGGTATCTCTATTTTAAATGAGTGTCGTCTCACTCTGTGGGCAGTTCAACCTGGTATCTCTATTTTAAATGAGTGTCGTCTCACTCTGTGGGCAGTTCAACCTGGTATCTCTATTTTAAATGAGTGTCGTCTCACTCTGTGGGCAGTTCAACCTGGTATCTCTATTTTAAATGAGTGTCGTCGCACTCTGTGGGCAGTTCAACCTGGTATCTCTATTTTGGGCAATTTCAAAAAGAGAAATGGACCTTTCCTAAACTAAACTGCTGTCTAGGTGAACACAGAATGTTTTAGTTGTTTTTATTCTTATTTTTATTTTAAATATTTCTGCTTGTAGCACGTTGAGATTTGTTTCAAATGTAAAGTGTGTCATAAATCCTGGTCTCTAAACTGCCTCCCCCTGGCCAGCCGGGGCGCCTGATGGAGGGGAAAGGAACTGGTTGGAATAACGTGTTCCTTCCACGCGCTACGTCCAACCAGGGAAACTCCCCCCCTGTCAGGTGTAAAGGAGCAACTTGGACACTCAGGCATGAAGGATTTGTTTCAAATGTAAAGTGTGTTATAAATAAAATTTGTTCTTATTAATATTATTATTATTATTATTATTATTATTATTATTACTCTATACTAGGGAATAGAGACGGACAAGTTACTGCATCATCAACTTATTTATTAGCACGATGCGTTTCGCCGTGAGCTTCGGCAGGTGCTATGAAGCTCACGGCGAAACTCGTCGTGCTATAATAATATGTATATAATTATAATATGCCATATTTTTGCTATTCATTGTATGACAAATTACTCCTAGTTGATTGTGTTTTGTTGACCAACGGTTTCTTGGCTGTTGTTCTTTCAGAACAAAAAGGGAACCGACCTCCTCCTGGGCGTGGACGCCCTGGGCCTGCACATCTACGAGCCTGACAACAAGCTGACGCCCAAGTGCTCCTTCCCCTGGAACGAGATCCGGAACATCTCCTACAGCGACAAGGAGGTGAGTTAACATCTCCTACAGCGACAAGGAGGTGAGTTAACATCTCCTACAGCGACAAGGAGGTGAGTTAACATCTCCTACAGCGACAAGGAGGTGAGTTAACATCTCCTACAGCGACAAGGAGGTGAGTTAACATCTCCTACAGCGACAAGGAGGTGAGTTAACATCTCCTACAGCGACAAGGAGGTGAGTTAACATCTCCTACAGCGACAAGGAGGTGAGTTAACATCTCCTACAGCGACAAGGAGGTGAGTTAACATCTCCTACAGCGACAAGGAGGTGAGTTAACATCTCCTACAGCGACAAGGAGGTGAGTTAACATCTCCTACAGCGACAAGGAGGTGAGCCGAGCACGGCGAGCAGAGGATCTGGAGCTCGATAACCGACACCCGATAAACAAGCTTATTGAGTACCCGTTATCAATAAGCTTTAGGCTTATCGAGCCTGTTATCGAGCATATAGCGGCCCATGATGGCATGTTTAGACAATCGAGACAAGAGGCGATCAGGAAATAAATGTAATCATACATGCATACATTTCTAAAAGTGTATTGATACCTGCTAACCAGCGCCTTTAAAGTGACGGTACACTTGGGTCACATTCTCACCTAATACTTCGGTAGACTCGATGCGAATGGGCGGAGAATTTGGGATTCTTGCATATTTAATTTGCTGCGGTTTGCCTTCACACTGTCATCCGCAGCAATTGGAAACGCAGCAGGGGGGACCTTTATCAATGTGTTCCATTCATAAACTATAGCCTACACAGTGAAATATATGGTGATAAAATTGTACTCATAACGTGCATGTGTCGTGCCGTCTGGGACTGGACCCCCCCCTCTCTCTCGCTCTCTCACGCACGCAGCCACACACTGTTCTTTTGGGCATGGAGGCACAGCGCTGAGCGCACTGATATAACAGACAGCAGCACAAAATGTTTACACGTTTATTGAGATGAAAGTTCCTAGTCCCCACACAGTGACAGCACTATTACACTGGACTGCAGTGTTTGTGTTTTCTTAAGCAATTGATTAATGTACTCGTCCTCATTTCGATCAGGGCTTCAGTCTCCTCATTCGACCACGTCTATCCACGGTAACGAGACATCTTTGCGCTGCGTAAAATATGCCTTCTCCGTCTCCAACTGTGTTCAGCTCCTTCATTTCCTTTATTTACTGCGGATTGCATTCACACCTGCACCGAATCGTAATCAAGTGCGATTGGAAGCGAAGCGAAACCCCCGTTTTTGCTCGGAGTATAATGCGGTTCTTTGATACGCATTACGATTCGAATGAGCCTTCACACCTGCCAAAAGAAAGGGCACTTTCTGAAAATGTGCAGCAGGATTAGTTTTAATCGCAGCAAAGCTCTCTGGTATGAATGTGACCATAATTATTAACCAGTTAACAGTTTCTTTAATATTATTTTATTGGTAAAAAGGTCAATTGCCTTCCGTCTAGTTAGAAAGGTTCTGTATTTGAAGGCCCTATTAAACGATACTGGTTCTGTTTATTTATCGTCTCCCGTCTTTCCACAACATAATAGAAGATGCTCGATAGTGGAGCTCGATAAGCCTGATCGATAAGGTGCTCGTTATCGATAAAAAATGAACAAGCTCCATCCCTAATCTGGAGGCTACCGCGAGACACGAAGGATTGTTGGTGCTTTAGTTTGAATCTTTCAGAATGTAAATGAGATCTGTCTTCTTTATGTGTGTGTGTGTGTATATATGTATGGGTTATGGCCAAAATCACTTTAATGGGTCTATTTAAGATCAGTTATTTAGTTATTAAAACGTGCATTATTGCTGATTGAAATGTTTATTTGAATAAAGCAATTAAAAATACAAACGGAAACGTCAGAATAACAGCAGTACAAAATAATTATGGCCAAAATGCATTAGTATAGGCCCGCATTCCTTTCAGTTTCATTTTAGGTTGAGAGAGACACGCACGCACGCACGCACGCACGCACAAACACAATCAAGACCGAAGCATTTGCAGCTGGCTGGTGTTGTTAATTAATAATTACCTGGCTTGCGCTGCAGCAGCTCTTCATTATAGCGCTGAGTTAACACAGCCTACTAAATACTAATGCTACAGCCTGTGGATTTTACTGTGCAAAGCGTGGACAAATAATGGACAGACAATGTGAGTTAATTGGCTTCGAAGAAGAACGAGATGTACATTCATTGGATATTCAATTTGGTTTATTTAAAATGTAATATGTTTAGTGATTGTGAGCAAACCTTTGTCATGACGGTTCATTCTTCTCGTCTCGTCATTTCTAGTTTGCCATCAAACCTCTGGACAAGAAAACCAACGTCTTCAAGTTCAACTCCACGAGGCTGAGGGTCAACAAGCTGGTGAGTGCCGCCCACTTTCACAACAAACAAACATGGGTAAAAAGTCTCCTTCTGCAACGCAATGCCCTGACCCCCTCCCTCAGAACATGCAGATCACTTTCATCTTTTAACCCATTTAGGCCTGACGTCAAATTTAAAAGATCTGTCTTCTAAATCATGACATCTTTCTGAAATACCTCATGTTTCTATATCAGTGGTTCTCAATATTTCATGTCAAGGACCCCAAAAATGATATGTAATTGGCCGACGACTCATATCTGAAAATATCGGTATGTAGTTCCAGGGACATCCCCAGAAGCAAAGATTTGAGATAAAAACGTTCGCTCTGGAATAATATATATTCAAAGATTTGCGCCACATTTTCACGATTTTTCAAAAATAGCAGGAACCCCTTTTGGTGTTTTAAGCATTATGTTATACTTTAGCTATTTAAAAATAGCAGATCTACAAGCTCGTAGCCGAGTTCAGAGTAAAAGCGGCCATGTCTTTCCGGCCCCTTAGAGCTTCTATTTTGAAGGAATCCCATCACTGATTGTGTTAATTGTGTGTGTGTGTGTCCCCTTCAGATCCTCCAGCTCTGCATAGGGAACCATGACCTGTTCATGCGTCGACGGCGCGTCGACTGTCTGGAGGTGCAGCAGATGAAGACCCAGGCCCGCGAGGAGAGGGCCCGGAAACAGGTACCATACTGGGTGGAAAGTAACTTAAAGGAGAATTCCATACTAAAAGGCTTTCTTACCTTTCTTTGTAGTTGTTACGTCCCCATCAAAGATGTCCAGGTGTCATTTTGTGCAAAAGCTCCTTATTGGCTATTTCCCCTACCATAAGCCCTAAAGGAATTGCATTGAATTGAATGGGGCTATGGGGTGTTGTGCTAATTCGCTTATTTCCATCTCCCAAAATTATATATTTTTTTGTATATATCCTCTCTTCATAATGTAAATAATATCCCAAGCGGCACACTTTACTACTTATTTCGATGGAAATAAGCGAATTAGCATAACACCCCATACATCCCATTCAATTCAATGCAATTCATTTAGGGCTTATGGTAGGGGAAATAGCCAATAAGGAGCTTTTGCACAAAATAACACCTGGACCTCTTTGGTGGGGACGTAACAACTACAAAGAAAGGTAAGAAAGCCTTTTAGTATGGAATTCTCCTTTAAGTACTGCACTGAGGCGGAAAGGAGGCGGAAGGAAGGAAGACAGGTTCTCAATCACACGCACAGTGACGTGCAGATTGCGTGCAGTGTGGGAATACACGGGCAAAATAAAAGCAATGCAAGGTTTTAGTCCACCCATATTATGGTAATGAATGTATGTTTTATTTTCTAATTATCAAGTAATCTTTCGCGGGCCGGTCAGAGTCAGCCAGCGGGCCATGCTAATGGGGATTAGCCATGTTCCTCTGGGCCTTCTGTGTCTTTGCTGCTTTCAATCACACTCACACTCTCTGTCTCTCTCTCTGTCTCTCTCTGTCTCTCTCTCTCTCTCTCTCTCTCTCTCTCTCTCTCTCTCTCTCTCTCTGTCTCTGTCTCTGTCTCTCTCTGTCTCTCTCTCTCTCTCTGTCTCTCTCTCTCTCTCTCTCTCTCTCTCTCTCTCTCTGTCTCTGTCTGTCTCTCTCTCTCTCTCTCTGTCTCTGTCTCTCTCTGTCTCTCGCTCTCTCTCTCTCTCTCTCCAGATGGAGAGGCAGCGTCTGGAGCGTGAGAAACGTCTTCGTGAGGACGCTGAGAGGGCGAGAGACGATCTGCAGAGGAGGTTCGTCCTGCTGCAGGACGAGGCCCACATGGCCAACGAGGCCCTGGTGAGACCCCCCCCTCCCCTCTGACCCCTCTAGACCCCCGCGCGTAAAGCTTAACCAGAAACAGGACAGTCATTGCGTCAGCACGGATGTAGCCTCGGAAATCCCAGACGTTATATTTCCAGCACGGAGGTGAGGGGGGGATATCGCTTGGGGATAAAGTTTGCGCGCTTTCCATCTTCTCTGACACAGCGCAGTTCAATCTTCAAATTCAGCCAGTCAATAGTGGGACACCGCGCGCTGAGAGCCACAGCTGCAGCTGCATTTGGTTTTTAATTAAGGGCGCGTTCTGAATGCAATGCAAACTAATAGGCGAGTGCGCTCTGGTGCATAATATGCAACGGGAAAGAATGACTTCTGTCTGTGACAATAATCAATGCTACAGTTTGAGTTCTGTACACACGCGCACACAAAAAATATGATATAGGGAAAACCTTTTTTTTTTCTCGACTCTCGACTTCGCCTAATCTGAATCGACTTGTGTTCATGACATCGATAAATCGATTTTTTTTTAGTGAATGTGCCCTATAACGTACGCCGTGTCTCCGCCTCTGTCCCCCAGCTGCGCTCGGAGCAGACGGCCGACCTGCTGGCGGAGAAGGCCCAGGTGGCCGAGGAGGAGGCGGTGCTGCTGGCCCAGAAGGCGTGCGAGGCCGAGGCGGAGATGCAGCGCATCAAGGTCACGGCCATCCGCGGCCAGGAGGAGCGCAGGCTGATGGAGCACAAGATGCTGGAGGCCGAGATGCTGGCGCTCAAGATGGCCGAGGAGTCGGAGAGGAGGTGGGTGTGTGTGTGCGTGTGTGTGCGTGCGGTAAAGCCTGATTTATACTTGCGAGTTTGTGTCGAAGTGTCCTTGAGCAAGACATGTGTGTGTGAATGTACAGTAATGCACAATCTATGCAAAGCGCCTTGGATAAAACCCGCTATATAAATGCAACATTTACCATTTATCCATTCCAAGCATTAGTTTTGCACGAAAAACACTCTAAATTTGGCCATATCCACTTATAGCCGCATAATGACTTTCTGAAAAGGTTGCCTTTTATATAGGATGTTAATCGTATGGTCACACATAACTGCCATTAACCCATTCTGACCTGAGATCAGATTCATACGAGGTTTCCACTGGACACACACTGGTCTGATTTACCCATTCTGACCTGAGATCAGATTCTAAAAGTGTCAGTCGTTCTTCGATTTTTCAAAAAATAGCAGACCTACAAGCTTGTAGCGTGCCACTCGGTGGCGCGCTATGAGCTTGTAGATCTGCTATTTTTCAATAGCTAAAGCACGACATGACGCTAACACCAAAATGGGTTCCCGTTCAGAATGGGTTAAGCTACTGAATTGGAATAGTTATCATACACAAAATATAAACTAGAGACATGTAGGAAAATATATAAAAAGTGCGCCTGCCCGTGGGCCGTGGGGGTGCGTTTGTTTCGGTCGTTTGTCACTTTTATCCACATGGGGCAGCCAGGCATCTGCGTGTGTCTCACACTCAAACACACCATTCATTCGCAGAGTTTTAGACGGTTTTAGTTAAATTCTTGCATCGTGCTTAATCCATTCTGGGCGGGAACCCCTTTTGTTGTTTTTAAGCATTATGTTATAATTTATCTATTGAAAAATAGCAGATCTATACAAGCTGGCACCGAGTGCCGCGCTATGAGCTTGTAGGTCTGCTATTTTTTTTTTTTAATCGTGGAAAATGTGGCGTAAATCTTTGAATATATATTCCTTCAGAGTGAACGTTTTTAACTCAAATCTTTGCTTCTGGGGGAGGTGTCACTGGAACAACATCTTTTCAAATGGGGCTCGGTGGGCAATTACATATATTTTTGGGGGTCCTTGACGTGAAAAAGTTTAAGAACGACTGTCAGGATTTAGAAGGTATTTGTAGAATCAGTCCTCTGGTCTAAATGGGTTAACTTTCCCAAGTTTCAGTCTTTCCTGTCATTTATTCCCCCCCCCCCTCTTACATTTGGAATGCTAATCCCCCTGATCGCAGTCAAGTGTCTCACGGGACTGACTGGGATCAGGGGGATTAGCGTTCCCAATCCCTACTAATAACACTAATGATAATAAACAATAATCCCTACCTAATAACAATCCTGTGAGATCAGAAGTGATAGGATGGGCTCTTAGTTGTACCTTGAAAAGTAGCTCGATGCCACCACTAGGGGTTACCAGAGCAAAGCATTTGACTTGTTCATTCAAGGACAACTTATTCAATTTAATTTTTTGGTTAATTGTTTTAGGTTGTTAGAGAAAGTAAAAGATGAGTCTTAATTCATTTTAGTTTGCTGCTTTCTTTCGTTTTAGCGATTTAACCCATTTAGGCCTGACGTCAAAATAAAGAAAAAAGTTCGCTCTGAAAGAATATATATTCAAAGATTTGTGCTGCATTTTTACGATTTTTTCAAAAATAGCAGACCTGATCTGCTCTTTTTCAATAGCTAAAGTATAACATAATGCTTAGTTAAAACACCAAAAGGGGTTCCCGCCCAGAATGCGTTGATGTTTTAGATTGTTAGAGAAAGTAAAAGATGATTATTATTTCTAGTTTGCTGCTTTCGTTTAAGCAATTTAAGCATAGGCATTAGGCATTCGAACAAGTGGCTAAATGTCCTTTTTCCCCAACATTTTACGGCAATTTCGTTATTATTATTTACTATAGTCCTGCTAGACCCCAGGAAATTACATCTGGCCACAAAAGATCACAGGGTCTACTGGATACTAGGGTGTCGTTGGCTCAATAAGTCAGTTTCCCTTTTATCTGTTACTTTCTCTAATAACCAAAAACATGAACCTTGGTTGAAAAAAATAAAACAAACTTAGTTGCAATCCATTATTTTTGAGTGAATACATTGATATTTTAACCAATCTTTATTGTAAATAATGTTAGTCCTGGGGGCGACGGTGGCTCAGTGGCTGGATGGTAACCGCAAGGTTGCCAGTTCGAACCCTGTGGTGCTCCCCCAGAGTTAGTGTCGAAGTGTCCTTGAGCAAAAGACACTGAACCCCTAATTGCTCCTGATGTGCTGGTCGGTGCCTTCCATGGTTTCCGCCGCCATCGGTGTATGAATGTGTGTGTGTGAATGGGTGAATGTAATGCACAATCTATGTGAAGCACCTTGGATAAAGGCGCTATATAAATGCACCATTTACCATTTACCATTTTGGTCCTAACAGTTGTGTCAGTTCCATTTGTATTATGGTATAATGTACAGATTGTGGTAATGCATGCAGCAGAAGGCGTAGTACAGTATCCCTCTCTCTGCTAAAAGGGCCGGCCGTCTCGGTTCAGCGGTAGAAAAATCTCTCCACCCGCGTGGGAGTTTGGTGTGCAAATAAACCTCCACGCCTCACGCAGTTAGGTTCTGCAGCAGTCGACACGTGTGATCTCCTCTTAACCCATTCTGACCTGAGATCAGATTCATACAAGGTTTTCCACTGGACACACACTGGGTCTGATTAACCCATTCTGACCTGAGATCAGATTCTAAAAATGTCTAGTCGTTCTTCGATTTTTCAAAAATAGCAGACCTACAAGCTCGTAGCGCGCCACTCGGTGGCGCGCTACGAGCTTGTAGATCGGCCATTTTTCAATAGCTAAAGCATAACATGATGCTGACACCAGAATGGGTTCCCGTTCAGAATGGGTTAACCCATTTAGGCCTGACGTCGAAATAAAAAAAATGTCTAGTTTTCTGAAAACCCTCAATCAGTGATTCTCAATATTTCATGTCAAGGACGCCCCAAAAATATATGTAATATATTGATATCTGAAAATATGTTGTTCCAGGAACCTTCCAGAAGCAAAGACTTGAGTTAAAAACGTTTGCTCTGATATAATATATATTTCTAGAGATTCTAAGATTTGTGCCACATTTTCACGATTTTTCAAAAATAGCAGACCTACAAGCTCATAGCGTGGCACTCGGTGGCGCGCTATTTTTCAATAGCTAAAGTATAACATAATGCTTAAAACACCAAAAGGGGTTCCCGCCCAGAATGGATTAAATGGTCCGATTCCAGCAAGGGAGATTCTAATGACTGTTCCCCTATCATTCCATGTCGGTCTTTTGTCTGAGCACTGCACTTGAGGTGTGGGTAATCATGCATGTTCACACACGCACGCACGCACACACACACACGCACGCACGCACGCACGCACGCACGCACGCACGCACGCACACACACAACATAACATTAGAGAGAAGCTTTAGTTCATTGTGCTATAGCTAATTGTTTGCAGGAACACTGATTAACAAGGCCTCCCCGAGTCAAATACAATTACTAGATGCCGGAGCCTCTAAGCACATTCACACCGATTTAGCAATCTATCAGCGTAATGCAGTTTAACCCATTCTGGGCGGGAACCCCTTTTGGTGGGTTAAACATTATGTTATAATTTAGCCATTGAAAAATAGCAGATCTACAAGCTCATAGAGCTTGTAGAGCTTGTGGGTCTGCTATTTTTGAAAAATCGTGAGAATTTTTATTTCAGAAAACTGGAGGATTTAGAATTTTTATTTCTTTATTTTGAGGCCTAAATGGGTTAATTGCTACGAATGCGCAGCACCTAGTCTCCACTGACCCAATCACCTTTTTATAAATATATAAAAATATCTCTGCAATGTCTAGAAAACATCCCTGAGTGAGACCATCACTTCACAACCTCACAACGAGCACCAGTAACCACACTCGCCGATAAACAATTCAAACACAATTCGTTATAGCGTTATTATGACGAAATCAACCGAAATCAATCCGAGCAGTGATTGTGAGGGTGACGGTCCCTGGCTGTATTTGCCGGATTGTTGCAGTTTTACATCAATTATATCCCTCCGTGTGATGTGTGTGCGTGTGTGTGTGCGCGTGTGTGTGTGTGTGCGCGTGTGTGTGTGTGTGCGCGTGTGTGTGTGTGTGCGCGTGTGTATCCGTCACCCTCTCTCAACAGGGCGAAGGAAGCTGAGCAGTTGAAGCAGGATTTGCAGGAAGCACGCGAGTCTGAGCGCCGGGCTAAGCACAGGCTGCTGGAGATCACCAGCAGGGCTGTCTATCCGGTAACTGCCTGGAAACACACGCACACACACACGCACGCACACACATAAATGCGGCATACTAGCCATACGCATACACACACAACCATTTCCCAGTATTTGTGCACAAGGCAGGAAGATGCTTGCATATAAAACAGGACACACACAGACACAAGTCGGCCTACGCTAACAAACCGCCTACGTGGAAATCCACGTGGGGCAAACACTTGTGGAGAGAGAGAGAGAGAGCCTGTGCACGCATACATTGCAGACAAACACACACACACGCACACGCACACACACACACACACACACACACACACACACGTGCACCAATTCATGAGGGGAGACGTGGGAACACACACGTTCTCATCTCATGAAGCACACAAAACACAGATGCGCCGCATTGCGCAATCATCATCTCGCCGGTCATCTTCATTTGGCCTCTGGGAAATGGATGCCGTATAGCGATGGACTGGACGATGCCGTGCATGGCGTGCCATGATGCCAGACTGTATTTATCTCTCCCAGACATATATACTGTATCTCCGGCACACAGTTGGAGAATGCAGATAATGCATTTACATTTATATTGTATATTTTGGTCTAGTCTTTTTTTTTGTTGCAGAGGGGTCCATATTCTCTTTCATTCCCCACATCCATGCTTCATATCGGGAAAGATGGTGCAGTGTGATGTGTGTGGAGTTGTTCCCATCCACAAAATAATCTGCTCTTTTTTGTAAACCCACATTTTTTAATTACATTTTTATCCCACAATTTTGTAACCCATTTTTCACCCCTGTGTCAATCATCTAATGTGATCCTGGGCTCTACACACCCTCCACCAACCTAGTCCCATATATGGGGGACAAGGGGAGACCAACCTAGTCCCCATATATGGGGGACAAGGGGAGACCAACCTAGTCTCCATATATGGGGGACAAGGGGAGAGCAACGGACTTGAACTCATGCTTCCTTCATGCCTGAGTGTCCAAGTTGCTCCTTTACAACCTGACAGGGGGGAGTTTCCCTGGTTGGACGTCGTAGCACGTGGAAGGAACACGTTATTCCAACCTGTTCCTTTCCCCTCCATCAGGCGCCCCGGCTGGCCAGGAGGAGGCAGTTTGTAAACCCACCCCAAACGCCCAGGGTTATTTAATCCATTAAATAATAGCGCCCAGCGATTTATAGCAGCGGAGCACATTTAGCGACAGACCGGATGTTAACCCGGATGTGGCTGAAGTATAGCTAGATGTAGCCAAAACACTCTAGAGGCGATCGACAACAACGTGAGGATATGATTTAATGTTACCGCGACTAGTGACGGGACCGCGGTGGGCCGTCTGACACATGATCTGTGCTTAGAATTGGACGGGATGATTTACGATGCCTTAATTATCTCACTCTCACTTTTCCACCCACCACTCCCTCCCTCCCTCCCTCGTGTTCCCTTCTCAGCCTTCACAGCCGCCACAGATTTCGCAGTCGACGCAGCCGCCAGCGCAGCTTTCGCAGCCGCCGTCGCAGCCACCTGCGCAGCCGTCACCACAGCCTGCGCAGCTGTCGTCGCCGGCTGCCAGCATGCCGGCCGACCTGAGCTTCAGCCGGGAGAACCTGAGCTTTGACTTCAAAGACACGGACATGAAGCGTCTCTCCATGGAGATCGAGAAGGAGAAGTACGTGAGGCCGCTGGCGGGGCGCATGGACCCGTTTATTGGAGTGGTTCTCACACTTTTTATGTCAAGGACTCCCAAATTGACACGTATTCATGGGCCGTGGACCCCCCCCGTGGACCCCCCCCCATCTGATTAATAGAGCTTGTACTACCAGGGGTCCATTGTGTCCATTCAGAAATCGGCAAAATCTTTCAAGATTAGATTAACCCATTTAGGCCTAAGGCCGATTCTAAAAACGCCTCTAAATCCTGACCTAAGGTTTCTGAAAAACTTTTTAAAAAAATTACATTTTTGAATACTGTACATACTGTACAGAACCCAAATATGGGTTCCCGGCCTGAGGGGGTAAGATACCAATATGGGTTCCCGCCCAGAATGGGTTAAAGAACAACTTAATTTTTTTTGAACCAAGGTTCATGTTTTAGGTTGTTATTAGAGTAAGTAAAAGGTGAGTGTACATTTATTTTAATTTGCTGCTTTCGTTCTGTAGTGGCAGTTAATGGTCTCAAAATTAGCAAGCAGAAGGAACCATCAGAAGCAGGACTCCAGCATCAAGATTCAGGCATCGTCATCTTTATTCAGAGTTCTCAGTCGGTACAGCCAAGTGGTAGCATCACTGCGTCCCAGTTCTCCCCCCAGCATCAATGAAATCCTTCCCTTTATCTCCCAGCTGCACATCTTCATTTACAACAGCAAATAGACATTCAGTAACCGATGGTTTATTCAACATGTCCTTCTGAGGTTGGAGTTACGCAAAGGAGACAGCTACTCTAATAGTCCTAAGATGAGAACAACACAAATAGTTACACCTTTGCTGACAGTGGTATATTTAAGCATGGAGGCAGCTCTCAGATTGACAGCTGCCGGTCACTTAGAAATGAGCTCAATGGTGAAGAATAGACGAGGATGAGATAGCAACAGATCATGTGTATATATAATTGTTCTATGTGGCATTCTACAATTCCCATTACAGTTCGTTTTAGGGATTTTAGCAGTTTTTGACAGGCATTCAAGCATGGGGCTAAATATTAATTTCTTTTCAAAATGTTATAGTGATTTATTTATTTTATTATTTACTATAGTCCTAATAGACGCCAAGAAATTACATCTGGCCACAAAAGATTACGGGATCTACTGAATGTGTCAAACTGACATATTGAGCCTATGACACACAGTGTGGCTTCCCTCCAGTAGGCTACCTTCACATTCAGTAGATCCTGTGATCTTTTGTGGCCAGATGTAATTTGTTGGGGTCTAGTAGGACTATGGTAAATAATAATAAAAAAAAATGCTCATAGCGCGGCACAGAGTGCCGCGCTATGAGCAATTCATTTTTTTGTAGATCTGCTATTTATTTATTTTTTATCATGAAAATGTGGCACAAATCGTTGAATATATATTCTTTCAGAGCACACGTTTTTAGCTAAAGTCTTTGCTTCTTGCTTCTGGGGGGGGGGGGGGGGGGGGGGGGGGGGGGTCCCTGGAACTACATATTTTCAGATGGGGGGGGGGGGGTCCGCAGCCAGATATAGTTAATCCCGGGGGTCCTTCACATGAAAAAGGTTGAGCACCACTGACATGGAAACCTAGTTTTTTTTCAGAAAACTGTCATGATTTAGAAGCAATTTTAATGAATTGCTAATTGTCTCCGCGCCCCCACCTGGACCTCCCTAATTGTCTCCGCGCCCCCCCCTGTACCTCCCTAATTGTCTCCGCGCCCCCACCTGGACCTCCCTAATTGTCTCCGCACCCCCACCTGCACCTCCCTAATTGTCTCCGCGCCCCCCCCTGTACCTCCCTAATTGTCTCCGCGCCCCCACCTGGACCTCCCTAATTGTCTCCGCGCCCCCACCTGGACCTCCCCAATTGTCTCCGCGCCCCACCTGGACCTCCCTAATTGTCTCCGCGCCCCCACCTGGACCTCCCTAATTGTCTCCGCGCCCCCACCTGCACCTCCCTAATTGTCTCCGCGCCCCACCCTTTACCCCCCTCCCTCAGGGTGGAGTACATGGAGAAGAGCAAGCACCTCCAGGAGCAGCTGAACGAGCTGAAGACGGAGATCGAGAGCCTGAAGCTGAAGGAGAGAGAGACGCCGCTGGACATCCTCCATGAGCAGAACGCCGAGCAGGGAACCAGCAAGCACAGCAACTTCAAGAAGGTACGCCCGGTGACGTAGACTCTGTGGGGGGGGGGGGGGGGGGCTCCAGCCCCCCATGAGGAAGTAGACCTGAATATGTACAGTATATTATATTCGCCTATAGTCGGTTCGTCCGTTCCGTTTGTACCGCACCAGGTCGCGCCGCGCCCGTTCGCGCAGTTCTCGTCTTTTGATTTGATTTGATTTATTTAGAAAAGCAATCATAATTATAATCAGCGATTCAAGGATTACGCAGTAAAGTCCAAAGACTTATTTCCACTGAGGTCCTCTTCACACTGAACGGAAAATTCTTTAAAATACATCATAAATACATAACAGACTAACAGTACATATACATTACATACACAACACAACAAGTACGTCCCTATCCATCCCTCTAAGATGACCCTTTATAGGGGAACCTTGTCCAGTAGCCATTGTTTAGTCTTCTGTTTAAATGTCCTCACATTGGATGTCAGTTTAACACTGGTTTTTCCAGGCTGTTCCACTGTGTGGCTCCTCTATACATGAATGAGCCTCTGCCCACTCTATTTTTAAAAGCACCACATCTGTAACGCTGGCTCTGGTGAAATGGTTGTGTACCTCGTTTACCTGCCTGAAACATGTTCTTAAAACCGCTGGGACCTCTCCGTATTACATTTTATGGACCATGTACTCTGCATTGACTTTGAATGTAATCGCTGCGTTCAAGTCTGAACCATTCAAGTCTGAACGCTCCTTCCTTAACACCTCTTTTGTCCTCACTGTCCGGGTGGAGGGGGGGGGTGGGGGGTGGACCGCGTTGCCTGTCCACTTGTACACATGCAGATCAGGCATTGAAATGCTAATTTTGTTTTCACCTGCCAGGTTAGGTTATGCATACAGATACAGTACTGTACTCTGCTTAGGCTACTTGTTCACAATGAAAAGGAGTAGCCTGGCCCTACCAGATAACATGGCATTTAAACATACTTACTTACTTACTTACTCCTCTTCGTCCCCAATGGGACATAAGGCTTCAATGAGCACTCTCCATTTCATTCGATCCCTGGCAGCATGTTGCGCCTCTCCTCCACCCAGGACAGATTCATCTGTTCCAGCTCCTGCGTCACAGTTCTACGCCAGGTGCATCTTGGGCCTCCCAGGTTTTCTTTTGCCTGGTGGTGTCCATCTTAAGGCCACCTTTGTGATGCAATCCTGCTCCATCCTCAATACATGTCCTATAGCCATCTCAGTCGTCTGTGTGTAATGTCCTTGGTAATGCTCCGGCTCCCTGTTTGTTTGTACAGTTCATTGTTGGATATTTTATTTGGCCAAAAGATCTGGCATTTAAACATGCTCTTCTGTTTATCATCTAAACACTGTGACACGTTTAAAAAGTGTTACAAATTAGTGTTTAGATCCTATAAATGACGATTATAAAAACATGTTGTCAGACAGTACAGCCAGTAAACCACACCAGTTGCATCTCCATATGCAACAAATCCATTTGAACACTGTTATATATACTGTACACACACAGTACAGCCAGTAAACCACACCGGTTGCATCTCCATATGCAACAAATCCATTTGAACACTGTTATATATACTGTACACGTCTTTTCTAATCTTTAGGGCTTTTTATTGATGTAATGCATTTTCTTTTTGCCTCTCCTACTACTGTTTCGTGCGTGCTGTCGTTCACTGATTGATTTAAATATTTATTAACAGTTTGCAGAATTACAGTACATTTCAAGCACAAACTCAATACAAAGACTGTTAACTGTGAGTGGACCTACCCAATTAAGCATTACACTTGTTTACAACAGGGTCCACCATGTTCAATTCATCAAAACATTTAGAGACGTACAAATAGACACTTCTATATAGTTAAAGAACAGAACAGGAATTCATCATAAAGGAAGCAAAAAGGGAAAAGATACATATACAGTGAGGGGAAAAATGGGGGGGGGGGGGGGGGATTCAGATTTTACGGGGGCCAGTTTCGAATTACAGCCGTCCGTATAGGTGCCCTTTGAGAGCGGTTTTGATTCGCATGTCTTAATGACTGTTGGTAGGGCGTTCCACATTTTGGTGGCATAGGAGCGAAAATAATTTAGTCCCTTGTTTGTGCCGAATCTGGGTTGTACATGGTTTGTTGCACTCCCTGTCTACGTCTCAGAAAGAAGTACAGAGTGTGTTCACTGAAGAGTCTTTAGCGTTATCAGAGAGAGAGAGGGAGAGAGAGATAGTCGAGCATTTAGTGCTGACATTTCCCCCACTTACCTAACAGAGTCTGTCTGCTTGTTCAGAGGGAGAAAAAGAACAGTTTGACCTTCAGGCAGTTGGTTAATGTATTCCTCGTAGTTTCTTTTGCACTCTGCGTACTGTATCTCCAAAGCATTACATATGCTCTATGATGTTCTCTGTGGATATACACTCAAACGTACACTTATCCATACTTAGCTCCCAGGAATGCTAAATGAGGGCAAAGGTATAGTGGTTACTGTAAGTACAGTAATGCTCCTTTTAGGGAGGTTTTAGCAGGAGGAAAAATACTTTGTCGTACATTCATTGAACGCCAATAAATAATGTTGAAATGACATGCCCCCAAATAGGGATGCAAGGTTTAAAGTGGTTAACCCATTTTGACCTGAGATCAGATTCTAAAAAATGTCTTGTTGACAGTTTTCTGAAAAAGCTATGTTTCTCTATGTCAGTCGTTCTTCGATTTTTCAAAAATAGCAGACCTACAAGCTTGTAGATCTGCTATTTTTCAATAGCTAAAGCATAACATAATGCTAACACCAAAAGGGGTTCCCGCCCCAAAATGGGTTAACCCACTTTTCTACAAATGTCTTCTAAATCCTGACAGTTTTCTGACAAACCTATGTTTCTATGTCTGTAGTTCTCAAACTATTTCAATATGTTGTTCCAGGGACCCCCCCTCCTCCCCAGAAGCAAAGATGTGAGTTAAAAACGTTCGCTCTGAAAGAATATATATATATTCCAAGATCTGCGCCACCATTTTCACGATTGAAGTGCCGCGCTACGAGCTTGTAGATCTTAGATTCCACTTTGGTCCTGGATTATTGTACAGCGTCTTGACACTGGTGAGCAGATTCCACTAGGGCAGGTGTTCCCAAACTGTGGTGCATACGGTGCACCCCTTGTGGTGCGAGAACACCCTCTAGGGGGTGCGTGACATGAAAAGGGTAATGGCGGTTTTATGGTGTTTCTTAGCACAAACGGCACACTGCTGTAAGGAGATGTATAGAGCAGCTGCATGTCTCTCAGTGCACATTCATGCTGTGATTATTTGCCATAATCATTTTTTTTAATGGGACATTTTCGGTCAATTACAACGAGACATTGGCGCATTGGAGGGTGCGTCAGCTAGGTCTGGAGGTAACGGGTGGACGGGTAGTGAGTTAAAAACAAAACTAATCATCCGCGTGTAACTCGTCATAATGCAGTCGTGGTGGCGTGACCATTGACACCCAATCCCCCGTGGCTGGCTGGCTGCGTCCCCTTTGGGTGAGTAATTAAAGTCGAACCTTGTCATCTCCTCCCCTCCGGCAAAGGCTCTTAATTTCAGAGAACACATTAGGATTCGCCGGGTCTTCGCACCGTCCTTGCAACAGCAACACAATGTGTAGACTAGAGGGTAGAGGGAGGCAGAGAGTTGAGGGGAAAGTCAACCTGGCAGAGCCAGGAAGGATCACGGGAAGGGGAGATGTGGATTAACAGAACGTGTGTGATCATCCTCATCTGTGATTTTCAACAGATGAGGAGGAGGAGGAGGGATTGATTGGGGGTGGGGGTGGTGGGTGAGGGGTTGGGGTGCTAAGCATGTGGACCACCGCCAGGAGTTTGTCTGAAAAAAACTGGATTATGCCAGAGAGGCTGAGGAAAGACACCAGAGGATAGGAACGGAGGAGTGAAAGGAAGGAATGGAGTATACTGGCGGACTGGAGCCATCCGGGTGCTTTCTTAGGTCACATTCATACCAGAGAGCTTAGCTGCCATTAAAACGAATCCTGCTGCGCATTTTCAGAAAGTGCACTTTGCGTTTGGCAGGTGTGAAGGCTCTTTCGAATCGTAATGCGTATCAAAGAACTGCATTCTACTCCGAGCAAAAACGAGGGTTTTTTTGCTGGCCGGGCCCATGGACACGCTGACCGGGCCCATGGACACGCTGACCGGGCCCGATGGGCCGCTGACCGGGCCCGATGGGCCGCTGGGCCGCTGGCCGCTGGGCAGCTGGCCGATGGGCAGCTGGCCAATGGGCAGCTGGCCAATGGGCAGCTGCGTTCAGCTGGCCCGCGGCCATCCCATTTCACCGCGTAATAACACCGCTGCACAGAGAGAACACTCCTTTCAGAAATAAAACCCTGCTGAACGCTGGCCTCGTACAATCGAAAAATTGTAAGGAATTGACCCCGAGGCAGCATCAGGGGACTGATCTCTCCTGCTCCCCCGGTGTGTGAAAGCCTATATAGGCTGTTCTCTCTTCTGGAGACAGATGAGACCATGGCCTTTTACTGCTATGAATCGCACTGAGCTGTAAATAAAGAATGCAGTGTGAAATGCATGGAAATCATAATTATGGAACCACGCACACACACACACACACACACACAGACACAGACACAGAGAGAGAGGTTTGGCTTGGCTCATGCACATCAATTCTAAAATGTAAGGGGCTACATAAGACCTCGGTCACACATGAAAGACAAGCGCGTCCGTCGTCTTCTCTGTGTCTCCTGTGTCCTCTCTGTGTGTCGCAACGGCTCGCAATTCATTTTCACCGGGAGTCACATGGTTTTAGGACGAGACGAGCTTTGCTCCACTGTGCTGTGTTGGGAGGGGAGGGGAGGCCTCGCATTACCGCCGATGGCAGCGGGAGGGAATGGGTTAACCCATTCTGAACGGGAACCCGTTTTGGTGTTAGCATCATGTCATGCTTTAGCTATTGAAAAATCGAAGAGCAACTGACATTTTTAGAATCTGATCTCAGGTCAGAATGGGTTATAATCAGACCAGTGTGTGTCCAGTGGAAACCTCGTATGAATCTGATCTCAGGTCAGAATGGGTTAAGCCCAAACCACACCAAAGGGTCAATGCAGTTTTAGAGTTGTCCCTGTGGTGTGATATGTCTTGTTACACGTTGACTCACGTTGTTTAGTTCTGTTTGGATGAACGGGGCTGGCAAGGCCAGAAAGTAGTTTTTTGTACTCTTACTCCACAATTTATTTTTGGAAAACTTTAGTTATACTACTAGTTTACTTTACTAGATTTTGCCAACGTATACAAGTATACTATACAAAATAACTTGGCTCTTTGCAAAGTAGGTACAAAGACTCTCACACACACACACACACACACTCCCTTTCGCCCCCTCTATCTGTATGTGTGTGTGTGTGTGTGTGTGTGTGTGTGTGTGTGTGTGTGTGTGTGTGTGTGTTTTTCTCTCTCTCTCTCTCGCCCTCACTCTTTATCTGTGTTTGTCAGCCGCGGCAGAGTTTCCTGGCAGACAGCACAACACTACCTTTCCCCCCCCACCCACCACCCCCACCCTGACAACAACACAACAGAACACCTTTGCTCCAACGTTAAGCTAACGTGCGTCAGGACTAGCAAGTCGTTGCCGTCGTGTGTGGCGTCGCGTAACAACGGAAGGTTTGAACTGAATCATAATAGGATGATGTCTCCTTGAAAGCTGTGACTTTGTTTAGTTTTTTATGTTTTCCATTGTGCTTCATGCAGGTTAGATTTAATTCTGTGATCCTTTTAAAGGCTAATCTGTTGTTGTTGTTGTTGTTGTTTTTCTTACAGTTAACACTACAAAGCACCAAATCCAGAGTGGCCTATTTTGAGGAACTTTGAGGAAAAAAAAACGTGCGTGCGTACGTAGCGTGCAGATGGTTGTGGTGGACGGCTATTGGCTAGACATCTGCACGCCACGCACGGTTTTACACCTGCTCTACAGCACCGCTGGTGGATGGCTAGACATCTGCACGCCAAGCACCCTGGCTGGCTCCAGGATGACTAAAGGGGGGCAGGAGAAACGTTCGAGGGGGCACACACTAAAGGTCATTACACACTAAAGGTCATTACACACTAAAGGTCATTACACACTAAAGGTCATTACACACTGGCCAATTAGCGACGCGATGCGAATAAGCGTTCTGAAAATGCGAAATATTGCATGTTGCAGTTCGCCTGCGAATCTCTGCAAAATACGACACCAGAGCGAACAAATAAAGAGCGAAAACGGTCGCATTTTCGCACATTCACCACTGATGTGGAAGCTTGCATGGACTTTTTTTTTAAATGCGAATTATTCGCACGAATATATCGCGTCGCTAATTCGCCAGTGTGTAATGACCTTTAGTGTTGTTATTGTTTTTTGTATTTTATACAGCTATTGCGTTGTTGACAAAAATCTGATATCCCCATAATAGTTTTGTAGTTGTAGTGTTGGGTTGTGTTTACATTTGTGCTGTGTGGCAACAGCTTCAATACATCACCGGTCTCGCGTTGATCCTCTAGCGGCCGCATATCGCTGCATATCGCTGCATATCGCTGCATATCGCTCCGGTCTGATTTGGTTCGGAGTACATTGTCTCTGCCCCGAGAGAGACGAAAGACTCACCCCTTCTGGCACAATTCAAATGTTGTCCAGCAGGGGGGAGTGGTTCCACCAGGCTAACTGTTACAGTGTGTTTGGAAACGGTATGTCAATGATACCGGCTACAAGACCAGACACGCGGATAGTTCTATTTGTTTATGCGCGTGTTTTGCGGCCCGACGCGCCATCATGTATACATCGTCTCCCAAATGGGGACAGCGGAACCATTCTGCGAGCGCTCACAGATCTGGTACAGCCAGGTAGCGTTTTCGAAAGCGCATCATTTTTTTGCGGACTGCGCATACGTCACAACACGCACACGCGCTCGGTGTAGCTCTGGGCCGTAAGACGTGTGTGCGCGGGCGTACACGCACGCACGCGCTGAATCCTCACTTAGTGGTGTGATGTTGTGTTGTGTTTTTGTGCCTGACCGACACACTGAACGCTTGCAGTGCGTCGTGAAACGCAGCCGTTGCAGCTGCTCTGAACTGGAGGCAGAGCAGTTTCACTGAGCCATTCATATCAGGGCCAAAACATGTTCAGTGACTTGCATTTTAACAGTTAAAAAAAAAAGAAGCTATGTTTCTATGTCAGTCGTTCTTCGATTTTTCATAAATAGCAGACCTACATGCTTGTAGCGTGCCACGCTATGAGGTTGTAGATCTGCTTTTTTTTCTTAATCTTGGTTTTTGAAATACTGCGTCAGTGCAAATGGCTGCAGATGACTCACCTCGGTTATAATAATCTATTACAGTGGTTCCCAAACTGTGGTGCGCGGCACCCCCTGTGGTGCGCGGGGCGTCTTCTAGGGGGTGTCGCGAAAAGGCTAATGGTGTTGCTACGGTTTTATTTTAAATATATTAACATATTATGCCAATATATGGCAAGTATATGCAGATTATATAGCCTATGCTGCATATATTATTATGCCATATTCAGGTTCATAAATATATGTGTGCATAATGTGGATAAATAGGAAATGTCTCTATATAGCTTATGCGATTTATATTTCCATGTGGGGGGCTGTGTCAGCTAGGTCATTTTTTGTAATTCCAAATCGTAATGAATAACCATGGGCTGTGATTTAATTTGAGAATGCTTTATTGTTATGCCCTATTTGTACATTTAACAGTCGAAGGCTATGTTCAGTGCAGACTGTGGTTTAGACCAGCGGTTCCCAAACCTTTTTCATGTCAAGGACCCCCAAATTGACACTCATTAGCCCACGGACCCCCATAGTCCAGCAGGACTATACGTTGAAGAACCTTGATTTATTCAGAACCTTGATTTATTCAGAACCCGTTAGCTGCCTCACATGGCCCAGCTAGGTTCCACACGTTAAAAGCAAAAACATATTTATATACCGGTATATAAACATCAATTTTAGCAGTAGCAACTAGCAATACATGAATTGTTCAAGGGTATATGCAAAACCTGCATCAAGTAGCATCACAAATCACAACCGACTCCCACCCACAACAACCCCTGACGATCTTTCACAGGAGAAATTAATTCAGGGTCGACGGTAACTCCATTAGCGTGATCCCCTTCAACTACTTAAAAGTCAAACCGTATACAGACCGTGGCAGAAGCCCACGGTCTTGGCACTCTCGACTGGATCGATTTGCTTGGTCTGGTGCAGAAACAGTTTGATGATGTCACCAAAGTCACTATAGAGTGTGAACCTCTTTATTTTTAATGTTTGAAATTTTTTAGGACCAGAGTGCAGTGGTAACAGAAACACATATAATAACTGCACACAAAAACGGCTCCTCAAGGAGGCTTTCTCCTTCACACTCAAATATGCATTTGAACAAACTGAAAACAATTCTTAAAGTCTCAGGGCCCTCACTGCGGGACGTCCCGGGTTCTTCAGGGCCCTCACCAAAACGGCTCCTCAAGGAAAAATAATAAATAAATAAATAAATATAAATAATATTTATATTAATATAAATATTAATAAATAAATAAATAGTTGTAAACGATTTGTATTATAATCAATAAACCATAAATAAATAAAATAATAAATAAATATATATAATTAATAATATTTATATTAATACAAATAATAATAAATAAATAATAATATGCAAAATACGATAAGGGTATCGCAACAGGCCCACCTTTGCAGGTACTCGCTCCTGCGCCATCTGTGGGCCAGTGGCCTCGCTCTCTCCGTCTCTCCTTCCCTCAAGGCACCGACGGGACTCTGCATGGCAGGGGCGTCCTCCTCCCTGAGCCAAGACTAGGCTTGACCGCATACCTCGAATAGACAGGAGTTGGGTGGCTTCAGCAGGTTATCAAATGGGCACCCCCCTTCACTGGTGTTTCGTTGATTTAAGCCCATGACACCTCGGAGGGGCTCAACGGCAGATCCAGCGTCCTGGCTCTACCCCCGCTGAACACCACCCAACTCTATGTCTTTAGTCCTTCAGTAGGCCGGCTCTGCCACCGCACCTCTCTTTGTATCCAGATCCACCGTGATGCTTCCTCTGCCCGCTTAGTGATGTTGGCTACCAGCCGTTTCCTAGCAAGCCCTTCAATCCCCAGCAGTCCGAGGGCTCTCCATAGCGACTGTCCGGCAAAGCCCCTGCAGCTCACCTCCACCGGCAGATTCCAGGCCTTCCATCCGTTTTGCTGGCTCTCGAGGATGAGAGCTTGGTATTTCTTGAGCTTGCGCTCGTACGCTTCCTCCATCCTCTCTTCCCAGGGTGCCGTCAGCTCGATAAGCACCACCTGTTTGGTACCTTTAGACCATGAGATGTAGTGGTACTTACATCATCAAAGATGGCCTTCTCTATGTCCATGCAGCGTAGAGATCCATCATTGCTCAGGCTCAGCAGGTGGGCAGGATTAGCCTTGGAAAACGCCATGCAAGACACTGGACGAGTGTGGGGCTCCCACAACAACACACCATGAACACCCCAACCAGCATCCAAGTTCCAGAGTGCCACTTTCCCCCACTTGTCTCCTGCAGCCATGAGCAGGCTGCTAGTGCAGGGGTGGAAAGCTGCTGAGAAGATTCGATCCTCCACTACCTTGGCAACTCCATCTTTGGGTATTTTCATGTTCTTAAGAGCAGAGGTGTACTGCTTCAGATCAAGATCCACCTTTTCTTCATTTGCGGAGACCTCAGAGCAGAGCTGGAGAAGCTCAAGAGGCAGTCCACTGCCTCTCTCCACGTTCACTGGATCCATGGACAGAGGACCAGGAGGATTCTTTGGCATAACGTCAATTGCCTGCGGAGGAGACTTATTTTGGAGTCGTAGGGACTTCCGAGGAGGAAGCTCGTCTTTGACTTTCTCTGCAATCTTTGACCTGCTTGTGAGATTTCTCTTCCGTGATGGTTTTGGTTGTGTTAACCGTTTCAGATCTTTAGTAGCCTGTGGTAAATTGATGGAGGACAGGAACACTTTGTTCTGTCTTATGTTCTCTAGACGTTCCAGCTCGTATGCAGACAGTTTTCTATGTTTATCATCACTGTTTTCAGCTTCGGAATCCTCTGTTTTGGCCTTGGTCATGTTTTGTCTCTTCCTTTTATCACTTGTCCCATCTTTTTTAGGATGTTTTCTCCTCTGTCGAGTTGATCGCCAGGGTGGATCATCAGGGTTGTACTCAGATGAGCTCATACTAGCAGCCACACTGTAGAATGACTTTGGTGGAAATCCCAGGGAGCTTAAAGTCAGTTTGCAGCCCACCTTTATCTTCTTGGGTCGAGATTCAGATGAGCTCATATTCACACAGCTTCTTTGTCAGTAAATTCTGTTGTAATTGTTTGTTGTAATTTTCAGGTGCTGAACGGTCGAATCGATTACTGCAGTTATTTACGGAAGTGAAACTGCCGTAAATAAATAATAATAAATAAATAGTTGTAAACCATTTGTAAATTAAATTCATAAAAATAATAATAATAATAAATAAATAAATAAATATAAATAATATTTATATTAATATAAATATTAATAAATAAATAAATAGTTGTAAACCATTTGTATTATAATCAATAAACCATAAAAAAATGAAAATAAATAAATAAAATAATAAATAAATATAAATAATAATATTTGTATTACTATAAATAAATAAATAAATAAAATAATAAATAAATAGATATAATTAATAATATTTATATTAATACAAATAATAATAAATAAATAAATAATAATAAATAAATAGTTGTAAACCATTGTACTATAATCAATAAACCATAAATAAAATTAAATAAATAAATAAATAATAATAATAATAATTAAATAATTAAATAAATATAAATAATAATATTTATATTAATATAAATATTAATACATAAATAGTTGTAAACCATTTGTACTATAATCAATAAATAATAAATAAATAATAAATAAATAATAAATAAATAATAAATAAATAAATAATAAATAAATAATAAATAAAATAATAATATTTGTATTACTATAAATAAATAAATAGATATAATTAATAATATTTATATTAATACAAATAATAATAAATAGGTTCAAGGAGTCACGGTACATTTTGACAGATGGCCAGGAGAGGGCAGTCTTGGTCTTGGAGCACTTGGCGAAGTTGGCATCAAGGATGGCAATTATGTGGGTTCGGTTCTTGCGGAGAACTTTACTGCTGAATTCACTGAGGATCTCCAGAAACAGCAGCTTTGGGGGCTGGGTCCCGCCTACCACCTTCTGGATGTCACAGAACGCAAAGCGTATACCCTGTTTGAGCAGGGCCTGCACTTGCTCTTGGATGAGTTCTAGGTTGATACCCAAGCTCATAGCATGCCTCTTGGCCAATCCTTTGATCTCGTTAAACTCCTTCCCAGTGTTCTCAGTAGGGAATTGAGGCTCTGTGAATCGCTCCTGCAGGCAGAAGCCCACGGTCTTGGCACTCTCGACTGGATCGATTTGCTTGGTCTGGTGCAGAAACAGTTTGATGATGTCACCAAAGTCACTATAGAACTTGTCATAATACTTGAAGACATCTGAGGCAGCCTTGAGGTCCAGCACTCCGAAGAGGATCAGTTTGCAGTAGCCAGCCAGCTGGTTGCGTTTCCGTTGGACAGCGGCTAGCTTCCATTCCTCCGACATCTCTAAGGCGGTGAATGTTAAAGGAAAGCACTTGAGCTGTTGTTTATCCCATTTTAGGGCGCGTACCCCTTTTGGTGTTTTAAGCATTCTGTTCTAGTCTTTAGCTATTGAAAAATAGCAGATCTACAAACTTGTAGGTCTGCTATTTTTTTAAAGTCGTGAAAAAATATATATTTCAGAGCGAACACTTTTAACTAAAATATTGGCTTCTGGGGGGTCTCTGGAACTACATATTTTGAGATGGGGGTCCGTGGCCCAATGGAGATAATTCTGGGGGTCGTTGATACGAAAAAGGTTGAGCACCGCTGACGTAGAAACATGGGGTTTTCAGAAAAATATAGGAATTAGAGCAGCACTACCGACAGGCCCCCATTCTGAACTACAAGCTCACAACGTTGTGACCTTTATAGATCTTCTCTTTTATTATATTATGTAATATAATATTCGTCCCAGAATAGGGACGCTGCAGGGGGTTCATCTGATAATATGAATTGATATTATTAATGGTGAGTAATGGTTGTGGTAAAAACCTACTTATGTACTTAAGGTTTGTAGGTTTCATGTCCATCCAGTGTTGACCAGGAACGCTAGTAGTTTAAATGCTTGTTTTGGTTCCATTTGTGAACTTTCCGAACTAGAGACTTATAAGGGTCTATTTGTTTCCATTTGAGATACATGTGACCAGATTTGACTAAGAGCCTGCCATTGGGCAAACTCCAGCTTTTCACCAGAGGAGAAAAACTAGTTTTTTCTTATACCAAATGAGTTAATAGCACAGGCAGACTCTTCACATACTAGAGCATGTCTGAAATAAGTCTCAGAGCTGAAATTGACATGTAAATATGACATTAATGCTTAAACATGTAGCTATAGGTGTTAGAGACCACAGAAGTGAACCTTTCAAGCCTGTTTTCTCAATTCGCTGTTTCTCTGCAAGACATTACTTTATAAGCTATATCTCTAACTGGTGGGTCAAACTGAACAATGATTATGAAAGCTATGATTCCCTGCTTTTATATGACATGGAAAAAAAGAAAATTCAAAAACATCCAATGGCAGTCCCTCATTCAAATCTGGTCACAAATGAACAGTCAAGGATTTTACACTATGGAGGTCCTATTGTGTTAAAAAGGTGATTGTTTATATACGGTATTTAACTCGTATACATGCGTGTACGAGCATGAAGACGTCTGCCTTTCACACTCTCGGCTCTTTAGCTGGGAATCTATGCAAAGTTTGACCCACGACGAGGCCTCTGAAAACTAACGTTTACATCTGGTATAACCAGAGACACCATGTTACATATCTCTCTTCTTTAGACTAGAAGATCTTCTGCCCCTGAGGGTACGAAGGGGGCAGTCCTTTAGACTAGAAGATCTTCTGCCCTTGGAGGTACGGAGGGGGCAGTCCTTTAGACTAGAAGATCTTCTGCCCTTGGAGGTACGGAGGGGGCAGTCCTTTAGACTAGAAGATCTTCTGCCCTTGGAGGTACAGAGGGGGCAGTCCTTTAGACTAGGAGATCTTCTGCCCTTGGAGGTACGGAGGGGGCAGTCCTTTAGACTAGAAGATCTTCTGCCCCTGAGGGTACGAAGGGGGCAGTCCTTTAGACTAGGAGATCTTCTGCCCTTGAGGGTACGGAGGGGGAAGTTCCATAGGCGGCGGGTGCATAAGGCTAGGGAAGGCTTAGCCTTCCCAAAAATTATGCTGGGAATTTTTTTAAATATATATAATATATGTGCGCAGCATTATAGAAGGCTATTGTGTTTGTGTGTGTGTGTTGTCGCTGCCCCCTGGTGATCGCTGATCGGATATAGGCTATACACTATACAGCAACTGGCCTAATCAGCATATGATTGACTAGCCTACTATTGGTATGTCTGTAAACCTCGTCCTTCCAGTCGCTTTGTAGGCAGCAAAGAGTAGCGCGCGCTGGTTTGTTTTGGGAAACAGCAAAACGCAAAATGTCTTTTTCAAGGCAAAGATAAAGTAGCCTAATTCAGAAGAAGAAGCTGTGAGTCGGCTGTCAGAACTCAGTGCCCGCACGGTTCACAGTTCACACCACTGCAGCAACACTGACACGTTCAGCGGAGTGACTGCTGTCTCTGTGCCGTCTAAGAGCCATGAGCCGCGACTCCCGGAGGGGCAGCAACACCGCCGGGTAATCTACACTGACTGACTCGAGACTTGAGAAAAAGACGTCCAAAAGTCGTTGTCTGTGTATAGGCTAATTCATTGGTAAAAGTATGCTAAATAACTCATTTTTAGACCATCTGGGAAATAAATAAATAAATAAATCCGCGGCGGCGGCCTCGCTCCGCTCGGCCGCGAGAGTCCCCCCCCCAACGCAATTCCATAGCCTACCCAAAGGTAAAACGCACCCGCCGCCTATGGGAAGTTCTTTAGACTAGAAGATCTTCTGCCCTTGAGGGTACGAAGGGGGCAGTCCTTTAGACTGGAAGATCTTCTGCCCTTGATGGTACGAGACTACGAGCCGAGGGGGCAGTTATTTAGACTAGCTGATGCTTTGAACTAGATCAGTGGTTCTCAACCTTTTTATCACCAAGTACCACCTCAGAATACATTTGGATCTCCGGTATACATACCACCATTATGACGTTAAAATACGTCAAACTAATAACATTAGCGTACACCATAACCTATCCCATCCTATTCACACAGGAGGGAGATTTGAACGGCACTAATTAGTTGAGAACCAGGCCACAGGTTGAGAAGCACTGAACTAGAGGATTGAACTGTGAATCTTACATGGATGCCGTTGGGCTCTATCTGACGTCTGCCTTTGGGAGCCTTTTATTTTGTATGTATATTATTTTTGTATCGGGTTTGTGATTTGACGTGTTTTGAATGAATTTTTCATTTTGGATTAATATGCTTTCTTCTGTGAGAGCAATTTATTTTGGGAATACTAATGTGTGTGGGGGGGGGGGAATATATATATATTCTTCTTTTTGTATTTTACTTTTCTTTTTCTTAAACATCATTTTTTATAGAAGTAATGAAATGTATTTGTATGTATAATAAATGAATATGGAGCGTTATTATGGTTCTCTTTGTGATTTGCAAATTGTTATTTCGATTTTTTGTTTATATCATCGGTGCCAAAACAGACGTATACATACTGTATAGTGTATACATACTGTATACATACTGTATACTGCCACTCTGGGAGAAACGTTAAACTGACAGTTTTCTGAAATACCTCATGTTTCTATATCAGTGGTGCTCAATATTTCATGTCAAGGAACCCACAAATCTTATTTTAAGAGGCCGCCGAACCCCAACAAAAAATATGTTATTCCAGGAACCCCCCTAGAAGCAAAGATTTGAGTTAAAAACGTTCGTTCTGAAAACAATATACATTCCAAATTTGCGCCACATTTTCACGATTTTTCTAAAATGGCATAAGACCTACAAGCTCGCAGCTTGTAGATCTGCTATTTTTCAACAGCTAAAGCATAACATAATGCTTAAAACACCAGAAGTGGTTCCCGCGCCCAGAATGGGTTAATTGTTCTTCTAATCTAACCAATCATGGCGTCCCGATTGAAGCATCGCGACCAATGAGCAGCAGCAGCCAATGCGATCAGCCAATCACATGGATTGGGGGCAGCGTTTGAGGACGACTGGCTTGGGAATAATGCCACGACGCACACGGGGAAAATTAGCTTTATACTTTACTGTTACAGCTGGCGGCTATAGTCTCGTTCTCTGAGGAGAAATCTGTTTTATTCTTTGCTGGGACTGCGCTCTGCAACATGAACATTAGACAGCACTGAAACGAGTAAGACGCGCAAACGCGGGAAGCGAACGCAGCTCGTACATATTTGGGTTTTGGACGTATAGCTGCATATATGGGCACAAAAGGGGCCAGTGTAGCGGACCCAGCTGGCAATAAGGAGTTGGAGATCGACTGATGAATTTTACCATTTTATTTGTAAACCGTCACCGTGAAAACTGAAAGAAAAACATATAATACATACATCAAATATCAATAAACATCACATCAATAGCGTCACATATCAGTACATCATATATAAGCAGTTTCATAATATAAAAGTAAATCATATTTATGCATTGGCATAACATGTCTACATTTCTGATAAGTATTACAAAATATGCATCCTGAACCATAAACCATCATAATCCACATTAGACAGATCAGGAAACAATGAAACTCCAAACATTCAGTGAACAATAACAAGAAAACATCAAAAACAATAATACCTTTTTCCCCTTCCAGCTAGGCGCTAAATCATAGAGTTCTAAACAGCATGTCTCTCTCAAGGTCCATTCTTGTGTTCTCAAAGTTACATGGGGATCGCACCAAACATGTCTTGTTTGTCATGCGATTCCCCATGCCGTCCGTCCATGCCAAACAATTCCTCTCCCTGCACATGCAAAGCTGGGTTTAAATAGCCCTCTGATGACAGCCGGAAGGAGCTGGCTGGCGCTTCCGGCCATACCCTTCAAAATAAAGGTTTGACCATCCCGGGGTCCGTTACAGCCAGGTCCACAACAAACAAATCACTGGCCCCTTTTGTGCCCATATATGGAGCTGAGTGGACCTGGCCCCTTTTGTGCCCATATATGGAGCTGAGTGATTGCTGATGCAACACACTCCATATTTGGATAGCGGGACAGACAGACAGACAGACAGACACACACACACACAGACATGATCTGCTAGGTCTCATAGTAAGTGCTCACTGCGTTTGCAATTACCATTTTTACTATGGATCTCTCCCCCCCCCCTGGGACCCCCCCCCACACGGTAACTGTCATGTATCTACCGTTTCAGATGTGGGGCGGCTCGCCGGAAACCGGGCCGGCACCCTGCAGGTCGCGTGAGTTCCTGTGGGCCTGAAAGTTCCGGCCGGGGACCGCCACCCCCACACGGAGTTGCACCACTCGCAAGCGACGCGTTGTTGTGAGTGCTTGTAGATCCGCTATTTGTAAATGGACTTATACTTGATCTCTTGTCCACTAGTCCCTTGACTCCCTTCCTAACATTTTAGTCTAGTTTTTATTTGTTGACAAAATTGTCAGTATATTTAGTCTTGGTTTAGTTTTAGTCTTAGTTTTCATTTATTTTTCATTTAGTTTTAGTCAGTGAAAAAAGGTAGTCGACGAACATTTTTCGTCTTAGTTTTAGTCGACAAAATCAACAGCGATATTAATCAGTGGAGGGATATTCATAATATTGACATGAACAAGGGTGGGGAGTGGACACAGCATACAGATCTCCATTAAAGAAAGTGAAACCCCATAAAAACATCAGCCTTTAATGCAACCTTTGGATACATCAGTCGTGCTCTTGCACACTGTCTGACAGCTTGAAAGACCTCCACACCAGTAGGTACGATTGGACCCATGCAGACTTTTTGTGGGGGGCCATGGTTTTGCGAATGACGTTTTTAGGCCTGACGTCGAAATTAAAAAAAAATATTAAAAAAATGTAAAAAAAGATTCTGAGAAACCTCATGTTTCTGTATCAGTGGTTCTCAATATTTCATGTCAAGAACCTCAAAAATTCAGGGGCACGGTGGCACAGTTGGTAGTGCTGTCGCCTCACAGCTAGAAGGTCCTGGGTTCGATTCCCGCTCGGGGCGCTGTGGGTGCTGGCGGCGTGTTTCCTCCTCCGCGTCATCAGTGCCCATACCCGAAGGTGGGGTTGGCGAAAGGGCCTTTCTGTGTGGAGTTTGCATGTTCTCCCCGTGTCTGGTTGGAATAACGTGTCCCTTCCACGCGCTACGTCCAACCAGGGAAATTATATGATTAGATGGGTTAGATGATATATGAATTAGATGATTGACACAGGGGTGAAAAATGGGTTACAAAATTGTGGGAAAAAAATATATATTAAAAAAAGAAAACACCAAAAGGGGTTCACCGTCTGTCACACTCTGTACTGAGTGCGGGTAGAATATGCCATAGGTACTGGAATTAGTCCTCAAAAAGTCACAGAAAAAATCCCCAGGTACTCAAAAATACTCCAAAGAAATACTCAAAATACTCAAAAATACTCAAAAGTTACTGAAAACGTTTTCCACTTAGTTGTAATATATTCAAAAGTATTTGACAAAGTCAGTGGTGCAATCAAATTGCTTTTATTCACCTCAAAAGTGTCCAGTGAGAAAAATGGCGGTAGTTTCTGTCAAACAAAATACACCTAAACTGGCCAGGTGGGCTACAGGTCTTCTCTCTCCAGGATCAGCCCTTCAATGACTCCTGGGCAGTGGCAGGTTTCCTGCTTATAAATGGTGTATAGGCCAGGGGGAGGCAGGGGCGGTTTTTACCGCTACGCAAACTACGCAGCTGCGTAGAGCCCCGACGGCTAGAGGCCCCGAGAGTTCTCCCTGAAAAATGTTTAATATCGCAGCCCCGCCAGCCCGTTCCGTCGCAGACTCGCACTTGACTCGCAGACTCGCAGTCGTTCGCCTATTGCGGTCGGTTAGGGGGGCCCCCCTAGGGGGGGCTCCGACGGCCCATGGCGTCGCTTCCTCGGCGTCACTTCTTCATGATCCTCCCCCGTTAAGCGACGCCCGGTCGCGGCCGTCCGTCCCGTCGTGGGCTCCCCTGTTGGTCTTTGTCCCCCTATACTGCGCCTCAAACCCGGCCGTTTCAACGTGGAAATAATGTTGCAAAACAAAACAACAACAATCATACAGCCTAGACTGTCAGGAAAGGAATAGGACCTTGGCGCAAAACGTCATATTTACCCTGCACTTCAATAACAAAAGTGTGTTCTTACATGATCCTCCATTTTACGATTTAAACTCTAGGTGAGTAAATTAATTTAATATGAAAGTTTTCAGTGACGTAAATTGCAGATCATTCTCCTGTCGAAAATGATTGTTTGGGTATTAATACCAATTGAAATTACAACAAATAGGCTTCCTCTACCAATAAGGTGTTCAGTGAGTGTGTCATGCATTTGCATATGTTCTCTGGTTGCATTTTCTGCTGCATCAGTTTGTTGTTCATTTGCGTTTGTACTAGTTTAGTTGAATGAGTGAGTCAGAGTGCAACTAAGAGCAACACCAATCATGAAACGAGTTTACCCCAGTGGATCTCATTAAGACAAGAAAAAGAAAAAAGCTGAAATGCTCCGGGCTTCTTTACCCAAGCTAACAAGTTATTTCAAGCCAGCAGAAGAACCCAACCCAATTTTTAGAGGAGAGAGAGCAAGAGGAAGTGTTGCACCAGGAGGCTAATGTAGACACTAACAATAACAATGAGGTTGGTTCTGAGGCTGCAACTACTAGTCGATTGACTACAAGTGAGTTTGCTGCTACTAGGGCTGCTAGCATCACTGCATCAGTGATGATGATGATGATGAAGACGATGCTGATGATGATGATGATGCATTAGATGTTTGACACAGGGGTGAAAAATGGGTTACAAAATCGTGGGATAAAAAATATAAAAAATAAAATAAAAGTATTTGAAATGAAATAAAACATTAACTTTTCAAGATTTCAATTCAGAAATAGCTAAAAATAATTCAGAATTTCAATTTAAAAAAAAGCAAAAATAGCAGATCTACTAGATCAAAATTTTGATCTCAAAGTGCACCGGATTGAAGCATTTTCATGGCAAATTTACAGATCTTTCTGGACCCCGGGAGGGGCTAGCGCCCCCCGGACCCCCCCCGGCGTGGCAATGAGGGGGCCCCTAAAAAAAGGTTTGCTTACAGCCCCCTGTTTGCTAAATCCGGCCCTGGGGGGAGGCAGTTTAGAGACCAGGATTACTGCATGTTTTTGTGAGGGTACCTACCCTAGGGGACACGGGGAGAACATGCAAACTCCACACACGGGCTATTTTTCAACAGCTAAAGTATCAAATAATGGTTGAAGTGGTTCAAAGCTAATAACACAGACGTGTCCTCAGGTCTAAATGGGTTATACTGTATAGATTGTATTCAGGGATGGCTCGTATGTATGGGCAAGGGGGGCTGAGCCCCCCCTATCTTATGGAGTAAAGATGAGAAATTATTATTAAAATGTTTTAGAATAGTTACTTTTATATTCTGGTATAATCTAAAGCAGCAACAGCATCAAATAGTTACAAGAAAAACACAAAATAGGTCAAAATGGGCTGATTTTGTACATCCCAAAAGGCTTCCATTGGCTTTCATTGCGTTGAATGATTGACAGCTGCCAAAACACGCCTGCTTGGTTTACTTGTCATTGGGGCTAAAATCTCTCAGCCAATAGAGGGCTGTGCTCAGCCCTAAGGCCCGCCTCAGACCGTGAGGTCATTGGCTTTTGATAAATCACAGCACCTGCTCGTGTGACAGTGGTTGTTTATGTGTGTGTGGATGTGAAAGAATGGCGGGTGAAGTATTTTAAATGAAATAAGTTTATTATTTACTTTATAATCCGTTTTGTCCCGTGTCCGTGTCCGTGGAGGGGAAAATTAAGTTAAGAGACTGGGAGCATATCGTCCATTTTGGATGATATAACAAAAGGAAAGGATACGAAGAATACGTTTTGTGAGTTTGAAATTCTTGCTTGGGGCAGACAGCTGACCGGTGACCGGACCCACAGAAAGGTATAGTGGTATTATATAATTATTATTAATGGTATTGTGGTCTGCTTCATTCGTCTCACAAAGTTAAGAAACATAATCGCTGGTTTAATCACATTGAAAGTGGCTAGAGCTCTCATTGAGTTGGGAAGAGAGAGAGGGGGGCTGTGTTTGTGTGCGTGTGCGTGTGTTAGTGTTGTTTCGGAGCCGTGTGCGTCCGCACGTGCGTGCATGTGTGTGTGCCTTGCAAGTTGCTTGTTTCGAAACGGCACCGACGCGCGCGCCACTTGCGCGCGTGCGTGTGTGCGTGCGTGCATGTGTACTGTTATTATTAATGACAGTATAAGAGCAGCTATCTGTACATAGTATGCATAAGATTTCTTAGGCAGCCCCTCCAACCAACATCACCTAGAGCCGCTACTGATTGTATTGTTACACTGTGCGTGCGTGTCATGGCACACCTTATGTGGCCTTCTAAAAACCTTCTCTTTTGCACCTCTAGAGGCGATTTCTGTAACAGCCAGTAATTAGTGTTTAGTAATCTCAGATGTGTTAGCTCAGCTCAATTGTTCCAGCACACCTGAAACCCTAATTTGTTTGTAGGTTCATGCAGTTTTCAGTTGTTCATGTGAGACACAGAGGCATAGCTCCTCTCCCCCCTTTCTTTTGTTGTGCCTTGGAAAAGCCTTTGCTTGTAAGTTTTCAGTGTTTATTTCTACAATTGCATTCCTGTATTTGGTACAAGTGTGCAGTTAAATAATAATGCAATTCATGTGTGGTTTTGAGTTTAAAATACATTTCTTGATGCTGTAAAAATTACTAAGCTAAGCTAATATAGCTTTTGTCATTATGCTAGACTGCAGTAGCTTTTTGTCAACATGCACGGAGGTTGTTTATTCAGTAAAGTTTGGAATGCTACCCTGGTTCTCGACTCTAATTCCATGATGATGTTCGCTATCTGTAAAGGGATGTAGAAGGGACACACATCTATCTGAGACAGAATAGTGCGTGTGCGTGCGTGCAAAGTACTTGCCTAACAAATGCAGAGTGTGAATAGGGGGGGTGCTGCTGACTCCACTGATTAAGGTGGTGTGTGGTGTCGTTAAAAACCCAAACAGTTAGCGCAAGTAGACAAACTAACAAAGTGCCAATCCTTCCTTTTTCCAATTGCTGAAAACAATGTACCTGAGGGGGCTTTGGAACAGCAGAGGGGGCGTTACATATTAGGCTACTGTATAGAAGACAAATGCACTTGGAATAGGAAATGGAGGGTATAGAAATGGAATGGATATTAGTTTTAATATAAGTAATCAACTGGAGAAGTTTCATTGTGATGGCTGTTTGTCGGCTTTGGGACTGTGACTAGGATTCTTTGACTTGGCTATCAGGCGTCGTCTCTTAGAATTTAGTCTGCTGGTGGGATCATTAGTTTCCCCGGGCGAGCCCGGGTACTGACGGAGGACGCGACGTGAACGCTGATCCATTGTCCAGGCCAGGAGGCAACCGCTTGGCTTATGGACTTTGCATTCAATAAATAAATTGTGATAGCTATTATTTAACTTATTTTCCCTATTCACCTGAAGTACAGTACTTTCCACCACTGACCTGGGCCGGGTTCTCCAGAACCATCGGTGTCACCGTGCCCTCACAGTCCTGTGGTGTTGGTGTTGTTGTTGCCGAGTTACCAAGGCTCAAAAACACCTCCAACACAGATACAGCGTAGCGGGCTGCACTAAACATGGCTGACCTTGACCTTCCTTCACTGAGGAGGACGAGGTGGACTAGAAAATGTTCCTGGAAAGAAAGTATACAACTTGGGACAAAACAAACCAAAGCCTGAATAAAGCAAAAAGTAAAAACTGTCAATGCGTTAGCAGGAGCACTCACCAGGTCGTCCTCGACTGGCTTTTTAACCCATTCTGACCTGAGATCAGATTCTAAAAATGTCTTCTACATCCTGACAGTTTTCATTCTGACCTGAGATCAGATTAAAAAAAAAGTCTTCTACGTCAGTCGCTGTTCGATTTTTCAAAAATAGCAGACCTACAAGCTCGTAGCGCGCCACTCGGTGGCGCGCTACGAGCTTGTAGATCTGCTATTTTTTCAATAGCTAAAGCACGGCATGATGCTATAACACCAAAATGGGTTCCTGCCCAAACAAGGCTCGACGCTTAGCATTTTTCCAAGTAGCACGTGTGCGCCTAAGTTGAAAAATCTAGTAGCACACAAATTATTTTAGGAGCACGAAAAATGATGTCATTTTAAGGGGCGCTAGCCCCTCCTATATACAGCCTTTGTCCCCACACATCTCAAAATGAGCCATTGACAATCAACAGAGAAATTACGTCAAAATTCTGCTAAATATGACATAAATTAAACGCCATTGACATTGAAGGGAAAATGTATGTCATATGTAAACGAGCAAATCAGCTAACCAATCACAGGCAACAGGCATTCTGATTGGCCAGTATGAGATGATATCTGATGTATGATGACAAGAGCGCCCCTCACTTCACATGGGTGTGGTTTTCTTTTAATTAAGTGATATGAGGTAGGGGTGGAAAATAATGTCAAATTATTATATCACTATCTTTTCAGCAATTATCACAAAATAGTGATATTCATCATGATATCATTGTTATGTTTGTTTTCATATAATCTATATAATCAATTTGTTTTATGCTAATACTTTGTAGATAGATCGATAGTAGCTCTGTTCCATACCTCTAATACGTGCAACACATTAGAGCTATGGACCAGAGCTAGATAGATAATATGTAGCCCTAGAACGGCTCTTGTTGTTACATACAGTATGCACAGTATTTCACATACAGAGCCATAGAACGGCCAGGTTAATTTCTTGTTCGGGTTCAAACTGTGCGCCATAAATGTGATAAATGCTCCGTTTGTACTCACCCATTAAATAATTCCAAAGACGTGGTGTGAAAAATGGTCCTCTAGTTTTATATCCATGTGAAAGTTCTGGCACAAAACGCGTATTTAGTGAATTATCTCCACTTTTTCAAGAGATGCACACGGACGCCTTTCTCTCCGGGCGAGGGGGACACAGACACAAACACAGACGTCATCACCAATTGACCAGGGAAACACAAAAGTTTGCGGTCACACAATTGGCAGGTGCTTTGCGATAGGTGCTGGGTAATTAATCACACCACCTGTCCATATTTCACTCCACGTCTTTGGGTGAGTACAAACGGAGCATTTATCACATTTATGGCGCACATTTTCATATCTACAAGAAACGATGGAAGCTATCTATGCCTTATGATACATGAAAATTTGCGAAGTATAATTAAATGATCACAGGCATTCTAGGTCTAGATAATATGTTGCTCATGGATGGATAGACAGGCTATCCGTTTTTATCCTGCTGTTCTATCATGTTAGTGTGACATTCAGACAGTGCAGAGGCTGCTCGATGGTGAATTAGTATTGTAACATTCTCCTTGGCTTTGACTGACTGATATTAATACGGTAATCCAGCCAGTTCGGTCATTCACATTATCATTTATGCTGGGTACACGCTTTTGTAAGCAAACGCTAAGCAAGGGTTGTTTTTGATAAACATCAATCCGTCCACTCCGTGTGTGTGTGCGCGCGCGTGCGTGCACGGCTGCACGCTGTTTCACCCGCGTTTGGTTAAAAGTAAGTTACGTTTGAACTTTGAACATTACAAACAAACTTTGCAATAACGTGTCGGGGTCCAAGCAATTCCTTCTGAATCTGTGCTATCATGCTAATGCTATGGGAAGAGCACGGAGCAGCAACACAGGGAGGGGAGGGGCCGTGGGAGCAAAGGGAACAGATCTTCAAATGAACACCGCAATGAGCCTAGCACGTTGTTAGCTTGTAGCTCTTCTCTTTTTGGCGAACGACACCGCCGTTCAGAAATATAAATGTAGGTATAGAACCACGACTATAGAATGTGCACTTGCTGTAGACAGAGACTTGTCTTTATCACGATTGAATGGTCAAATCCTGTAGTCGCACCTGTGCTACAAATTGAATTTTACAACTCGCACAGTGATATTTTTAGTCGCAAATGCGAGTACCTAGTCGCACTGTCGAGCCCTGTGTCTGTATCTCTCTCGTTGCCTCCAGCAGTGAATAATACGTCAATCTAGTAGGACCTGATTACTGACGTGTCTGTCTGTCTGTCTGTCTGTCTGTCTGTCTGTCTGTCTGTCTGTCTGTCTGTCTCTCTCAGGCAGTGCTGAGCTGAGAGGATGGCAGATGGGAAGGTCACCTACCCCCCGGGGGTGAAAGACATCTCCGAGAAAATATCAAAGGAGGAGATGGTCCGCAGGCTCAAGGTCAGTGCAGTAATGGAACACCCTATCCGACTCCAGAAGTCCAAGCATGTCCAGCCAGACTTACAGCTTATCCCATTCTGACCTGAGATCAGTTTCTAAAAATGACTTCTATACATCCTGACAGTTTTCTGAAAAAAGCAGACCTACAAGCTCGTAGCGCGCCACTCGGTGGCGCGCTATGAGCTTGTAGATCTGCTATTTTTCAATAGCTAAAGCATAGCATAATGCTAACACCAAAAGGCGTTCCCGCCGGGTTATACATACAGCTCCGAACAACATCCTTTACATCAATGTTTTTTGCCACGGGGTCAGCAAAAGCTTTCTAAACGCCATAACTCTTTTTGACAGCTATCTCTATCGAAAAGAACACATGTTGTCAGCAACAAACTTAGCAACCTAGGCCAGAGTTCTAGGTCACAGGTTTACTATACACAACAAAGCATGCATGCCACTGCCAGTGGAGATACACACCCATAACATAACATTAATATGTTATGTTAATATGATTACAGTTGAACATAAAGTAGTCCTTAATGAATTTGATAATTTTTATTCTATTCTATATTATGTCAGACCCCAAACAGAAGACTGACCAATGTTTCCTATTATACCTAAGACAGGCAGCCTCTGTAAATTGCTTTAACCCATTTGGGCGGGAACCCCTTTTGGTGTTTTAAACATTGTTATAATTTAGCTATTTTTGAAAAATCGTGAAAATATTTATTTCAGAAAACTGGAGGATTTAGAAGATTTATTTTAAATTTCGAGGTCAGGCCTAAATGGGTTAAACTTAAAATACACCCAAGACATTTTAGTTGATTTTTGTAATCTGTGTTATTCACATGGTCAGTTTTTATATTAATTTGCTATTATTTTAACGTTTGCTTTTTCTGTAAAGCACTTGTGCTTTGTTCTTACTCTGTTTTAAATGTATGTGTAAAGCACCTTGAGCTCCATTTCACAGTGTGAAAGGTGCTATTCAAATAAAGTGTATTATTATTATTATTATTATTATTATTGACCAATGCCGATGTCTGTGTGTCCAGATTGTGTGGAAGACCTTCAAGGACATGGACCAGGACTCCAAGGAGGAGAAGGAGTTGTATCTGAACCTGGCGCTCCACCTGGCCTCGGACCTCTTCCTCAAGCACCCGGACAAGGACGCCAGGGTGCTGGTGGCCTGCTGCCTGGCCGACATCTTCAGGATATACGCCCCGGTGGCTCCGTGCACCTCGCCGGATAAACTGAAGGTGGGGTGAACCCTCATATCTCCATGCAGACGTGTCACAATGTCAAAGATATTGGTATTAACCCATTTTGACCTGGGAACGATTCAGCCAATGTCTTCTAAATCCTGACTGTTTTCTTGAAAAGGCTATGTTTTTCTATGTCAGTCGTTCTCAAACCCTTTCATGTCACTTTTCACGATTCTTCAAAAATAGCAGAGCTGCAAGCTCGTAGCGCGCCACTCGGTGGCGCGCTATGAGCTTGTAGATCTGCTATTTTTCAATTAGCTAAAGCATAACGTACTGCCAAAATGGGTTATATACATTTATGACTAAGACTAATTAAAAAGCACATTGGTATTTATTTTGGTATTTGTTAGCAATCCATCTCCCAGTGGTCTAGCGCATTGTGACGGGGACAGACTCCCACATTATCGGGCTGATACTGGCAATAAGCCTCCCCCGAACATGGTGTTGGCCAAAAGGTTTCCACCGTGACAATATGTGACTATAACAGTACAGTATGTATATAAGACATGGGGGCACTATGACGGTGCAGTAGTAACTGTTGCGTGTCTGTGTTACAGGACATCTTCATGTTCATCACCAGACAACTGGAGGGTCTGGAAGACACCAAGAGTGCTCAGTTCAACAGATACTGCTACCTGCTGGAGGTACAACCCCTGTGATTGATTGCATGTTTGTGATAAACAAAAAATAAGTTAAAACAGTTTAAGGGCCCCAGACGGATAATCGAAAATGTTCCCGTCCCTGTTTAGCCGACGATACTGAACATCTTATAACGTTAATAACTCGCGATCTAAATCATCTCGTCTAATTCTAAGAAAAGAGAATGTGTTGTCCAGTCGCTAGTAGCGGTAGATTGTTGTTGTGGATTGCAGTTAGTGTTTTGGCTACATTTAGCTGCTCCACCCACATCCGGGATAGCATCCGGTCCGTCGGTAAAAGTGCTCCACTGCTATAAATCGCTGGGCACATTTATTTAAAGGCGCAGTGAAATGAAAAATACGTTTTTCACACTTTTAGACCATATCCGTGGTCATCATATGGGCATACCTAACAATGGATGCCAAAAAATCGGAAAATTCTCATTTCTGTGTGTTTTTATATCAAAGGTCCATAAAAACGATTGTATTATTTATTTATTAAAACGAAAACGTGCTGCGTGATGACGTGTAGAGATACACATCGATAAAAGCCAATAAAAATGAAGCTCACATGTTTAATTCCCCATGTCTGCGCATCCATGCAACACAGCTGCTTCTGATTACAGATTACTCCGTTTTTATTTCCATTCAAGATAACATCCAGACAGTGTATTACTCGGTTTCAACTTAATCATCACGCTAAAATATGTTTCTGAAAACATTATAGGGTAGAAATAAGCCACATAACAGTAAACTGGTTGTGCTGGGCGACCGTCTGATTTATAAACAAACAACACCACGCTGTTGCGCATAGCATTAGCCACCGTCCCTAGCTACCGTCCCATCGCCTGAAGGGATGCGACACTCTGATTGGTTCAGAAACTTCAGACCGGTGTTTCATGTGGAAACACCATTTTCATGTTGTTCACCATTTCCCGGGCAATTAAGGTGTTTGCGTGAGATATGATATGCGTGATTCCCACCCGCGTATCTCGAGCACCGTCCGAGCGGTGGACTTCAGACTCGGTGTGTGTTTCGGTGAGGGCCTGAAGAAGTGGTGTGCCCAGTTTGAAGTCGTCGGAACAGTGGTTGTCCAGAATGATCTAATAAAGCCCGTCTGTCTGTCTGTCCCTTTGTATGCCCATATACTATACAGATCTCTGTATGGTTGTCTCCTGTGGTGTGAATAACCTGGTTTCTCTCTCTGTCTCGTAGAACATTGCCTGGGTGAAGTCCATATACTATACAGATCTCTGTATGGTTGTCTCTGTGGTGTGAATAACCTGGTTTCTCTCTCTGTCTCGTAGAACATTGCCAGGGTGAAGTCCTACAACATCTGCGTTGAACTAGAAGACAGCAACGAGATCTTTACCCAGCTGTACAGAACGCTGTTCACTGTCATCATAAAGTGAGTACCATAGCCTGTGTGTGTGTGTGTGTGTGTGTGTGTGTTGCATTCATTGTCATACGCGTACAGCAGCAGTGAATCTGTCAATTCAATTCAAATGGCTTTATTGGCATGAGAAAACATGCGTTTACATTGCCAAAGCAAAACGTGGAACAGAATCTCCAGTCTACAGTAAATCTCTCGCTCATTATAAAGAAACAAACAGTGGAGCCATCTCTCTCCGACCCCCACCCACCTGCCCGCCTCACACGCATGCACCCCCCCCCCTGCCTCACACACATGCACCCCCCCCCCCCCTGCCTGTGTGCCTGTGCCTGTGTGCGTGCGTGCACGTTTCTCCCAGTGAATGGGAGTTAATGAGACGAGCATTGGTGACTTGTCAGTCATTGACACACCAGGTCTGATAATAAGCCATGCTTCTCCATTGTAATGTAATCTACAATCGCTACACCGTAACACAGGGAGGGTAATGGAGTTTACAGCATGATTGATAATTCTGTAGTAGCAAATTCAATGCACCAAGAGAAACTCCCTGTCTTGTTCTCTGTTTCACTGTGTCCTCTTGAAAGATATATCGATACATCTGCCTCTTCATTTCTCTTATGTGTCGGTGACTTTGTTTTCAAACCTGTGACCTTATTGCTACAAATCGGAAGTCCCCAACCACACGCACGTCGCACGCATGCACACACACACACACACACACACACACACACACACACACACACACACACACACACGCTCTTGTACTGTCATTAACCACTTGAAACCCAGTAGCCATATTCTCGGTGGAACATTATCCCAAAATAGCTGATCTACAAGCTCAAAACGTGTCGCAATGTGACATGTTTTGACCTTGTAGATCAGCTATTTTTGGCAAAGAGATTTGGTGTTGACGGGGAATAAAGTGGTCCAAGTACAGGTCCAAATATCAGGTCCAGTCCACTTAAGTCTAGAGGGTGGTTGGAGCTGGACGTTGCTAATGCTGGGAACCGTACGTTGGATGTTTTGATTGATTAACTCGGCTGTTAGTGGTTAGGATCCTTGATGAACCTTGTTTGTTTCCCCAGCAACGGTCACAACCAGAAGGTGCACATGCACATGGTGGATCTGATGAGCTCCATCATCTGTGAGGGAAACACCGTCTCCCAGGAGCTGCTGGACACTGTACTGGTCAACCTGGTACCGGCACACAAGGTAGGAAGTAACGCACTCGCACAGTACACACACGCACACACACACACACACACACGGCTACTTTCGGTGTGCGACACTGGCACACTGTTTACCCCATTAAGACCAGAGGCCGATTCTATAAATGCCTTCTATCAGCAGTTCTTAACCCATTCTGGGTTCGTTTGTCAGTTGCACATGCAAATATTGTTGTTGTCGGGGCAGAAACCTTGTGCTTTTTACGTTTGCTTTTTCTGTTGCTTTTCAGGATTCAAATAAATAAAAAATGGCAAAATTAGCAGATCTACAAACGGGTCGCTTTGCGCCACATTTAGAGCTTCAACACCTGCTTTGATGCTTTTGTGTGACACTGCAGTATGATCAAGTGGGGCATTAATTAACCCATTCTGACCTGAGATCAGATTCATACGAGGTTTCCACTGGACACACACTGGATCTGATTGACCCATTCTGACCTGAGATCAGATTCTAAAAAACGTCAGTGGTTCTTCGATTTTTCAAAAAATAGCAGACCTACAAGCTCGTAGCGCGCCACTCGGTGGCGCGATATGAGCTTGTAGATCTGCTATTTTTCAATAGGTAAAGCATAACATGATGCTAACACCAAAATGGGTGCCCGGTCAGAATGGGTTAATTAACACAAACAAAGAAAACATTTGGAGATAAGAGGTTTCTGCCCAACAGCGACGATATACAGTATGTAATGACTGACACCACAGACGGTATACATGAAGTCTGAGATGCACATGGGATCCATGCCGTTCCCATATGGATCTAGAGTTCCATACGAACCGCCCCCCATTCACACATGCGTAATTATGGCTACCATGTTATTATTGTTGACCTCGTTTCCATGTTCTCTCTCTGTGTGTGTGTGTGTGTGTGTGTGTGTGTGTGTGTGTGTGTGTGTGTGTGTGTGTGTGCACACGTGTGTGTAGAATCTGAACAAGCAGGCGTACGACCTGGCCAAGGCTCTCTTGGAGAGGACCGCTCAGGCCATCGAACCCTACATCTTTAATGTGAGACGACAAACCTTTGGTTTTCACAATGAGTGGTGGTTGAATGCAAGGAATTTTGTTCATCATGCATGTCCACAAGGAGTTTGTAGAAGTCTGCGTCACCTGAGCCTTTAGACTGGAAAAATGCACTGATTATAAATTGAATTTCAGTAAATATACTGAAAATACTCTTTACTATTTTGTGATTCATAGACTATGGAAATGGCCTCATTTAGCTACTCCTCCAGACACGTTTTAAAGTATGTAAAGAAATTACATTGCTATGATTAATATTTAATTTAACCACATACAAAGTAAAACGAACAAACAAAAAACCCTATGGAAGCACATCTACTATTTCTCCCTCATTGAGAAATTCAGGTCCCACACATTATTTATTTATGTTAAAAATAAATTAATTCATAAAAATAAAAGCACTTGCAAAGTTATATGTAATACAGTTGTGTATTCTTATGACATTAATTTCATTATATTTCTTTTCATATTCCATCTGAATTAGTTACTGAGCACCGTAATCAATTGATATTAAAAAAGGCATGATACACTGATAAGGCGTCATCGGCAACGAGGTACATACGGAAATAGGCATCAAAAGGCGCACTCGGCAGTCTGTGAGTTAAAATACCACAACCTCTCAGCTCGCCCAGCACCGCTCCGCTGCTCAAAGCAAAGACATGGCAGGTTTCAGCAAGTGGCTTATTTGCATATTGGACCACAATAGGAATGTAGGATTGGTGACATCACACGGCTGGCTCAGAAGTAAAGAATCAAAGAAGCAACACATCTTTCAGTCCAACATCCAGTTGAACAATATGAAAGTCACAGGCACATTCTGATAGGGAAAGATCAGAGTTGTAGCAAACCTGCACTCTTCTGGGCGTTTGTTCCAGATATGTGCTGCATAAAAATGGAATGCTTATTCACCACATTTAGTGCTTCAGTGTAAAAAAAGAAAATGAGACTAGCAACTGTATTTTTAAATAAATGATTTGAGGAGCCAGTGCAAAGATCTGAGAACTAGAGTGATATGATCCACTGGTAATTAGTATGGACTCGAGCAGTAGCAGCAACTGCAGTCATCTGATAATTATCCACATACTGCTGAGTGCTGAGACATACTGTATGATTGGTCCTTTAACTTTGATATATTCTTAAGATGATGCCAGGCTGACTTGTAATGGTCTTAATGTGGCTGTTTAAATTCAGGTCTGAGTGACTCCACTGAGATTTCTGCCTTGGGTTGTTAACTACTTGTTCATGAAACGAATGCAAATACTGGCCCGTTATATCGACTGGCTGTCAGGCTCCAGTTTGTGTATACGTAAGAAAATGAAGGGAGTGTCTAAGATAGAAGAGATGAAGCGAAAGCACTATATGTCAACTCTGTCAGGTAGAAACCCCATATGTCAATTTCTTTTGTGTGCAAAAAAGTAGCAGATCTACAAGTTCAAACCGTGTCGCTTAGTGCTGTTTCAAGCTTGTAGATCTGCTACGTGTTAGGCATTTTTGTGATGCTGTAGTATGATCAAGTAGGGCGTTAAAAAACATAAAAGGTTAAACTATGGAGAAAAGAGGTTTCTGCCTGACAGGATATACTGAACCTGCACTGTACGTATTCTATCCATACTTTTCAATCCCTCCATTCATGGCCCTGTCTGTAATGTCTCTCGCAGTACTGTTGTAGAAGGCAGAAGTGTTCACGTCATGTCTTTTCGACATGCTTCTGTCACGTGTCCGCTATTCGCTTATAGCGTCCCACTATGAGAAAGGCAGCTTGTGTATGAGTCTCGTCTATCCTGTCGCCTCTTATTAGGGATGCCAGAAAGTGACCATCAGCCAAATCGAATATTGGACAGCTCTGCTGATTAATAATCAATTAATTGAGGGGCTGGTATGAAGTACTTGATATAAACAGAAAACTTTCAGTTCACTAGTCTACACTCTACTCTACAACTGCCTTCATTTCATATGATTGTCTGTCTGGCAGTCACTTAACAAGCGATCGTTAACTGTGTCTGTTAGAGAGAGGGGCAGAGATGAGTGGCTTTGCTCAACTTGATTTATACTTATATTCTCCACTCTGATGAAGGTACATGTTCGATATATCATGCAGCCTTACTTATTAGCCTATATGTTGGCTATTCCATTTATTTATTTTTTGATTTTCGATTATGAAATAAAATCGATTTCAGAGACTCCGTTGTTGGCATCCCTACCTCTTATCTGTCTCTTCTCTCTCCATCCGTCCGTCCGTCAGTTCTTCAACCAGGTGCTGATGGGGAAGACGTCCGTCAGTGACCTGTCAGAACACGTGTTTGATCTCATCCTAGAGCTGTACAACATCGACAGTCATCTCCTGCTGTCTGTGCTGGCTCAGCTGGAGTTCAAACTCGAGGTACCACACTCACTTTATCCCATTCTGACCTGAGATCAGATTAAAAAAATGTCTTCTACATCCTGACAGTTTTCTGAAAAAGCTATGTTTCTATGTCGGTCGATTTTTCAAAAATAGCAGACCTACAAGCTCGAGTGGCGCGCTATGAGCTTGTAGATCTGCTATTTTTCAATGGCTAAAGCATAGCGTAATGCTAACAACAAAAGGGGTTCTGTCCTGTTTTACACTTGATCGTACGCCAATGTTGTGGTGTGTGTGTGTGTGTGTGTGGGGAAAAAAGCAGATCTGTAAGCTCACATGATGAATGCAACATGTTGTGAGCTTGTAATAATGCACTGTCGACTGACTCGACTCCTTGTAGTGTAGTGAGACTATAGCTGCTGTGCGAGGTTTAGTGCAAACCAAGGGAACTTCACTTGCGAACCAAGGGAGTCAACCAGTGCGCCTCAGCCTGGCCCTACATGGCCGGTGCGTCACAGGAGCAGGGACAACGGTTGCGGGAGGGATAGACAGTGGAGCAGCTCGGACAGTTTCAACCTTTTATTCGGGTGCTAGTACAAGAAATGACTGACGTTGCAATCTTTCGATCTCCCTCAGTCATTAATTTCACTTTCCGTTTACACTCTGATTGGTGTTACTGGTCTTACTATTCCTCATTACTAGTCCTTATTAGCAGACGGTGCAAAGTAGTTGAGATACCGGCAGTAGTATTGGTTAGGTTATAGGAGCAGTAGCGGTAGCGGAAATAGTAGTAGCATTAGTAATAGTGCTTGTACTACAGGCAGTAGTAGTATTGCTCGTAGCAGCACCATCCATAGACATGAATACATATGCATACACGCATTAGGAGACTGTTATGGTTATTTTAATTGTGGAGAGACCTGTGACCTACATGTATTAGGAGGCACGGCTCGCCATAGCCAAAGTGGCAAAATGAACAGACATATTCCACACATGGACCGCCACACCAATACGGCGACCCCTGTCAACGCATTGCTCCAGTGAGCAACAGCAGCCAATGCGATATTAGGCGTAGCAGCTGCCTGTCAGCGGCAGCAACAGTACTGTCAGCAGCAGCAATATTCTTTTATTATTCCTCACATGTGTATGAGAGTGTGTTTTATAGGCATAATGACGCCTCAGCAGCACTCTGCTGTGATGGATCAGTCTCATTAGCTGTTAACAGAGAGCCTGCATCACCAACACAGTCTCTGTCGCAAGTTGCTTTTCCACTGCATGGCTACCTGTTCAGCTCAACTGTAGGATACTGTGTTCTACTACATGCTACCTAATCCACTGGTTCTTAAAACCTTTTCATGTCAAATAATATGTAATTAGCAGAGGACCCCCATCTGAAAATGTTTTGTGCCAGGGACACCCAGAATCACACATTTTAGGTCAAAACTTCCAGTACTCGTGAGGTTTGTTTGAGCTCTAATCCCTGGAGTGTTACCACCGCAACATGCGGTGGTAACACTCCATCTCCTTTATGTACCTGTAGGTCTGTCTTTATGTACCTGTAGGTATGTCTAACGACCTTCTTTATATGCTCTGTCTGATTAACACAGTACTTTACATATTGCCATATCTTTCCTCTTATGTCCTCTGCATTATTGGACTATTTCCGTCCTTGCATCTTCATTTTTCTCTCTCTCGCTCTCTCGCTCTCTCTCTCTCTCTCTCTCTCTCTCCCTCCCCCCACACTGATTGATGGACAAAACTGCTTCCCTTCATGAGCTATGAAAATGATACGGCGGCTGAATGTGGATGACTTGTTATAGCTGTCAGCTTCACATCTTTGTTTATTGTCTGTCTGTCTGTCTCTCTGTCTCTCTCTCAGAGTAACGATAATGACGAGCGGCTGCAGGTTGTCAAGCTGTTGGCCAAGATGTTTGGGGTCAAAGACTCTGTTCTGAGACGCCAACTCAAATCTCTGTGGCAGTGCTACCTGGGCAGGTGGGCATTACACTGTGTGTGTGTGTGTGTGTGTGTGTGTGTGTGAGAGAATGCATGTCATGTAGTTTGGTTCTTTTTCATCCGTGCTGACTGCCAGAGGTGGTTCCCCTTTGAATATTCAGTGCTTAAAAGCACCGCCTCTGGCGGTCACTGGAGATTTATAAAACTGTTTTATATTTATAAAACTAACAGGGTGGTGTGTGTGTGCTGCTGCTGTGATGTTCCAACTGTGTGTGTGATGTTCCAACAGGTTCAATGACATCCACGTCCCCATCAGACTGGAGTGTGTCAAGTTTGCCGGCCACTGTCTAATGAACCACCCAGACCTGGCTAAAGACCTAACGGGTATAGCGTTGATTTACACACACAAACGCACACATGAGTTTTTTGTTTTCATTTTATTCTGCATCTTTATGTAAGCCTGAAGCCGAAAAGTATAGCAGATGTACACAAGCTCACATGTCTCCCACAGAACTCCTGAAGGTCAGGTCACATGACCCGGTGGAGGAGATCCGCTATGACGTCACCGTCTCCATAGTAAAGGCTGCCAAGAAGGACCTGGCGCTGGTGAACGACGCCCTGCTCAACTTTGTCAAAGAGAGGACCCTGGACAAGAAGGTGTGTGTGTGTGTGTGTGTGTGTGTGTGTGTGTGTGTGTGTGTGTGTGTGTGTGTGTGTGTGTGTGTGTGTGTGTGTGTGTGTGTGTGTGTGTTTGTGTGTGTGTGTGTGTGTGTGTGTGTGTGTGTGTGTGTGTGTGTGTGTGTGTGTGTGTGTGTGTGTGTGTGTGTGTGTGTGTGTGTGTGTGTGTGTGTGTGTGTGTGTGTGTGTGTGTGTGTGTGTGTGTGTGTGTGTGTGTGTGTGTGTGTGTGTGTGTGTGTGTGTGTGTGTGTGTGTGTGTGTGTGTGTGTGTGTGTGTGTGTGTGTGTGTGTGTGTGTGTGTGTGTGTGTGTGTGGCTCAATCTGGTTGACTGTAGAACAGCAAGAACATAGGGTTTAGAACAATAATACCACTTTACATATTGTGCCAATTGTTTAGGAAATAGACACTAGGTCGGGGGAAACCTTCCATGCTGTTTCACAAATCAAATAAATTAGGACTTGTTAGCCTGACAAAAGGTTTCTTTTTGCTTTGTTCCATGGGTCTAGTGGCGTGTGCGACTGTGCGTGAAGAGGTTCACTTTGCTTTGTTCCCGGTGTTCATTTTGTTGACTAGGGTTTTTCAGAAGACTAAATGGGACTAAGACTAACTGGTGTGTTATTCAAAAGACTAAGACTAAATAAAAATGATTCTGAATAAATGTCCACCGTTTGTTCCATGGGTCTAGTGGCGTGTGCGACTGTGCGTGAAGAGGTTCACTTTGCTTTGTTCCCAGTGTTGACTAGGGTTTGACTAGGGTTTTTCAGTAGACTAAATAGGACTAAGACTAACTGGTGTGTTATTCAAAAGACTAAGACTATGTACTAAAATGTCCACCGTTTGTTCCATGGGTCTAGCTGGGTGTGCGTGAGCAGGCCATGATGGGCCTGGCATCCATCTACATGAAGTACTCCCTCCTGGGGAGAGGAGGCCGGGAGGCGTCCAAACAGATCTCCTGGATCAAAGACAAGCTGCTCCACATCTACTACCAGAACTCCATCGACGACAGGTAACGTTAAGGTTATCCCATTCTGACCTGAGATCAGATTCTAAAAATGTCTATTACATCCTGACAGTTTCATTATTAACCCATTATGAGCTTGTAGAGCTGCTATTTTTCAATAGCTAAAGCACGACATGATGCTAACACCAAAATGGGTTGAGGTTAAAGTCGAATGCCTCAAATCTGTGATTCCTTCCACTGATCAGGAACATAATATAATATCAAATGAACGGCAATGTGAGACAAGGCAGGTTGATGAGGTTACAGATGACAGGCGGACTGATAGAGAGAGAGAGAGAGAGAGGCCCGTCATTTATGGAGTCATGGACGCGGGAGAGAGCGTGTATTAACCCATTCTGACCTGAGATCAGATTCTAAAAATGTCTTCTACATCCTGACTGCTCTGAAAAAGCTATGTTTCTATGGCAGTCGTTCTTCGATTTTTCTAAAATAGCAGACCTACAAGCTATGAGCTTGTAGATCTGCTATTTTTCAATAGCTAAAGCATAACGTAATGCCAAAAGGGGTTCCCGCCCAAAATGGGTTAAAGAAGTAAAATGGATTGTGTGTGCGCGTGCGCCACATTTCACCACAAGTACAGGTATTGTAGATTTTGAGAAGTAGACAATTTTCTTGGTCCTCAAAAGAGACATGGATGTTTTATGGTTGAAACAAGAATTGATGACATCAATTCATTACCAGCTACTGCCTTCTATCCCATGGCTGAAAGGTCGGCTATTGGCAAAAGGTGTGTGGTTGCCTAGAGACGAGGCAGCCAATCGGGACGATAGCTTGTCAGTACAGCCAATGAGAAACGTAGGTCTCGACTACAGCAAAGCACCGCAGAGAGAACATTGACCAGCTTTGCTTACACAGCAACATCTGGTCATTGTCTTAACCCATTCTGACCTGGCACACATTTTGGTGTTAGCATCATGTTATGCTTTAGCTATTGAAAAATAGCAGATCTACAAGCTCATATCGCGCCACCGAGTGGCGCGATACGAGCTTGTAGGTCTGCTATTTTTGAAAAATTCGAAGAACGACTGACATTTTTAGAATCTGATCTCAGGTCAGAATGGGTTCATCAGACCAGTGTGTGTCCCGTGGAAACCTCGTATGAATCTGATCTCAGGTCAGAATGGTTTAAAATGTTGATGTCCTCACCAGTATAGTAATGCAAACCTGTGTGTGCCCACAGACTCATGGATTCATGGTTTTTTGGATTCCATGTTACGCAATGAAAATAGCCGATCTACAAGCTCTCAATGTGGCATGGATGCATTTTAGAAACATTTTTCAGTGGTGATATTTCATTTAGCTTTATTCCATGCAGACTGCTGGTGGAGCGTATCTTTGCTCAGTTCATGGTTCCTCACAACCTGGAGACCACAGAGAGGATGAAGTGTCTATATTACCTGTATGCTACGCTGGACCCCAATGCTGTCAAGTAAGACACACACACACACACACACACACACACACACACACACACACACGTCACACACACTATTTTGCATAATCACATTAGAAGAAATCAAAACATTGCTCAATAAACATGGTGTTGAAAACTCTTGTAACCACACGGTGAAGATGCAAGGCTTTCTCGCGGCGGTGGCTCAGGGGTAGAGTGCCTGGATGGGAACCGCAAGGTTGCCAGTTCGAACCCGGGCTCCCCCCAGAGTTACTGTCGAAGTGTCCTTGAGAAGACACTGAACCCCTAATTGCTCCCGATGTGCTAGTTGGTGCCTTGCATGGTTTCCGCTGCCATCGGTGTATGAATGTATGTGTGTGAATGGGTGAATGTGATGCACAATCTATGTAAAGCGGCTGGGATAAAGGTGCTATATAAATGCACCATTTACCATATTACCATGAGCGGATGTAGAATACGCACGTTTCGATCTATTTGATCTTCATCGGGTCATGTGAACATACACAAAAGTTTGTACTTACCAATACCATATTCTATATTTTCTGTTGTTGTGGGGAAAGCCTTCGCTGAACATAGCTGATCGACAGTCGATCTGCCATTTTCTGTGAAAGCTTTACCCACACTACAGATGCTGGGGTTTAAGTGGTTACTAACTGAACCAGCTGGAAGCTTTAATTTCATGCCCCTGACCAATCAAATGCGTATGCATACACAGTGTTGTTTCTACTCCCACCCTGCTCCCTCTGACACACACCTACTACATGCTTTCTCACTTCTCCCTTTTAGCCGGGGAGCCAGTCACCCAAAATTTGAGAAGACCTGTGATGTCATGACATACTTTTTATTTGTGTTTTTTCTATTAATTTGGTCATTAAGGTCCACAGAATGACTTCTGCCGGAAACATTGCGGAAAAAAAGTTATGGCCATTTTTTAATTTAAGCGGCCATTTTTTAATTTAAGCTACTTAAAGCATGATGACATATTATGTCTATACAAAAATGGCCATAACTTTATTTTCGCCATCTTTCCGGCAGTGCATACCTCTCATTCTGTGGACCTTAATGACCAAGTGAATAGAGAAAAACACAAATAAAAAGTATGTCATGACATCACAGGTTAATCTCTATTCCTTGAGCTTTTGGGCATGTGGCTCCCTGGCTATTTTTATCTACACTCTCTTATCTCTCCATTCTCTTTCCACTCTTTACGAGCTTCATTATTGGCCTGAGAAAACATGCATTTACATTGCCAAAGCAAATGTGGAACATAACAATCAAAACAAAACAATGTATGCATGTACAATTACATGGGAATAAAGACATGTGCAAACAGAACCATGTTGTATTGCAACGTAGAGGCAGGACTATCTTATGAAACTATATTAAAAAAAAAAATCTATCAGAAATAGTAATACATCCATATAGGAAAGGTTGGCATGGTATAAGCCTTTGAAACGGTTAACGGCAATGTTTCAATGTTTTGCATTCACTTGGTATAAAACATTTGGGAGAAATAGCAGCAATTTATTCGAATGTACTTAAAGATAGTTCATAATTGCCAAAGTATTTCTATGTAAAGAGATCATTTGGTGTAAACGGTGCAGGGATACACGCAATGTGTTCTCTCTCTCTCTCTCAGGGCTCTGAATGAGATGTGGAAATGTCAGAACATGTTGAGACATCATGTCAAAGACCTGCTGGACCTTGTCAAACAGCCCAAGGTAACAGCACTGCTCTGCATGCAGATATGATCACGGGGACCAGTGGGTTACTCATTACCCATGTCAAGTTTCCCTTCAATTAACTTGGGCTGTTCAGGATAATTACATGCACGCACGCACGCACACACACACACACACACACACACACACACACACTGAATACTATCTGAAGCTGCTGTATCGATCGAAAATGACTCGAAAATGTTCTTAAATACTTTCTTGCGCTTTTGTCTGTTTTCAACATAATGTCTAGTCGGAAACATCCAGCAAAGCTGTGTCCGACAAGGTGACTGTGATCACAAGTAAGTGACACACAATCACACGCACACACTTTGCCATCAAATCTAAAATAGTATACCGTTGCTGAAAGGTAGGTTGGCAACCTTGTACTTTATATCCAGTCAATATAGTTATTATTTAGCCACAAGCTCTTGTTAATACTTGGTTCAGTACTTATAAAACCCACAGAAAGACAAAACCACGTTCACTTTTAAAAGGGATAAATTGCCTAGCTACCATAGCCACTTTTGTGTGACACTAGTAGGCTGAAGTACTACCTGAATTACATGACTGCTGTCTCACCAAAAAAAAAGAAATTGTGTGTGTGTGTGTGTGTGTGTGTGTGTGTGTGTGTGTGTGTGTGTGTGTGTGTGTGTGTGTGTGTGTGTGTGTGTGTGTGTGTGTGTGTGTGTGTGTGTGTGTGTGTGTGTGTGTGTGTGTGTGTGTGTGTGTGTGTGTGTGTGTGTGTGTGTGTGTGTGTGTGTGTGTGTGTGTGTGTGTGTGTGTGTGTGTGTGTGTGTGTGTGTGTGTGTGTGTGTGTGTGTGTGTGTGTGTGTGTGTGTGTGTGTGTGTGTGTGTGTGTGTGTGTGTGTGTGTGTGTGTGTGTGTGTGTGTGTGTGTGTGTGTGTGTGTGTGTGTGTGTGTGTGTGTGTGTGTGTGTGTGTGTGTGTGTGTGTGTGTGTGTGTGTGTGTGTGTGTGTGTGTGTGTGTGTGTGTGTGTGTGTGTGTGTGTGTGTGTGTGTGTGTGTGTGTGTGTGTGTGTGTGTGTGTGTGTGTGTGTGTGTGTGTGTGTGTGTGTGTGTGTGTGTGTGTGTGTGTGTGTGTGTGTGTGTGTGTGTGTGTGTGTGTGTGTGTGTGTGTGTGTGTGTGTGTGTGTGTGTGTGTGTGTGTGTGTGTGTGTGTGTGTGTGTGTGTGTGTGTGTGTGTGTGTGTGTGTGTGTGTGTGTGTGTGTGTGTGTGTGTGTGTGTGTGTGTGTGTGTGTGTGTGTGTGTGTGTGTGTGTGTGTGTGTGTGTGTGTGTGTGTGTGTGTGTGTGTGTGTGTGTGTGTGTGTGTGTGTGTGTGTGTGTGTGTGTGTGTGTGTGTGTGTGTGTGTGTGTGTGTGTGTGTGTGTGTGTGTGTGTGTGTGTGTGTGTGTGTGTGTGTGTGTGAGTGTGAGTGAGTGAGAGAGACCTTCAAGGCCCAGGACTTTGTGAAGAAGCTGGCCCAGGTGCTGGATGACGACGAGAGGATCCGAGACCAGCTGGAGACCCTGGTCAGCCCGTCCTGCTCCTGTAAACAGGCCGAAGTGTGTGTGGTGAGTGCACCCCAGAGCTCTGTGCTAGGCGTTGAGTCAGAACTCAGTAGTGGAGTTCTTACTGCTCATTAGGAGCACCTGAAGACTATAAAAGGCCATTCAAACAATGGTCTGTTACTCTGTTGAAATGTTTATTTACTTGAATGTTTGGAATACTGCTTTAATATGTTCATGGTTTGACTACCATTTAAGTCGGTTTAAAGCTGCTATAAGCAATAATATGTCAACATTTTAATGACTTTTTTGTATTCAGACAGCCAGCAATGGGTAGAATGCTCCCAACAAAAACGTTAGTCTCTGTGACACATCTAGGGGCCACAATCTGCATTAAAAGATTTTCCTAGAAGCTTTGTCTTTGGTCGATTAGCCTGTCTGCTTCCTGATTGGTTAGTCATTGTGACCGGGTTTTTTTGGACCAATGACAAAGCTTCTAGGAATATATTTTAATGCAGATTGCGGCCCCTAGATGTGTCACAGAGACATTTTTTGGAGGGGGAGCGTTCTACCCATTGCTGGCTGTCTGAATACAAAAAAGAAAGAAAAAAAAGTCATTAAAATGTTGACATGTTTATAGCAGCTTTAAGGAACATATTGTAGAACACATTCATTGTGTGTGTTGGGTTCTGTGTTCACACTTGACAGTGTTTTGGGAATTAATTAACTTGTGTTTAAGTATAAATTACAAAAGAATGAGACGAAGAGAAAAACTGTTAATCATTTACATTTAAGAATTTAAAAGACTACTAAAAATGTGGACAATTCATGGTTCACCATAATGTTAAAGGTTTAAAATGCCTATTTAGAAAAGAGCTGATCTACAAGCTCAAGGATCAGCTATTTATCTTTCTTTATTCCAAGTGCTTAAATCGTTACTTGATTTGAAACGTATCTATTCCATTTAAATGGTTCATTTGAAAAAGGTTTCATTTAAAATGCTGACTTTAATAATTTGTCTAAAATATTGACTTTAATAAATTGGAGGTTACGTCATTTAATTTAACATGTAATTGTATAAAAACAAGAGTGGTTAAAAATAACTTATTGATTGGAACTGTTTTCCACTAAACACTGAATCACTTCGGTGAAACAGCCGATGTACACGCCCAGAATAGGGGCATTAGAATGATACCTAAACATCTTCATTACATTTTCAGCTTTATTCCCTGAGTCTACACTACAGTGTATGACTTATATGGATAACAAATGGACGTAATGATTCCGTGTTTGCGTGTGTTTGTCCTCAGCGAGACATTACTAAGAAACTAGGGAGTCCCAAGCAGCCCAGTAACCCCTTCCTGGAAATGGTGAGGTTCCTGTTGGAGAGAATCGCCCCGGTCCACATCGACACAGAGTCCATCAGGTATGTGTTGTTCTGGTCTTACTTTGTTGTTTCTGTGTTTCTTATCTCTACCTGTTTAAATAGTTTAATCCAACAATCAGCGCTGCTTATTATGTGAAACCCGCTATTTGTTTAATGCGTTTAATTCGCCGTTTAAAAATAATAAAAAAGAAACAGCGGATTTGTTGCAGACCTGGTGACGACGCCATCACGTTACGATGACGAAACCGGAAGTCATACTTCTGGTCTAGTCTGTAGGGCTTCGGGGGGAATGAGCTCAATGGAAGTGAACGGGGGACTTAAATTGGGGTGAGGTAAAGGGCAGCTGTGGCTCAGGAGGTAGAGCAGGTCGTCCAATGATCCCTGGGTCGGTGGTTCGAATCCTGGCTCCTGCTGTCCACATGTCTGCCATGTTCTGTTTTATTATTTTATTATGAGTGCTAGGCGTTTTTTGATGGCTCCATCGTGTGTGTGTGTGTGTGTGTGTGTGTGTGTGTGTGTGTGTGTGCGCGTACCAGTGCCCTTATAAAGCAGGTGAATAAATCAATAGAGGGTACCGCTGATGATGAAGAGGAAGGTGTTCCAACTGACGAGGCCATCAGAGCAGGACTGGAGCTACTCAGGGTAACACAGCTACACACCACCAACACACACACACACACACACACACACACACACACACACACACACACACACACACACACACAGCCCATTTAATACATTACAGATGGGGTTCATTCAGGAACACTTACGTTATAAGTAAATGTGTAACCATTTATGGCAACAAATGGAATACAGTTAAAAGATTTATTTTGTATTTATTTTATCACGACTATTCGTGAGGACCAATTATATGAAGATGCGTTGAAAAGTGGTGAAGTGTTTCCTTAATTCTGCAAAGCAGCATGCTAAGCAAAATCAGGGAACTCTATGCAATGGTTGTATGTTGTCTCCCTGCTGTTCTATTGAGACATTTAGATCGTGTCAAAGGTCATTTTTCACATGATCTGACACGCGGTCTGACACATTTTGACCTGATGGTCAAGATTAGATTTATCCTCTGAGCAAGCAGACAGGCTCGCTCTATTAGCTCAATTATTTAAAAAACAAAATCGGCACGTGCACAGGAAACCGGGTTCAAATCCGGGGCACACGAGGAAAGATCCATAGTGCAGCTTTAACTGTTGCAACCCCTAAATGGCGTTTGTGCCGTTGTTCGTCAGGTGTTGTCGTTCACCCACCCGGTGTCGTTCCACTCCGCGGAGACGTTCGAGTTCCTGCTGGGCTGTCTGAAGATGGACGACGAGAAGGTGGCTGAGGCGGCACTGCAGATCTTCAAGAACACCGGCAGCAAGATGGAGGAGAGCTTCCCTCACATCAAAACGTACGTCCAGTCCGTCCACTCCACTGGCTCTCAAACCCATTAACCCGTTCAGGACGGGAATCCTCTTTTGGTGTTTTAACTTTATACTTTAGCCATTGGAAAAAATAGGAGATCTACAAGCTCATAGCGAGGCACTGAGTGCCGCGATATGAGCTTGTAGATCTGCTATTTTTGAAAAATCTTGGCCCAAATCTTTGAAAATATGTACTTTCAGAGCGAACATTTTTTCTCAAATCTTTGCTTCTGGGGAGTCCCTGAAACAACATATTTTGAGACGGGGTTCCGTGGCCAAATACAGATAATTCTGGGTGGTCCTTGACATGAAAAAGGTTGAGCACCACTGCTATAGAAACAGGTTTTTCAGAAACATTTATTTTTTAATCGACATCATTCCTAAATGGGTTAACTCATTTACTGCGGAGTAAATAAATAAAAAAATCAGCCCCTGCTGGAGATTTTTAGTTTTTCCTTACCTTTCAATTGGTCACTGAATATGTATGCAGTACGGCCGACCGCCTAATCGGTGATAAACACGCAGGTTTTCTCTGTGCTTCGGCGAAAAACCTTTCTTTTTTTTGTTGTCAGCGAGACCATCCGTTCTTGGTTAGGGTCTGTTGAAAATACCATGCTCGTCAACACGGAATTGGAGCGACACAGAAGCCAAGATAAAGTGCATTAATATGGGAGTGGACGGCAGCTGTTTTTTGGCAATCACGTGATTTCCTCATAAAGCCTTGACTTGCATCTTTACAAAGTTACAAAGACAGTTTTTTTGGCTCGTGCACCTGCCTCGTAGATGTACCTCTTTCTCCTATTGATCTTGTCTCACCTTCCCCATCTAGTGTTCTGCTGCCGGTACTGCAGGCCAAAGCGAAGCGCGGCCCTCCTCGCCAGGCCAAGTATGCCATCCACTGCATCCACGCCATGTTCACCATCAGACACTTCGCTCAGATCTTTGAGGTGAGCTCCACTGTGTGGACCCACAATAAACCACAAGGACACATTTATTTTTGTAAGATGATGATGATGTATCATTGACTCACCTGCCAGTGAGGATCCCCCACAGGGAGGATGTGTTGTAGGGCCTTTGTGCTACTCCTACCACGCAACAAGCGCCATAATTATCATCATACCTGCCTGGCTTGCCTCCCCCGAACACGGGCCAAATATGTTTGTATAGACGCTTGACAAAGCCGGTTGCAACGTGGTGGATTAAACCCTGTGGTGGTGGGCATTCACTTTACCGCTGCGTCGCCCGAGCGACCCTGATTTAGCATTTTTAAGGCATAAACGCCGCCCTACATTGTAATGGGAGTATGTAACACTCGCCAGGGCACAGTTCCATGTTCAACGGCCTGATAGCCTGGCTGGGGAAACTGTCCCTTGGTCCGGTCGTTGGGCATTTGATACCGCGGTGTCGCCTGCCTGATGGTAGCTAACAGCAGGAACAGATTGAGGCTGGGGTGGTAAATGGATGAAAGGTACTCTGCACTTCCCATGTTTTTGTACCTCATTAGACGATACAGCACAAGCAAAGCATGCTGAATAGGCCATTCATTCAAGATCCAGCCAATTCAGAACACACAGGGAAGACCGAAGTTAGGACTACTCAAATTCCAAAGAATTGAATTAATTAAATAACCGAATATTGCAAAATGATGGTCCCCAGTTACAGAATTTAAAGAATCCAATCTTCTTTTAAATGTAAAATTCCAATGCAGAATCGTATTTATTTATTTTATTTGTAATAATGGTTTCACCACTGCTTTAGTTGCAGTTCCATTAGTGTGTACCCCAGTCATAGTTGACAATGAGCAGGCTGTGCACGATTACAAATTAAAGTTGACATTGATTTGTGATTAACAATTTAATTGAACATAATATGAATACACTTTTAACACATTCCGTGCTTTCCTCGATCTCTCATGGAAAGTTATTAAGGTTATCTTAGCCATCCGTGACATACACGAGATTTGATTAAAAGTTATTTAAAAATATATATTTTGTATAGCCTTTGTTAGCTTCCGCGCCTAGCATCCATAGGCTTCTCATTGTAGTAGAAACAGCCTACATGATAATCTGCGGTACACGTGCACAGGGTTATTAGTGGTATTCTATTTATTCTCAGAATGGCATAAAATGCCATGTTAATAGGCCTATGCCACCACGGGGCACCGGGCCTTTTGCTCGGCAGCACCGCGCCTATGGAGCAGCCTCCCCATGGACTCCAGAGTGCCGCAGACTATTGAATCTTTTAAAACGGGCCTAAAAACGTTCCTGTTTCGGAAGGCCTTTTCGTGTTGAATTGTCATTTTGTTGACCCTGTTTTTAACCTTCTATGATTGATTATATGTTTTTAACCATGTAGCACTCTGGGATTCCCTGTGAATGAAAAGTGCAATACAAATATAATGCATTATTATTATTAACCCATTCTGACCTGAGATCAGATTCATACGAGGTTTCCACTAGGACACACACTGGTCTGATTAATCCATTCTGACCTGAGATCAGATTCTAAAAATGTCAGTCGTTCTTCGAATTTTTCAAAAATAGCAGACCTACAAGCTCATATCGCGCCACTCGGTGGCGCGATATGAGCTTGTAGATCTGCTATTTTTCAATAGCTAAAGCATAACATGATGCCAACACCAAAATGGGTGCCCGGTCAGAATGGGTTAAAACGTTAATCTGAGCCGCGCTGATCATGGGGGGCCGCGCTGCTCTGGGGGCCATCGTCCTTCCGTTCCCTAGGCTTACACTACAGATCCAGACTACATCACTTCCGGCTCGGGTGGAAGTTACTTATTTCGCAGATTTCTCTGGAACTAGCGCCAGGACCTCACCTAGAGGGCTGGGCAGTAACGTGTTCATTTAGTTTTCGTTCTTAGGCTTCATAACCACAAATTCCACTTGGCAGATAAGACAAATAACCATCCCTAACCCACATTTAACCCATTTTGGGCGGGAATCCCTTTTGGTGGGATTGTTGTGCTTTAGCTATTGAAAAATAGCAGATCTACAAGCTCATAGCGCGCCACCGAGTGGCGCGCTATGAGCTTGTAGGTCTGCTATTTTAGAAAAATCGAAGAACCACTGACATATAGAAACATAGCTTTTTCAGAAAACTGTCAGGATGTAGAAGACATTTTTTAAATCTGACCTCAGGTCAAAATGGGTTAATAATTGTATACCCATGTAATAATTGTGGCCTAACAATGAGCCTGTCCTGTGGTTCCTCTCTCCATCCAGCCGCTGCACAAAGGCCTGGACCCTGGGAACATGGAGCAGCTGATCACACCCCTGACCACCCTGGGACACCTGGCCCTGCTGGCCCCGGAGCAGTTTGCCGCTCCGCTCAAGTCTCTGGTGGTCAACTTCATCGTCAAGGACCTGCTCATGAACGACAGGGTACGTACGCACTGCAGCGGCCATCCCAGTTCGCTTTAATGAACTCATGAGGACCATGCTGGGGGAAACATTTCACATTTGTGTTTGTTTCTTTAAGAAAATGATTAGATTAATACGCATTATATTTTCATATTATATTTGAATTGTAATAAATAATACTGTTAAAGGGCTTTATGTAGTTAGGAAATTAAAGGATCTTAAGTGTATTATAGAATCTTTTGTTGGAAGAAAACTCTTCTAACGAGTGCTGCTTTTTCTGCAGATCCCAGGAAAGAAGACGACTAAATTGTGGGTCCCAGATGACGAGGTGTCCCCAGAAACTCTGGCAAAGGTAATAATAATAATAATAATATCTCAAACTTATATAGCGCTTTTCTGAGTACCCAAAGACGCTTTACATGGGGGGGCTTTACAGAGGTAACAACAAATTAAAAACAACTTTAATAGAAAGAAAAGGAAAAATAACACTAAAAGCTAAAGAACATTAAAAGACAGTGAAAAGGGTTAGCTAGGGAAGGCAATTTTGAAGAGGTGGGTTTTGAGGGTGGATTTGAAGGTTTGAAGGGTGGGGGCATCTCTGAGTGCCTTAGGGAGGGCATTCCACAGGGTTGGGGCAGCAAAGGCGAAAGCTCTGTCCCCCCACGTACGGAGTTTGGTTTTGCGGACATCGAGGAGGTTTGCATCACCAGACCTGAGGGAGCGAGAGGGGGCATGGCGTTTGAGGAGGTCACAGAGGTAAGGGGGAGCCAGGTTATTTAGAGCTTTGTAGGTGGTCAGGAGTGTTTTGAAGTATATTCTTTGTTTAACCGGTAGCCAGTGAAGGTCACGGAGGACAGGTGTAATATGGTCTCTGGAACGGGTACTGGTGAGCAGGCGGGCAGCTGAATTCTGGACATATTGCAGTTTATTGAGGACTTTGGAGGTGGTGCCGTAGAGGATACTGTTGCAATAATCAAGGCGGGATGAGATGAAAGCATGGATGAGTGTTTCGGCTGCGGAAAATGACAGAGGGTCGGAGACGGGCAATGTTCTTGAGGTGAAAGAAGGCGGTTTTGGTGACTTGGTTAACATGGGGGAGGAATGAAAGGGTGGGGTCAAAAATGATACCAAGGTTGCGGATGCGGGTGGAGGGTGTAACAGTGGATCCATCAATGTTGAGTGAAAAACCTTGGGTGGAATTGGTGAGGGAGTTGGGACCGATGATGATGATTTCCGATTTATTGCAGTTTAGTTTGAGAAAGTTCTTTTGCATCCACGTTTTAATATCTGTGAGGCAGGCAGTGAGAGTGGTTGGGGTGATGGCTTTGGTGGAAAGGTACAGCTGTGTGTCGTCGGCGTAGGAGTGGAACTGAAGTCCATGGTGACGGAGGATCTGACCTAGAGGGAGGATGTATATGATGAAGAGGAGGGGACCAAGTACTGAGCCCTGGGGGACACCGTGGGTAACTGGGGCAGTGGAAGAGTTGCAGTTATTGATGGAGATGAATTGTTGTCGATCGGAGAGGTAGGATGCCAACCAGGAAAGGGCAGTGCCGGTTAAACCGAGGGAAAACTGGAGACGGGTGATGAGGATGGAGTGGCTGATGGTGTCAAAGGCAGCGCTGAGGTCGAGGAGGATGAGGATGGAGAGGTGACCAGAGTCGGCAGACAGGAGGATGTCGTTGGTGACTTTTGTGAGTGCAGTTTCAGTACTGTGAAGTGAACGGAAACCGGATTGAAATGATTCGTAAAGGTTATTGGAGTCCATGTGTGATTTGAGCTGAGATGCAACAGTGCGTTCCAGGATTTTGGAGAGGAAGGGGAGGTTAGAAATGGGCCGGTAGTTGCTGGGGGAGTCGGGGTCAAGTCCAGGCTTTTTTAGTATTGGGGTGATGGCAGCAAGTTTGAGAGCAGGGGGAACGTGACCAGTGGACAGGGAGGTGTTTATTATGGTGGTGATGAGTGGCGAGAGAACAGGGAGACGGGCAATAACTAAGGTGGAGGGGATAGGATCGAGAATGCAGGTGGAGGTTTTCATGCCGGAGGTTATGGAGGAGAGGTTGGCTGCAGTTATTTCAGTAAAGGAAGTGAGTGAGTGGCTGGGGAAAAGAGGGGAGGCAGGTTCAAAATCAGGTGTGGAGGTGGGAGAGGCGGCCAGGTCTGTGTGTATGGCGTCAACCTTTGACTGAAAATATGACAGGAATGTTTCACATTTAGTGGCAGTGAATGAGGTGGTGATGGTGTCCATAGGCTTGAGGAGTTTGTTGATGGTGGAGAATAGTGACTTTGGATTATTGCTGCCGGATTGAATAACGGATGAGTAGTGGGAGGTACGTGCACTATTTAGGGCGTTTTTGTATTGTTCCTGATGCAGTATGTAAGCCTGGGAGTGAACAGTGAGACCCGTTTTCTTCACAAGCCGTTCCAGTTGGCGGCCCTGTTTTTTGAGTTGGTGGAGATGATCATTATACCAGGGGGCAGAGTGGGTGTAGGAAACAGGTTTGGTTTTTGTGGGGGCAAGTTGATTGAGGCAGGAGGAGAGTGCATTGTTGTAGTTGTTGACAAGTTCAGTTGGGGGGGTGTTGGAGGTGGAGTCTGATATGGTTTCAGACAGTAAGGAGGAGAGAGCGGAGGGATCAATTGATTTGAGGTTCCGGAATGATATGGAGCGTTTTTGCTTAATGAGGGGGGTGGGGGTATCAATGTCCATAGTAAGAGCCAGGTGGTCAGAGATGGTGGAGCCAGAAGGGGATGAGTCAAGTTGAAATGTTTTAAAAATAGCAGAGAAGAGAACGATTAAAACAGAGCAAAAAAGAGTTGCTAAATAACGTTAAATAACGTAGAAAACTAGATATAAAACTAATCTAAAAACTCAGATGGAGAAGCGGCGTCCAACAAGCGCCAGCGTCCTCTCACATCCGGTCTCATGAAAGCATGGTTGGAAAGCATGCCAAAGGTCTTTCTATGCTCTCTCTCTCTCTCTCTCTCTGTCTGCACTAAGGGAAAACAGCTGAGGCTAGAATGAATAATATTCCATTTAGCAATCTTGTCCTACGGCTTAATATCCACTGCCAACTTGTTAGTGTTTTTACCTACAGTATAACTGCAATGATCTGTGTAAAACCTAGTATGCACACTCCCTAGAGGCCAAGGAAAAACCTTTGCCTGGAATTCTTCACATCTGCTCTTTATAGCGCCACCAGGAGGTCGACATATGTAAAACACATTTTATAATATTACTCCATCAGATTTTATCCAAATTTCACGCAAATTGGTATACATGATCTCCATAGACATGTGATCAAGACTGGTTTGTTTGATTTCTCATAATCCATCCTGCCAAACATCACACACACACTTCTATCCTCCTGGTGGAGACCTGTGCCCAGAAGGGCACTTTTTCTAGTTGACAATATCTTTGACTTGGTATTTTGTCAAAAAGCACACATTCGATAGATTTAAAAAAATATATATATAGTATACACATATATATTTGGTTGCTTGGACATAGCCTGTCTCCAACCCTGCCCCAATGGAAACAAGACAATGTATATCGTTTATGTCGTGTGGAAACCTAATATGTCCAAATGTGTTACTTTTCAGTATTCAAAAGCATCACAAAGTAGCAGTAGCTTGTGGATCTGCTGCTTTTGATGATTTTGTGTGATGCTGTCGTATGATCAAGTAGGGCTTTAATTTACGGAAAAAACACCAACAGTTAGAATATGTCCGCTCCAAATTCAACGGTAGCAGATCGATGAGCATGCATTGTTTCACGCCGTGTTTTGAACCTTTTGAGCGTTAATTTACAAACGTTGGAGCATTGGAGATAGATAGGAGGTTATATTGCTCCGTGTGCTCAGATCCAGGGCATCAAGCTGATGGTCAGATGGCTGCTGGGAGTGAAGAACAACCAGAGCAACTGGAACAACTCCACCCTGAGGATGCTGACGGACATCCTTCACAGTGATGGAGACCTGACGAAGCAAGGCAGGATGGGGTAACGCTCTCACATACATACGTACTGTACGTACGTACATGCCTATACATGGCGTACACATGCATACGTACGTACACAAGCAGATGTTGAGCACCACCGTATAAAGTGGGGCTGGAGTGGTTTGAATCAGCGGTTCTTAAAGTGGGGTCCGGGGACTCTCCTGCCTGCTTGAGGGGGGTACGAAATGGACCCTTCCAGGCCTGTCACTCTTGAGGGTACACAATGGAACCAAATGGACCCTGGTCTTTAACTCTTGGGAGTTATGGAGGTCCTCGAAATAAAAATGGAACCACTGATTTAAATAGTTTCAAACATAATCATGATTATACACACACACACACTGTTCATACTTGCTCTCTCTCCCCCTCTCTCTCAGTAAACCAGACATGTCTAGGTTGAGGCTGGCAGCAGCGTGTGCTCTGTTAAAACTGGCCCAGGAACCATGTTACCATGAGATCATCACCCTGGAACAATACCAGCTCTGTGGTATGGTCATCAACGTAAGCACACACACACACACACACACACACACACACGCATACAGAGCTTCTCTTCTTTCTTTTCCTCTTCTGTCGCTTGTTGTTTTAGGTTTTTGCTACACAGCCAGCAGCGCGTTGCTTTCCTGTCAGGGTGTGCTCGCTTGGCCTTGCTTAAGTAGGCTTACCCACAACGCAGACCTGTAGTTGGGTCAGTCAGTGGCTGACGGGTAGGGCTGTCACCATTACAAATTACAAACAAGCCATTCATTCTCACACAAATAATTGCGATTAACGACTTAATTGTGTTTTTGGCATTGGAACATAACACATAACATATTATTAAGCATTTTGGTCCACCACATATCTGGAACAAACTCAAGGTAAACTTTATTGTCCACAAGGGATATTTGTGACAACAAAACATAACAGAGGGGAGACTACCATTGCATTTCCGTTGCTTGATGTTCTGTGTAAAGCACATTGAATTGCCTTGTTGTTGATGTCCTGTACAAATAAAACTGCATTACCTTGCCTACCAGCAGGATGACACTTAAGCACTCAGCTCCTCTTTTCACCCCAACCCCCTAGCAACGCACACACACGCAGCACAGAGTTTGATTTCCTGCTCTCCTCCCATCCACTAATTTCCCCATTTTTATGAATTGTATTTATTTCGGATACATATCATTTTCACAGGGACGGTGCACCTGACATAATTGTAAATGTGACAGGGTTATAGTCTCAGCCATGATCTCTGGAACTAAATGCTAAAATGGCCATTAAAACATACAAAACATAAAAGCTTGCAAGCAATTAATACCAATAAAAGCAAAGTATACACAATTAGAATGTAGAGCAATGTGGTTAGCACAGTAAGCAACACACATAGCAGGCAATTCAGAGCAAGACCGTAAGCATTAGCAGAAAACGCATTCATGCATAATTTATACAGTTGTACCAAATTTAAGAAGAAATATAAACATTTCTGGGACCAAATGTAGCTTATTTATATACATGTAAAAGGTTAGACAGTGGGTAGATTTTTCCAATGCTCCCCTGAGCATAACAAAATCCTCCTTTCCTCATCTCTTCCTCTTCTGACTGGTAATATTAGGATTTCATTAAACGTGTCTCCTCTCTGTGGCTCAGGACGAGTGCTACCAGGTGCGTCAGTGCTACTCGCAGAAGCTCCACCGGGCCCTGTGTCGCCTGCGGCTCCCTCTGGAGTACCTGGCAGTGTTCGCCCTGTGTGCCAAGGACCCCGTGAAGGAGCGGCGGGATCACGCACGCCTGTGTCTGGTGAAGAACGTCAACATACGGCGGGAGTACCTCAAACAGCACGCCGCCGACAGCGGTAAGGAGCCAGCGTCCTGTGCAACGCATTAACCTCCCATTACTAAGAGAGTATGCACATGCATGATTATCCCATCAGGACACGCCCCCCCCTCATCTAGACTGAGTGGCAAAACATTGAGCAGCATGGAAGAGAGTTAAATGACAGCTAAAACGTCAGATTGTCTCGTCAAACGTTTGTCCCGCCCCTTTTATATAGGTCAACCGGAAGTCCCGCCCCTTTTATATAGGTCAACCGGAAGTCCCGCCTCCTTTTATGTAACTGTCATTTAACTCTCTCATGGAGTGTTGGAGTTTGGGAGCATGAAATCACTCAACCGTTCTGCGTACCACCTGTTTCTAAATGTCACATAATGCAGGAGGCAGCAACATGTTGTGTTATTGAAAACAAGCACTTCCAAACTCTGACAAATAATTTAATGCAGGGCATTTCTTGACAGAAAGTAGCTCATAACGTTTCTATGGTGGAAAGTAGAAAGTAGTTTTTTGAACACTCAGTGGGCGTTCCCGCATAGTTTCCATGTACGATGATGTCATGTGCATACCCTCTATCATCATCATATCATATATCATATATATATATATGATATATGATCTGTCTGTCTGAATGTGTCAGAAACACTTCCGTAGCTCCTACTAGAATAATTAACCAAATGTCTGTCTGTCTGAATGTGTCAGAAACACTTCCGTAGCTCATCACCGCCTGCACCAATCACTCCCGCTTTTCACACAGGCATTGACCATAATAATATGGTCAATGCCTTAACGAAGCCATTTTTTCAATTTTACACATTAATAATTAATAATGAATTTATTGGTGAATAAAAAAATGCGAAAACGCACCCAGGGTGCCGTACCCCCCGCGGCCACAAGTATTTCACAACGGGTATTAAAGGGCTAGTAGTATCATACAAGCAATACATCAGATAATGGTAAATGAGTTAAAATCAATGGAAATCATGAAATTACGTCATAGCATCACAACAAGCTAAAATAAAACACAATAAGTTTTCTGAAATAAATATTTTCACGATTTTTCAAAAATATTTCAAAATGCTTAATATTATCTGTGTGTTCAACAGAGAAGCTCTTCTCCCTCCTACCGGAGTATGTGGTTGCCTATGCCATACACATTTTGGTCCACGACCCCAGCTACGTCAAAGTACAGGACATCGAGCAGCTCAAGGAAATCAAAGAGTACGTATTGTTGTGTGATTTAGTCGAGCAGTGGTTCTCACTGTATTTCCGGTAGGGTATATACTAGATACCCTTTTTTTATAAACTAATAATCCATTCATAAAAGGTCACTCACCGACGCTTTTAAAATGTGGAACCGAATAAAAGTTTCAACTCCAGAACTGTGCGTGTGTGTCTAGGTCTCTGCGGTTTGTCTTGGAGATCATCATGGCAGAGAATGAGAACAACAGCCACGCTTTCATCAGGAAGATGGTGGAAAACATCAAAAAGGCCAAGGATGCCCAGGCGCCAAACGACCCCAAGATCAACGAGGTATACTGACTCTTCTGCTATCCCATTGAGATTTGAATGTGTGTTTTTATTTATTTTTAATATTGAAAACGTTTCTTGATATACAAATATTATGTGTGTGTTTGTGTTGTGGCAGAAACTGTACACGGTGTGTGACGTAGCGCTGAACATAATCAAGTCCAAGAGCACCACCTACAGCCTTGAGTCACCCAAAGACCCTCTTCTTCACCAAACCAGAAAAGGTAGGTCCCTCCACCCAAAGACCCTCGTCTGCCTTCCCGTTTCTTCACCAAACCAGAAAAGGTAGGTCCCTCCACCCAAAGACCCTCGTCTGCCTTCCCGTTTCTTCACCAAACCAGAAAAGGTAGGTCCCTCCACCCAAAGACCCTCGTCTGCCTTCCCGTTTCTTCACCAAACCAGAAAAGGTAGGTCCCTCCACCCAAAGACCCTCGTCTGCCTTCCCGTTTCTTCACCAAACCAGAAAAGGTAGGTCCCTCCACCCAAAGACCCTCGTCTGCCTTCCCGTTTCTTCACCAAACCAGAAAAGGTAGGTCCCTCCACCCAAAGACCCTCGTCTGCCTTCCCGTTACTTCACCAAACCAGAAAGGGTAGGTCCCTCCACCCAAAGACCCTGTCCTGCCCTCCTGTTACTTCTAACATTATTGGGAAACAGGGACTGGCTCCAGCCCTGAATCGCTACCATTAAAATAATATGTCCTGGCGTTTCAGATTTGGTGACGCTGCCTACGGCGGCGTCAGTCTCGATCGAATATCTGATCGCATGCAGCTGATTGGCCATCAGCCCCGTCACTCGACGGCGTCAAACAACAAACATGGCTGCCCCCACTGCGGTGACTCGCGACCATATCAATCTGGCTATTAAATCGACCGATAAATAGTTTCTTTACAGAAACGAGAGGTTTTATAAACATCATCATCCGACATATGTGACAGGGGCCAGCAAAAAGGGCCTCAACTCGATTACTTACAGATTACAGATTATTAAAGTACAGAATGTAAGCTTTCATATGATCTATCATTCAATGAAATTGGAATAATAATTGAAGGAGATATGACCATCTAAAACTTGTTGAAACAGATAACAGATACAGATGCAAAGTACAGAATTTGCCCTGCAAAGATTCATCAGATTTTAGCACCTCTGGAATGGGTGTGACAATAGATGCTTGTCCACACCCCTAATGTCTTGCATAATCACTCCCCCACTAGGTTACCTGTCAATGACAGTTGAGTGGACACACTGTTTTACTTGAGTTAAAGTAAAGAAATGTAGGACTGAAGTTGTTTAGTGTATGTTTTGTAATAATACAATCTAAAAAGTAACTAGTAGGCTAACTGAGTTTTCAATGGATATAGGCTTTGTAGTTTTTGACTGTGAGACTGTAAAATATGGTCGTGCAATAACGGTAAGAACAACAGCAGCAGCAGCGCTAGAGCCGGAAGGTCAGACTGGGTGGCAACACACTAACACAGCCTCTTATCAGTCCAGCGGGGAGATATGCCCTCTGGCTGCACCGTTAAAACACAATAACAGGAGCTGCCCTGCTGTGGCTGGATCGCGGTTCTTCTTCTCTGCTTTTTTCGTGCGTTCTGTTGGGACTGGTCCCTGTTCGCCGTCTTAACCTAACGGAAGGGAATTTCGGCTGCTAAAACTATGACGAAAAATGTTGGTCCACTATCTTTCTTTCACTGATCGGTATAGCAGGGTTCAAGTGGTTAAATGTGCTCTATAAATGAAGTTGGACTCTATTGTAAATAGCGTAATTTGCTCAGTCACTCTCTCTCTCATATCCTTCTCTCTTTTCTTTCCTCCTCATCTTCACCGTCCTCCTTTGCCACTCCTCCTCCTCCTCCTCCACACAACACAGCAAAGGAAGAGGAAGGCTCAGGACCCGAGAGGAGGTGCCAAGAAATAGAAGGAGTTTAAGTTCTAGATCGGCGCCCAGAGAGACACACGAGGGAAGTGTTTCAAAAGAGGAAGTTGCACACGAAAGCAAACCGGTGGACGGTGGATTGTGGTGGTTAGACCAGTGACAATAAAGCTCTGTCTTAGTCATATTAAACCCTAAGAATATGCTTATGTGATATGCCTAATATAGGTGAACCCCGTTATGTGGAATATGTTTCCTCCATTATGTTGTTTTTTCTACATCTAAAATATTTGGTTTCCACGTTGTAGTCGTGATTTTCTGATAAATCTTTTTGTTTGTTTGTAAATAAATGATGTGACATTAGTTGAGCATTGTTCTCTTCCCTATGCCTGTTTTCCTCTATTTCAACTCCAATGTAATGACCATAAATATGTGGTTTTCAACCCTTTTCATTTAAATTCTACATTCTATTTTTGCTACGACAGTAATATGCAATATGGCCCTCTGGAGTGAGTGGAAATATAGTGGCCCTCTCCACTAAGTTGCCCACCACTGCTGTAGATCATGATACGGCCACCAGAGGGGCACATACTGTAGGACACCGGTTCATGACTGTCACCTGACTGGCTGAGAAACATATTGACCTAAATAGCTGACACAACCACATGCATACTGGATCACTGGTTCACACAGCATGACATGCAGGAATGTGGGATTTCATGATTCTGCATCCATTGTCATCACATTTGGGCAAGTGGGTATGGCCTAATTTAGCCCAAGGGAGTGTTTTTTCGTGCAAAACTAATCCTTGGAATGGGTTTAGAATCATAAAAACCCTAGTTTGACATGTCGCATGCTAAGCACAATGACTATTTGAACATGTTACCTTTTATATAGGAGGATAAATGGTACCCCAACTTTCAACCCCTGAATTTACCATGATCCACTAATTATTTAATTGAAACATTTTTATGTTCTTTTGATGACCCTAAGAAAAAAAAAACCTTGAGCGATTACTATTGCAATTTATTTTGGTTCAAACCTTATTGACTGGCCTATAGCTGTCCGGGGGGGTTTAGCAGGTAGCAAACGCAATGGCTGGACATATGAGCACTGAGACATGAAATAGAAAATGTCAAGGCGAGGAACACTGTGTGGCCTGAATGGAACTTGTCAACTCTAATGAGGCTTGGCTTGCTCCACAAGACGCAATGACTTAATCTATTGGCACATAGGACTTTACATTATGAATAGGTGTCAGTGATCACTTGGCCAACACCCTGGTGTGTGTGTGTGTGTGTGTGTGTCGAGGTGGCAGCACGGAGGTGAAGCACCGCACAGCACCAATGTTGTTTTTATGAAATATTAACAACCACACCCGTCGTAACTGCCGTCGTTAATGTAGTTATGTGCAAGATGACTTTGTGGAGAGCAGTCTGGACAATGTGTCTGGTTTCTGCAGTCAGAGTTGCGTACAAACAAGCACTCCAGAGTGGAAGAGTGTACCGGCAAAAGTGGCTACCCCACGACCCAACGCCGAGTCCCCCGCTGGGTGTGGAGCTAGAATCTACGGAGTTCTGTGAGCTGGTGAACCCCCTGTCTGAGCAGCGGTGGCTGGCCTTTCAGGTATCAGAGAGGGCCTTCAGGAGCAGTTTGGTGAGCGAGCAGCAAGTGAAACAACACTACGCTTCATCAGCAGACCCTGGGAGCTGGATCCGTCTGATAAAACTCCTGATCGGAATATTTTTCAACAACGGAGTATTCACAACTGAGAGCCGCGGCGGCGGAAAGCCCTTTGGCCTCCCCCTTCTGAAGTACGTAGCGCGGGTGCTAAAAAAGCTACCAACGAAGCAGCCGCTCCCGGAGGCCGTGACACCGGCTCTGGCTACTGGCTGGATCGAGGAGCAGTTACGTTTTCTCCGGGACACAGTGCAGCCCTCGCTGACGTCTACGAGGCAACAGCAGCGGAGGAAGGTGAGCAGAGACAAGCTGTCATATCTATGGCAGCACAAACAATCTGGCGCAATCAAAATCATTCTGAACAACAGCGAATTCCCCGAGCCCCCTCCCTGTCCTGATAATTGTGAGCATGTGCAATTACATTATCAGAATAAATGTCGTGGGCAAACGTCAATTACTGACCCACTTCCACCACCGCCCTGGCGCTCGGACATACCATCCTCGGAGCCGGTAAATCCCCCCGACGTTACGCGTTTTACGCAGGCTGAGGTGGAGACTGTATTACGCACGCTACCCAATAACAGTGCGTGCGGCATGGACGGTGTCTCATACGAGCATCTCAGGGCTACGCAGCCAGATATTTTAACGTCTATCTTTAATATCTGCTTGGTGAACAGGAGTGTCCCTGAATCATGGAAGGGTGCTCTCATCTATAGGATCCCCAAAAAAGGCAATATACCGGACGATCCATCAACCTGGAGAGACATTTCCCTCTTACCCACCATCTACAAGGTGTTTATGAAGTGCATTCTTGGCCGAATTCTCCCGTGGCTTGTGGATGGGAACATACTATCTCCCAAGCAAAAGGCTTACATCGATCGGCAAGGCATGAATGAACAGGTATTGATGATTTTAAGCATGGGTCTAGTGAATTCTTTGCAGTATTTCTGGACTTCCGTGATGCATTTGGAACCCTAGCACATAACGTGATGATAGCTGCTCTTGAGGAAATCCATCTACCCAAGGTTTATGTTGATATTGTCAAAAATGTGTACTGTGGTTCATTTATACAGGTCATCTGTGGTAAACAGCTCACAGACCCCATCCCTCTCAGAGTAGGTGTTAAGACTGGCTGCCCGTGGAGTGCTGTTAATTTTGTGCTAGCACTAAACCAGTGGTTGAAGTGGCTCTGTATGTGTGCCCCCGCCAACACCATTTCCCCTAACCCTGTACAGGGGTATGCTGACGATGTTCAGGTTGCATCCTATAATGCGGCTGAAATAAACAGCATGCTCTCCAGAACCGACTCCTTTTTGGAGTGGTCAGGACTAGAGGTCAAAGACTCAAAATGTGCAGTTCTCTATGAGAGGCGGAGCGGGGGAAACCGCTGGTATCACTCCAATACAGATACAATACCTGCATTCACAATTGGCAATAAACCCCTAACAGTCTATCCGCGTCACCAGACATACACATACCTGGGTCACAAGTTTAATGTGGCAGGTGAGTGGAAAGATCAGGTCGAGGAGATCATTTCTGAATACTCCAGCAGACTTGATTCAATCCATGCATCGCCCCTACCACTAATCATGAAGCTGGAGGCAGTCAGAGTAATTGCATTAGCCAAAGTACAACACCTATTCTCCAATGTACATGTTCCACGAAAGTCACTACGTGAGTTGACTGACAAAACTGTACAGTTAGTGAGACAATGGACTGGCCTAAACACACACACAACACGTGACATTATATTCCACAGTAAAGGTGAGGGTGGTCTGGGGGTCCCCAATTTTGAATGGGTTTATATTGCTTCGCGTGTCTCCCATCTGTTGAATATGCTGAACAGTGATGACCAGTATGTGAGAAGGCTTGCTCGTTCTTCTCTTTTCTTGGACCTAAAAAGACGCAAGGTCCCCCTAGCGAATGGTTCGGACTCTAGCTTCCTGGGCTTCAAGAGGAAACCCAATGGAAAGCTGGACAGTCGCTCTCCTGGCTTTGGTGTGTGGTCGGACTGGCCAGACCTAAATGACATGTGCTGCTGGGCTGACGTTACCCTGGAGTGGGTAGGGTCTAACTCTGAGGCGGTAGCTGCCTCAGAGAATGTTATATCTGACCCCAGTATCTCTGTCAGAGCGACTATGACTGTGTGTGGAACGGAGCATCAACTTCCACTGACTAATGCCAGATGTCGCCTCCTATGGGCGCAACAACAAAGACAGCGACAACATTGGACTGAGTTGAGATTACAAGGAAAGACTGCATGTCTTCCTGCTGCGGACCATTCTGTCTCTCACTCTGTGTTCAAAAATGTTGCCATTGATGAGTGCATTGTTGTTTTTACTTTGAAAGCGAGATTACAGGTTCTACCTTCTAAACTTAATCTCTCCATCTGGTTTCCAGGCAATCATGCTCCTCACTGTATCCATCATGGCCATGAACAAATAGCTGAAACCATGTCCCACATCTTAAATGGTTGCCATGTTTACAGGGGCCTTTACATGTAGGCATGACAGAATAGTGGATTTGATATCGAAAGACATCTCTTCCATTTTCAGGTCCTCCATTATGCTTTATAAGCATTCTACTGTGAAGCCGAGGATGTTTAACCTGTGTAATGATGATTCTGTGTTCTCTAACATTTCAGCTAACACCCCTGATGTCATTGTTGTAAATGAAAACCATAGAGAGGTGTTCATTCTCGAGGTTGGCTGTACCTTTGACTATAGCCTGGAAGAAGCCTTTCTAACCAAAGTGCTGAAGTATCAGCAGCTAATGCAGACCATCTCACAGCTAGGCTACAGATGTAAACTTTTAGTTTTTATCTTTGGCAGCCTAGGGCATGTGCATAAGTTGGTTGTGAGGGGCTTACAAATGGCCGGCCTTTCCAAAAGGAGAGCCAAGCAGTTAGCGAGGTATTGCTCAGTTTCAGCCATTATAGGAAGCCGCTCAATTTGTTTCCTTTATCCATGATTTATGTCTGCTGCCCTGTGTCCGACATGTCAGCTGTACTGTATGTAACGATGCTTTGCCGTCCATGCACGTTGTAACTGGCTGCTCTCCCACTGTCAAACTGCACTGGCAGTGTTTATGTCCTTTGTACAGTAACAAGGTATTCCTGTACTTCTCATTATGTGGACATAAATAAACATTTCAAATGTGTGTGTGTGTGTGTGTGTGTGTGTGTGTGTGAGTGCGAGTGTGAAAAAGCCCTTTGAATTGAATTGAATTGATAGAGCGAGAGAGAGGGTTTTGTTTAATGAATTACTCTGGATTTGTTTTTACGTCCTGATACCCCGTCCAGGACAGGCAATGAATACCGGTATTCACATTGACAGATGTTCAAATGACATAGGCATAACATGACCATATATATTTGCACAGATATGCATGGTGACATACTCTCAGGGTCAGCCCACCTTTAATGAGACTGCACTTTATCTGCAAGCGTTTTTAAATCTGGTTCATATTTAGTGATTGCCAGTCTGAGGGTGTCATTAAGATGTGAGTCAGCACACGACACAATCAGGGGATACTTCTCTGCTCACAAGAGACCAAAATTCCTTCTCTTTAGCTCTGACCTGCAGGTGACAGTCACTTACTAATCCAATAATCTCCATTTAAATATCTGAAGTTAATGCAAACACATCCTGCATTTTATCGGACAGCAGTTCAATGACAGTAGGCTCAGTAAAGAGGAAAGGGTTTGATACAAAAGCAGCTACTTGACTCACATGTTGTACTTCAACAAGTTTTCATATTTCATATTTATCATATTTTTTGCTCTATGTGTGCGTGTGTACAGAATTCAAACTGTAGCATTGATTATTGTCACGGACAGAAGTAATTCTTTCCCTTTGCATATGCCCTGGAGTGCACTCGCCTATTAGTTTGCATTGCAGACTGGTATATTCAGAACGTGCCCTTAATTAAAAACCAAATGCAGCTGTGTATGTGGCTCTCAGCGTGCGGTGACTATTGACTGGCTGAAGTCTGTTTGAACTGCGCTGTGTCAGAGAAGTAACAGATAGAAGCCGCAAACGTTACCCCCAAACGATACCCCCCCTCACCTCTGTGCTGGAAATATAACGTCTGGGTTTCCGAGGCTACATCCATGCTGACGCAATGACTGTCCTGTTTCTGGCTAAGCTTTACGCGCAGGGCACATGAACCTCTCCGTCTCGTCAGTGCTGGTTGTTGTTTATTTGCATGGCTCAGAAAATGAGTAACAAACTAAAATGAGAACGTTATCGAGTTGTTGGAGGAGGAGGAGGAGGAGAATAATAATGTTATATTTCTTATTGTGTTCTCGGGCCGCTGTGCTGCGCTGCTGCTGCGCTGTGTGCCAACCACATCATCATCTTTTCATTTTGACATGATTCACATGAAATAATAATCCTGCACCGCGTGTAGCGTTTGGTTTCATTAACGCGATCGTGACAAAATAGCCTACAGCTGCTGCTGCCAAAGATACCAAAGATTGGACAGTGCTACGCAACATGGAAGTAACACTGACTCGAAGCCGTTTATAGTCAGTCAGTGAAGTCAACTTTTCACCGCCGTTAGGTCCCTTGTCATCCGTCCGCCCCCCCACCCACAATCAAAAGAAGCGTTTTCAAAGAGACGAGTAGGATATAAAGGCAGCCTGAAAGGCAAGCATTTGCATTCCAATGGGTCTGACACTTCGGGATCGACTTGAAAGGTTCCCGCGAGCTACCTGTAGCTCGCGAACTCCTGGTTGGTTACCCCTGTTTTTGACCAATGCTTTTACATTGTGTTATTGTGTTAACAGCGGGGGAGGCGGGGGCGGCCCCCGAAGAACGCCACGTCCAGCCAGGACACCACGCCTGCCACGCCCAAAGGGAAGCGGGGGCGCAAGAAGGCGGCTCCGCCCCCCGAGGAGGAGGAGGAGGAGGGAGGAGAGGAGGAAGCGGCAGAGGGTCGTCCGGCCCGGACTCCACGGAGACAACCGCCAAGGTAACTTTTTCCATCTACTCACTCACACACTCATTCAGTTGTTCATTGAAATGTAGGGTTAAAGCTCTAGACTAGAGTTTCCCTTGTTTAATCTGTATTCTGACATGATCTTTTTCTGATTAATAAAGAGACGGAGAGACTCCTGTCAATGATTACTATCAGAAAAGGACGTCGGGAACCCATTTTGGGGTTTTTACCATTTTCAAAACGGGAACCCATTTTTTGGTTGTTGTTGCTATATACATATATTAGCAACATAATTGTTTTGTAATTTTTCAATAAATAAAACTTTGGAAAACGTAGGTCAGGATTTAGAAGGTGTTTTTAGAATCTAAATGGGGTAACACTTAGGGCCGATTCATACTCCTATTTTACCGCTGTTTCGGCGCTGTAGTGCCGAAATGATTTCGGCTCGTCAGAAACTTTCAGTAGCACCGAAGAGCCGAGTTTAGGACGGTACCCCCCCCCCCCCCCCCCCCCGAACCTCAAATGACATCACATTGGCCGACTTTTATTCGGCTCTAAAATAGGAGTATGAATCGGCCCTTAGCCTACCTTTAATGCATTTGTACACTCAGTGTTACAGACCTGTAACTAACAGACCTTGTTGTCATTTACCCCGTTTTTTGTAAATCAGCTCAGAGTCGGCAGAGTCGACGCCCCAGAAGAGGAGAGGACGTCCGCCCAAATCAGCACAAACGCCTCCCGCCAAGAAACCCACGTAAGACTCCATCTGATTCTTGTCTTGTCATAAGGCTTTGCTCTGGATTTGGAACCATAAAAACCTCAGCCTAAAATGCAACCTTTGGATACATCAGTCATGCTCTTGCACACTGTCTGACAGCTTGAAAGACCTCCACACCAGTAGGTACGATTGGACCCGTGCAGACTTTGTTGGCGGGCCATGGTTTTGCGAATGATATTAATCCATTTAGGCCTGACGTCGAAATTTTAAAAATGTATTTTTTTTCCCTGAAAAACCTCATGTTTCTGTATCGGTGGTTCTCAATATTTCATGTCAAGAACCCCAAAAATTATATGTAATATGCCTGCCGACCCCCCATCAGAAAATATGTTCCTCCAGAAGCAAAGATCTGAGTTAAAATCAGAAACTCTGTTATATATTCAAAGATTTGAGGCACATTTTCACGATTTTTCTAAAATCGCAGATCTACAAGCGAGTGGCGCGCTACGAGCTTGTAGATCTGCGATATAACATAATGCTAGTCGAACACCACAAAAGGGTTCCTGCCCCAAAAGGGGTAAAAGCCAGTAAGAATTAGTCGAGTGTTACAGAAGCATCCCCTCCACCTAGCTGTCGGAGGATACAGTGCACCCTGCCTGCTTGAGTGACAGAATCTTTGTGCCATGCGTGTGTGTGTGTGTGTATACCCCGTGCACTTACAGGTGTGTGTGTGTGCGTGTGTGCACGTGTGTGTGCGTTGCGCTGCCGTGTGTGCGTGTCTGTGTGACTCCCTTGGGAGTTATGAGTCCTTATCCGTTTCCCAGAGACTGACAGTTCTCTGACAGAGCGAGTGGTGACCGAGGTCACCGGGCCCGTCGACAGCTACGACAGGGTGGGCAAACTTTGACGATGGGAGCAGCGCGCCTCTATATTTCCACATTTTTCTCTCCGGAGGACCACGTTGCATATTATACCGTCATAGCAAAAATAGACACCCAATACACACACACACACAATATGACTGCAATACGCACCGCAGTGCGACACATTCTGAGCTTGTAGATCAGCTCTTTTTTTGCTATATTTCAATTGAAGTCCTGCATTATGTTCCCTGGAATTAGGGTCCCTGGAACAACATATTTTCAGATGGGGGTCGATGGCCAAGTACATATGATTTTTGGGGTCCTTGACATGAAAATGTTTGAGCACCACTGACATAGAAACATAGGGTCTTTCAAGAAAACTTTCAGGATTTAAAAGACATTTTATAGAATCATCCTCGGGTCTAAATGCTACATGACCTCGCTCAACCATGTGACGCAGAGAGGGAGAGAGAGAGAGTCCTCCAGGTGTCGGCCGTCCCAGGGGACCTCGGGGGGGCAGAGAGAGACGGAGATGTCAAGGATCTGCTCCAAACCCCCGAACTCTCTCCGATCAGATGCCACCGTCCTTCCTTCCACTCCTCACCTGCTCAGCCCCAGGAGGAGGAGCGGAGGAGACAGAAATCACAACCCTTTGACATCCATCTGTCCTCCAGGGGATGGGAGTAGATGTCACCGCGTGCTCACGTGCTCGGCACAGAGCGAGGGGAGGGGGAGGGGGGGTTGGTGGAAGACGGTGAAGTGCTTCATGTTTTGCTGCAGGGCGGCGAGAATGGAAGCCGATAAGAATGCTGTTTTGCTGCTTTGCTTAAGGTTCCTTATTCCCCCGTAGTGGTGGTGGGGGGGAAGGCCTATTAGTCAGTGGTGTAAAGTAGGGATGTCCCGATACCTCAATTTCTGTGTTAGCCGATACCCAATACCGATACCAGTGTTGTGATCTCATGTTGTGTTTATAGATATCTAGCTATATATCTGGTGTTGTGTTCATAGCAGACTCCTCACTCAAATGTGCACTTTGCAGTTTGGGGCAACTCCAAAGCAAACTCCACATGTCCCAGCATTGTATTTACCTGCCATAGTGTCAACCCCTTACACCCCTGTGTCGGATCGCTGGTTAGACTGGCATTTTCACAGATACCGATATGACCCGATATGACAAATACGGGCCGATCCGACACCGATACAGTATTGGGACATCTCTAGTGTAAAGTAACTAAGTACATTTACTTAACACAAAGCCCGCTAGAACCGTATAGATCACGTAGATAAGCTTTAGCCTGGCGGCCCGCCGATCACGTAGCCTATACTGTACGTGATAAAGGTCTTTATATTATTTAATCCATGTTTTGATCGGATCGAGTCGAGTGTGTAAATACATTTTAATGCCAATACTTTTGTACTTTGAATGCAGAACTTTTACTTGTAACAGTAATTCTATATTGCATTATTGATATATAATACTATACTATACTATACTTATATATACTTAATAATAACATTTGTATACTTTTTCCACCACTGGTTAATTTTTTGTAAGCTCAGAAGCTTAACTGTGGCAGGTGGTTATACGTATACCGTTGGGAGAATTCACAAACTAAGGCGTGCACTTTGTGTTTGTGCACTCGCTCTCTGCAACACCTCCAGTCTTTCTCAGGAGGAGACGGACGGATAACACGGAAATCTGTCTTTTCTCTCATTGCGGGAACATTTTGGTAGCTCCTTTTTCTCATTCTGGTATGCAGATAGATGGATGTCTCTGGGGGACGTATCTAAATGTACGAATGGAAATGAGGCTGGTGTTTTTTGGCCTGCGAGTGAGGTGTGTGCGTGCGTGCGTGCACCTTGCGTGCACACGTGTGTGTGTGCATGTGTGCGTGTGTGTGTGAGAGTTGCTGACTGCCGGTTCTGTTTGTTGGGTCTCTGATTGCAGTCCTCCTCGTCCTCCCACATGAATAAATGTGCCCCGCCACGACCCGGAGATAACGGTTACCGCTGCAATCTGGTGTTAATAGAAACGTCCCCCTGTTCCTCTCCCATCTCATGTGGATCTGTCTTTTTCAATGATGTCAGTCTCCTCCTCGCCTCCTCCCTCCTCCTCCTCGCCTCCTCCTCCCTCCTCCTCCTCCTCGCCTCCTCCTCCCTCCTCCTCCTCGCCTCCTCCCTCCTCCTCCTCCCTCCTCCTCCTCGCCTCCTCCCTCCTCCTCGCCTTTTTTTCTTATTTCTTCTTTTTTTTCCAGCCACTGATCTCTGGTGTCTCTCTATCTCTCTCAATTCAATTCAATTCAATTCAATTCAATTCAATTCAATTAGCTTTATTGGCATGAATGTGATAGCTACAGTATTGCCAAAGCATAAAGTTCAACAAAAGAACCAAACAAAATAAAATAAATAAAAAATATAACAAGCAAATGGAACATTCATTTTCACAATACAATATGAAAATACTGTCATACCAGTCAAAATGTACAGTATTAAATGTGTCCGTGGTGTGTCGAGATGGTTTGTGTCAAGATAATAATTTCTAAGTGTCCCTCATTGTGTGACATGCAGTCACATACTGTGCAGCCAGATGTGCTGCAGGTCCCTCTGCCAGCAGAATGAGTTGTTTGTCACTGTCATGCAACTCTTTAAACTTTGGGATCAACAACTCAAATTTATTAAAATATGTGGTTCTTATATTATTATATTTATTACATTTAATTAGAAAGTGTGTCTCTCTCTCTTTCTCTCTCTCTCTCTCTCTCTCTCAGCGGTGAATTATTAATGAAAAGAACACTGTTTTGGGGATATATTTTTGGACAGAGTACAGTGAAAAGCCATGCCCCCTCGCCCCCCCCTCCTTCTGATATTCCAGACCCCATTATGCATGCATGCACCACCTGGGACTGTATATAGTCCCATTCCATGCACCTCTCTACCACAGTTCCTCACCTCGTTATGCTTGTTCTCAAATTAGCTTCTGTTGGCATGGCGGGCCCGGGCCCGGATTCTTCTCATCTGGTGCCGTGACAGATGGGTCTCGGTCCGAAAGCTCTTCTCTCTCTTCTCTACCTCAGCCTAATGATCCAGCTGCCTGGGGTGGTGTGTGTTTGAGGGTTGATCCAGCTGCCTGGGGTGGTGTGTGTTTGAGGGTGGTTTTTGTTTGAGGGAGTCCTGCTTTTAGCCCATTTAGACCTGAGGACGGTTCTACAAAAATGTCTTCTAAATCATTTCTGAAAAACCTCATGTTTTCGTTCTCAAACATTTTCATGTCAAGGACCCCCAAAATGATATGCCACCGACCCCTCATCTGAAAATATGTAGTTCCAGGGACCCCCCAGTAGCCAATATTTTAGTTCGCTAAATGTTCGCTCTGAAATATATATTCAAAGATTTGTGGCACATTATCACAATTTCTTCTAAAATATGAACTTGTAGATTTGCTATTTTTCAATAGCTAAAGTATAAACATCATTTTTTTAAACACCAAAAGGGGTTCCTGCCTGAAATGGGTTAAATCCAAACCTCCAGCAGAGAGTATCGCCTGGAGAAATTCAGGTAAGGTCTGTGCAAAAATGCATTTAAATTATGTAAATCCAGCTGGAGCCGGCTGGCCTCCACGATAGGCTGAGAGAGAAACTCTCCACCTAAAAAAAAGAAGAATATTCCTCGTCTTGGGGAAAGGTCTTGGAGGGCCTAATTAAATGATTTGACGACTGCCGTTGTCATCCTCTTCCCTTAGCATTCCTGACCTCGTTTTACTGGCCCAGTTTTATACAGCCGTGTACCTGCCCGTCTCGGTCAAGAGGTGCACGGAACACACATCCACAAATTGGATCCCAAAAATAACTTAAGAAAGGAGAGAGGAGGAGATCCGCACACCGTTTTTAAAAGATCCCCAAAATAATTTAGTGACAACAGAGCGTAAAACAATACAACGTTTGGGCCTCAGGGGCCTCTGTCAGACCGTCACGTATACTGAAAACCTACGTGTTTACATCACTGTCTTCCATGCAGTGCATCCACTGCTCAGTCACTTAATCATCCAGGATATTGAAAGGGAAACTCATCTTTTCAAAATCTGGTAGTTTTGGTTGACCTCATATTTCTGACCAGCAGGTCAGCCTATATTAATGTATTCATATCTTTGGCTGTCTGTCTGTCTGACTGACTGACTGACTGACTGACTGACTGACTGACTGACTGACTGACTGGCTGATTAATTACGTGTGAAAATGTCAAAATGTAGTACTTGTGGGGATAGATAAAAAAAGGGGAGTGCAAAAAAACGAATTGAATTTAAGCCGTGGTTTCTCCTGGTATTCTGCCATTTGTTTTTTTGTAGAATCAATGAATAATTATTTGGTCCTATCTTACTGTCACTCAGTCATTTGTTGTGGTAGAAGCTCAGACTACATTATCCCATTCTGGGTGGGAAGCGGGAACCCCCTTTTGGTGTTTTAAACTAAGCATTATGTTATATACTTTAGCTATTTTAAAATATCAGATCTACAAGCTCATAGCGCGCCACCGAGTGGCGCTCTACGAGCTTGTAGGTCTGCTATTTTTTTTTAAAGATTGTGAAAATGCGGCACAGATCTTTGAATATATATTCTTTCAGAGCGAAGGTTTTATTTTATTTTGACGTCGGGCCTAAACGGGTTATGCATGTTAACCCATTCTGACCTGAGATCAGATTCATACGAGGTTTCCACTAGGACACACACTGGTCTGATGAACCCATTCTGACCTGAGATCAGATTCTAAAAAATGTCAGTCGCTCTTCGATTTTTCAAAAATAGCAGACCTACAAGCTCGTATCGCGCCACTCGGTGGCGCGATACGAGCTTGTAGATCTGCTGTTTTTCAATAGGTAAAGCATAACATGATGCTAACACCAAAATGGGTGCCCGGTCAGAATGGGTTAAGTGGATGCTTTTCACAAAGATGAAACAACGGCGGAACAAAAGGATCATCGCTGCAGCGACACGGTGTAATTGACTCGGCCCAGATGGGCCAACTCTCTCCGCTCCCAATTTCTGCCGCCCTCAATTTCCTAGTGTTATCTCATATATGCATCTAAATGAAGATGTCTCAAGTGTTTTGCTTCAAACTGTCTCCGTCTGTCTTTATTTCTTTATTTTTTACAATATCGTATGCGTCTTTTTTTTTTTTTAATCACTGATATGGGAAACGCATGCGCATGTGTAGTGTGCCAAGTACAGTACTTGGCATATTGTGTGACCGACATGTGTAGACTTAACTGCCTTTGGCCTCCATGTCCACCCACACACACACTACTGTACGCACTTCTGACCAGCGGACTAGTCATTGTTTAGACATAATAATAATAATAATAATCTTTATTGTCCCGAAGGATATTTGTCTTCACAATCTGTTCAACAGTTCAACACCCACATCAAAAACAACACAGAGCACATAACACCAAGACAGTACAAAAAAAAAAAAAACATGAGGTCCCCACAAGCTGTGTACAGAACCATCCTATCGACCCAATACATGGGTCAAGGTTAGGTTTAGGTGTGCTGCCCCGTGGGAGGTTATAGGTTTAGGGTGAGGGTTTGAGATAGGTTGTAGTTGTAGGACTAATAATGACTGGTCTAACGACAACATGAGTACAGTACTGCAGCACCACTCAGTTCAGACGGGTCTGATCTTTTTCTTAACCGTACTTTTTCTCGACCCTTTGCCTATTTGGTTGTTTCATTTCATCCCTAATGCGGTTCTGCTGCTGCCAGGAGGAGGAGGAGGACTGTGTTTCCCTCTGGTGTAATCAGGGTCCGTCCTATACGGTGTACTGCAGAGGGCAGAGAGTTCATGGATAGCCTCGGCCCGGCCCGCTGAGACCGGTCTGATCCAGCTCGTATAGACGTAGTAGGGAACGAACGCTGCAATGGAATCAAATAGAAATAATACATCTTGTCTGCCATGCAGTCCTCAGAGAGAGGAGAGAGGTCAGCCCTGAGAGCCTGTCGCTACTAAAAAGCTATTTCTGTTTTAACCCTGTTATAGTTAGTCTTCTAAAACCCTGACAGTTTTCTGAAAGACCTCATGTTTCTGTGTCAGTGGTGGTCAGTGTTCAATATTTCATGTCAAGGACCCCCAGAATTATAGTGTATTTGGCCGCCGACCCCAATTTGAAAATATGTTTTCATGTCGAGGACATAGGCTGCTATTAACCCCCATCTGAAAATATGTTGTTCCATGCATGGCCGCGCTATGAGCATGTATAGATTTGCTATATTTTCAATAGCTAAAGTATAACATAATGCTTTAAAACACACATCCTTTACACCTGACACCCCTGTCAGGTGTAAAAGGAGCAACTTGGACACTCAGGCATGAAGGAAGCATGAGTTCAAGTCCGTTGCTCTCCCCTTGTCCCCCATATATGGGGACTAGGTTGGTCTCCCCTTGTCCCCCATATATGGGGACTAGGTTGGTCTCCCCTTGTCCCCCATATATGGGGACTAGGTTGGTCTCCCCTTGTCCCCCATATACGGGGACTAGGTTGGTCTCCCCTTGTCCCCCATATACGGGGACTAGGTTGGTCTCCCCTTGTCCCCCATATATGGGGACTAGGTTGGTCTCCCCTTGTCCCCCATATATGGGGACTAGGTTGGTCTCCCCTTGTCCCCCATATATGGGGACTAGGTTGGTGGAGGGCGTGTAGAGCCCAGGATCACATTAGATAATTGACACAGGGGTGAAAAATGGGTTACAAAATCGTGGGGAAAAAATATATATATTAAAAGAATAAAACACCAAAAGGGGTTCACCGTCCAGAATGGATTAACCCCCTTCAACCTGCCATCCCAATCTTTGACATAATAAGGCAGAAATGTTTGAAAATAGCAGATCTACAACTACTCCTCATCACTCACAACACACCACGCCTAGAATCGATGCACTGCGAGTTGTGTTGTTTACGACAAAGTGTAAACTGGGACTCAACGGGTTAAAGCTGCAGCGTTCGGAACTCATTACTACTCCTAAACTAATTAACCTGATTCTTTACCTGCTTAGTTAGGACTCATTACTCCTCCTAAACTAACCTATACCAGATTCTTTACCTGCTTTAACCCATTCTGAACGGGAACCCATTTTGGTGTTGGCATCATGTTATGCTTTAGCTATTGAAAAATAGCAGATCTACAAGCTCATAGCGCGCCACCGAGTGGCGCGCTACGAGCTTGTAGGTCTGCTATTTTTGAAAAATCGAAGAACGACTGTGACATTTTTAGAATCTGATCTCAGGTCAGAATGGGTTAATCAGACCAGTGTGTGTCCAGTGGAAACCTCGTATGAATCTGATCTCAGGTCAGAATGGGTTAAGGCTCTAAATGCAATTCCCAGTGACGATACAGTTTAGTTCTTATCAGTTAATATAGCTCCACTGGAAATATTTAGCCAGGTATACTTAACGTTTTACTCCAATAAATATGGATGGCTTAGAGCCTTGATACATTAGACAGACAGACAGACAGACAGACAGACAGACAGACAGACAGACATCAATGGTGGGAATTTAGGGTATGTGGGTGTGTGATAATTATGTGATTAAAAGTAAAATAAATAAATAAAATCAGTTTTATATAACTCCTTTTCCATCAGTAGCCTGCAATGTACTTTGCTAGATACACATCAATGCTAAATATAAATTAGCAAAACTACTAGTAAACACTATTGTTCTTCTTCATCATCTTTTCCTATTTGGATCTGTAGCCACTAGCACTGCCTGGTTTGTCCATCTGTACCTGCATCATAGATTGATTGCTCATGCCTGCCTGAGGCCTGTCACCATGTGCTTGTTTCTAGAATGTGGCAGATCTGTTTGTTTTCACACCAGAAACTTTGTTTATGATTAAATATAAACCAGAAGCCTCTCTGAGAGTAGCCTAAATGTTAGCCTCACAATGCCAAACGTCTATTGCAAAGTTTTTTGTAAAGAAATTAAGTCAGCAGTGCCTAGAGGAGCTAGCCTACTGTAGGCCTACAACAGTCCCTAGAGGAGCTAGCCTACTGTACAGTTGTATCCTGAGGACTTCAGCTTTACTGGGAAACTCCACAACAGCATCTGCCCTCGATTATGGATTACTGTGTTTGAAGACATCAAAGGTGAGAATTGTAGTTTTAGCTGAATGGATTTTCATTGATTGTGCCCTGGGCCCCATCACCATGCTGTCTGCTGCTATGCTATGGGGTGCTATCCTCCATTTTGTCTGCTGCTGTGCTATGGGGTGCTATCCTTGTTGTCTGCTGCTGTGCTATGGGGTGCTATCCTTGTTATCTGCATGCTGCTATGCTATGTGCTGTCTTGCAAATGTGTAATTTGGAAGTGTGTTGAAAGAAACTAGCTGTTTAACTCTCTGCTGTCTTCAATACTCAACACTACTACTTTCAATACTAGGCTTTCTGGGAGAGTGTACATGTTGTTTATATGGTTGTTGAGGAGCCTCCTATATGTCCATCTTTGAGGGTTTGTGTCAACACAAACATAGTGTAAACACAAACATTGTGTCAACACAAATATTATGTCAACACAAACATTTTTTTTTTTTTTTATCCTTCATTACCCAGGGTAGCAGGGGTAGCAGTCACAATGTTTGTGTAAACACAAACATTGTGACTGCTACTTTTCATACTTTTGACTCCTGTAAAGTAACAAGTAAATGGATCTATAGCTTTGCACCCCTCCCCAAACTGCTAATGTAATGTCCCATAATATCACAGCTAAAGCATAACATGGGTTAGACAAACCTCTCCACCAGTACTTTTCCTTATCATGATAAAACATTGTTTTAAAAAAAGAAATGCCATTAAAGGACATATTCTTCCAGTGCATTATGGAGGGCCGTGTTGACGGATTTGAAAGAGATTTTGAAGGTGTGTTTCCAAAAAATGAACCTGAATGATTTTCGGGTTCTGAACAGTGTTGTTTTTGGCAGCAAATTTTGATTTTAGTTTTAGTCATAGTCTTTTGAATAGTTTTCATTTAGTTTTAGTCACGTGGAATGTGTTGGTGTTTGTAGTTTTAGTCGACTAAATGTCATGAGATTTTAGTCGACTAAATCTACAGTTGATTTAGTCGACTAAAATGTATTTTGGTGGGCATTGATGCCGTCGTAAGGACTGTTTTTACACTTGCTGAAAATAGCCGATCTACAAGCTCACAACGCGTCGCAGCGCGACACGTTGTGCGCTTGTAGATCGGCTATTTTCAGCATGCAACCAAGTGTAAAATGACTTATACTGGATCTCTTGTCCACTTCTAGTCCCTTCCTAACATTTTAGTCTAGTTTTTATTTGTTGACGAAATTGTCAGTATATTTAGTCTTATAGTTTTAGTCATCATAGCACAGTTTTCATTTAGTTTCCATTTAGTTTTCTTCAGTGGAAAAAGGTAGTCGACGAACATTTTTCGCCTTAGTTTTAGTCGACGAAAACAACACTGGTTCTGAACAACTGTCGGTCCGTCTGAATTTAATTCCCACTTCCCACACAGGTTTGAAGTTGATTGGTCTGGACGTTGCCTGAGTCATCGCTGGGGAAAGTCAGACATACAAGACAGACAGACAGACAGACTGAATTTATATAGATGTCAAAGTTTCAAACTAAAACTAAAACTAGAAACAAATTCCCATTTACCATAGTTAACCCATTCTGAACGGGAACCCCTTTTGGTGCAGCATTATGTCATACTTTAGCTATTGATAAATAGCAGATCTACATGAACTTGTAGGTCTGCTATTTTTGAAAATGTGGCACAAACCTTTGAATATATATTCTTTCCGAGCGAACGTTTTTAACTCAAATCTTTGCTTCTGGGGAGGTCCCTGGAACTACATATTTTCAGATGGGGGTCGGCGGCCAATTACATATATTTTTGGGGGTCCTTGAGAATGTTTGAGAACGACATGAGGTTTTTCTGAAAACTGTCAGGATTTAGAAGACATTAATTTTGTAGAATCTTCGTCAGACGTCAGGTCTATATGGATTAAAAACAAAATTATATTATTTCGAGAGACGGCGAGATCCCTCAGTGGGATTATTTTCCTTAATTGGAACAGAACAAGGGGCAGATGGTCAATCCCGCTATATACTGTACCTGCACGTAATTCCCTTTCAGCCGACCGGGTCAACTCCGTGCTATAATAGCATTATTTCAAGCAGTGTTGTTTTTGGCAGCAAATTTAGATTTTAGTTTTAGTCATAGTCTTTTGAATAGTTTTCATTTAGTTTTAGTCACATTTTAGTCACCTGGAATGTGTTCGTGTTAGTCTAGTTTTAGTCGACTAAATGTCATGAGATTTTAGTCGATTAAATCTACAGTTGATTTAGTCGACTACAATGTATTTTGGTGGGCATTGATGCCGTCGTAAAGACTGTTTTTACACTTGTTGAAAATAGCCGATCTTGTAGATCGGCTATTTTCAGCATGCAACCAAGTGTAAAATGACTTATACTGGATCTCTTGTCCACTAGTCCCTTCCTAACATTTTAGTCTCGTTTTTATTTGTTGACGAAATTGTCAGTATATTTAGTCTTAGTTTTAGTCATCATAGCACAGTTTTCATTTAGTTTCCATTTAGTTTTCTTCAGTGGAAAAAGGTAGTCGACGAAAACAACACTGGTTTCGAGGAATGTTGGGCTTTCGGTCATCCAGACGAGCCAATCCCTGAAACTTCTCCATGTTTGCCGTTCCCATCTCTCCACTCTCGAGGGTCTGGTCCCAGTGATTTATTTGTCATACACATGACCGTACTCTGCTCAATCTTATACAGAAGATTACATTTCTATACCCTTTCAAATGACTCCACCGCGCGGTGAATCACATCCCCCTGACCTTTGACCTCATGGCTGGTTCCACCTCCTCCTCCTCCAACGTTCAGGTGCATCTCTGTATTCAGTAATGTACCATACTGTATGTACGCTCTGCTACTTCCATGTTGGATAACAACATCATATGCACGGGCACGGCTACTTGGTTGCATCATGGAATATGTTTCCGCTCAACAACAACAACCATGATGTTATTTCACTATTTTCTTTCTATGGGGAAAACTGAATTGGAGTGTTTTTTAGTGGGTCCAGAAAGACATGCCCTATATGCTCCCTATATTACCCGCGTGCATGTGCACACACACGCATGGGGCAGACACCGCTTCAGTTAAATACCCACGGGATGCGACAACATACCACATGCTGTGCATACAAATAAACACACATGTTGCACCAGACACAGAAAGACTATACCAGTGGTTCCCCCAGGGGTCCTTGAGGGAGATCCAGGGGGTCCCCAGCTAAATGATAGTTTGGAACCAAAATGGACCCTTATGGGTCTGTAACTCAGGGTCCATTTGGTTCCATTTGTACACTCTCAGAGTTAAATTAACATCGATTATACAATATAAATTGGGGATCTCAGAGGTAGAAATGCCATTAAATGGGGGTCCGTAGCCTATAATTCATGTCAAACTGGGGGTCCTTGAAATTAAACTGGTTGAGAAACGCCGCTAGACCCGTAAAAATCTTCTCTCATGGGTGGTCCCTGGTCCCCAGTCCCCAGTCCCCATATCCGTGGGCTAATGAGTGCCAATTTGGGGGTCCTTGACATGAAACAGTTTGGGAACCACTGGACTATACAATACACGTCGCGCCCCACCAGACTCAGACTCAGACAGAGAGGCCAGAGGGTGAAGCTACACCGCCTCAGGCAGGTTTAAGTGTTCTAATCGGGGTGTGCCCCTCCCTGGTACTTGATCATGCAGTGAAGAAGAGCATTATGTAAAAATCGTTACACGCAATATTAAATAATATAATCTCTGCCATCTACAGCAGCTATACGCCAAAACCCTTTTTGCAATAGTCCGGCAGTCGGGGTTGTGTGGAGTGAGAAATGTGGTATATAGTCTTTTTTATTATCTGTTTTCTTTATAATATTGTCTATTATACTACATACATTTATAAATCCACTGTCGGTATTGAGCATTTGTTTTTATAGGGGTCCATATATGTGACCCTAGCATTAACATCCTATATAAGTCAAACTTTCCTTATGCTTCAAGTAGCATAGTGACGACATGTCAAACTAGGGTTTTGTCATGATTCTGAATCCATTCCAAGCATTTAGTTTTGCACAAAAAAAACACTCCTTGGACTAAAAACAGCCATAGCCATTTGCCCAAAATGTGCCCAATTTGTCATGCCGGCTATGGCCATGGACTATTAAACCTTAACCATGGTTTCAAAGAAGCTAAATGAAACCAAAAGCCAGTAATGGTCTCAGAGAGCAGCAGGAGACAGAGCAGAAAACTAAAAGATATACGTTATAATGTATTCATCTTTCCACACTGTGATGTCTAGATGATGATGGAAACTAGCTTCTCTTCAGTAGAGAGAAAAAAACAAAACATGCTGTGGCACATTTGAGGATTTGAATGACTTTATTCTGTTCTTTCTGCACAGCGACTGTCACTTAGTCCTCACAGAAGTACAGTACTCTGCAGGGAGATAACACAGAGACCGGAATATGAGCAGAGAGATGATTATTCATAGGCCACTGTGGAAAGGCAGTGATTGATTCGTTTATTCATTGAGTGGTTGGTTTACTTTGATATGATATACAGTAGTACTTTAATGTCAGTTCACGCTGAAATGTGTCTTGATTCTTTGATTACATAACTTTTTATTATTATTATTATAATTTATAGCGTTAACTTCCCTATCTGTGGTGACAGACCACTGTCTCCCTCTCAGCTGTCCTACTGTCTGTCTCTCCTACACTGTCTCCCCGTCAGCTGTCCTACTGTCTGTCTCTCCTACACTGTCTCCCCCTCAGCTGTCCTACTGTCTGTCTCTCCTACACTGTCTGTCTCTCAGTTGTCCTACTGTCTGTCTCTCCTACACTGTCTCCCCCTCAGCTGTCCTACTGTCTGTCTCTCCTACACTGTCTCCCTCTCAGCTGTCCTACTGTCTGTCTCTCCTACACTGTCTCCCTCTCAGCTGTCCTACTGTCTGTCTCTCCTACACTGTCTCCCTCTCAGCTGTCCTACTGTCTGTCTCTCCTACACTGTCTCAGTGTCTCCCCCTCAGCTGTCCTACTGTCTGTCTCTCCTACACTGTCTCCCTCTCAGCTGTCCTACTGTCTTTCTCTCCTACACTGTCTCCCTCTCAGCTGTCCTACTGTCTGTCTCTCCTACACTGTCTCCCTCTCAGCTGTCCTGCTGTCTGAAAATGGCCACTATATATACGAGCTGATGCGACGCATTGTTGTAGATCTGCTATTTTCAACAATATTTGTATACATCTGAAAACTTGAGTCTTGAGTGACTCTTGAGTAAAACATGAGTACTTCCCCCCCCCCCACTGGTTAACCCATTCTGGGCGGGAACCCATTGTGGTGTTAGCATCATGTTATGCTTTAGCTATTGAAAAATAGCAGATCTACAAGCTCATAGCGCGCCACAGAGTGGCGCGCTACGAGCTTGTAGTTTCTGATATTTTTGAAAAATCGAAGAGCAACTGACATAGTAGACATTTTTAGAATCTGATCTCAGGTCAGAATGGAAAACTGTCAGGATGTAGAAGACATTTTTAGAATCTGATCTCAGGTCAGAATGGAAAACTGTCAGGATGTAGAAGACATTTTTAGAATCTGATCTCAGGTCAGACTGGGTTAATCAGACCAGTGTGTGTCCAGTGGAAACCTCGTATGAATCTGATCTCAGGTCAGAATGGGTTAATGAGTATAGTTCTGTTTGATCGTAGAGGAAGCTCTCTGGCTGTTTGAAGTTCAAACATTTGGCCTGCTGATGAAACGCTCCAAGGTGGGACTCGGCGTGCTCTGCTCCTTCGCTGTATAAGAACAATGTAAACAATTGATTTGTTAATTAAATCCATTGAGATTCTAACCCATTGAGGCCCGGTTCTATAAACTATTTCACGTGGAGGAGGACCCCCAGAATTATCTGTATTTGGCCGCCGACCCGAGACTCCCCATCTGAATATATGTTGTTCCTCCAGGGGCTATTTTTCAACAGCTAAAGTATCACATAATGGTTGAAGTGGTTCATAACACAGATGCGTCCTCGGGTGTAAATGGGTTATACTGTATAGATTGTATTGTTACACTGTGCGTGCGTGCGCGTGTGTGTTTGCAAAGTACTTGCCTAACAAATGCAGAGTGTGAATAGGGGGGGTGCTGCTGACTCCACTGATTAAGGTGGTGTGTGGTGTCGTTAAAAACCCAAACGGTTAGCGCAAGTAGACAAACTAACAAAGTGCCAATCCTTCCTTTTTCCAATTGCTGAAAACAATGTACCCGAGTGGGCTTTGGAACATATTAGGCTATAGAAGATAAATGCACTTGGAATAGGAAATAGAGGGTAGAAATGGAATGGATATTAGTTTTAATATAAGTAATCAACTGGAGAAGTTTCATTGTGATAGCTATTACTTAACTTTTTTTTCCCTATTCACCTGTATCTCATCTTAACCCATTCTGAACGGGAACCCATTTTGGTATTAGCATCATGTTATGCTTTAGCTATTTAAAAATAGCAGACCTACAAGCTCGTAGCGCGCCACTATTTTTGAAAAATCGAAGAACGACTGACATTTTTTTAATCTGATCTCAGGTCAGAATGGGTTAATCAGACCAGTGTGTGTCCAGCGGAAACCTCGTATGAATCTGATCTCAGGTCAGAATGGGTACAGTACTTTCCAGCACTGACCTGGGCCGGGTTCTCCAGAACCATCGGTGTCACCGTGCCCTCACAGTCCTGTGGTGTTGTTGACCTGGGCCGGGTTCTCCAGAACCATCGGTGTCACCGTGCCCTCACAGTCCTGTGGTGTTGTTGACCTGGGCCGGGTTCTCCAGAACCATCGGTGTCACTGTGCCCTCACAGTCCTGTGGTGTTGTTGACCTGGGCCGGGTTCTCCAGAACCATCGGTGTCACTGTGCCCTCACAGTCCTGTGGTGTTGTCGTTGTTGTTGCCGAGTTACCTAAGGCTCAAAAACACCACCAACACAGACACGGCGTAGCGGGCTGCACTAAACATGGCTGACCTTCTCCTTCACAGAGGAGACTAGAAAATGTTCCCGGAAAGAAAGTATACAACTTGGGACAAAACAAACCAAAGCCTGAATAAAGCGAAGTAAAAAATGTCTAAATGAGTTAGCAGTAGCACTCACGAGGTCGTCCTCCAGTTGCTTTTTAAAATGGTTCCCCGAAGGCAGTCGTATTCATGAGGATATGGAACGGTCAGGGTGTTTGGCAAACATCACTGTACTGTTTGTTAAAACAACTCTCCAACATGAAACCTGCTGTTTTACAGGGAACGCCTGCCAGGATTGGGGCAACTTTGGACCTTTTTTCTGTGAGCTGAGATTTCATAACAACAACACTGTCGGATTTCTGCCAAAGAGTGAATGAGGACAATTTTATTGTACAGTAGATAGTGAATCTGTTTCTTAAATTCCAAAATGTATTCACTTAATAATAATAATAATAACAATGATATAATAATATCTGGAACTAGCGCGATACCCAAAGACCTGTGGGAGCTGAGCCTGATCTTCTTGGGGATCACAGGGAGGATCACAAGGTCGGCTTATTAGTCAAATCCAACAGAATGTATCAGTGTCCCCCCATGCTAAATTATTGATAGTCTTCTAAATCATGACATTTTTCTATATCAGTGGTGCTCAATATTTCAGGACACCAACAATTATGTAATATGCCGCCGACCGCCATCTGAAAATATGTTGTCACATATTATATAATATAGGCACACCCCCAAAAGCAAAGATTTGAGTTAAAAACGTTTGCTGTGAACGAATATATATTCAAAGATTTGCGCCACATTTTCGTGATTTTTGAAAAATAGCAGACCTACAAGCTCGTAGCGTGGCACTCGGACTCGGTGCCGCGCTATGAGCTTGTAGATCTGCTATTTTTAGACAGCTAAAGCATAACATTACAAAATGGGTTAAGAGCCAAATAGACCCTTACCAGTCTGTTACTTTGAGTACAAATTAGTACACTTTCACAGTTTGTGGGCCCTATAGTGCATACCAAAATAGGGGTCCTTGAAATGTCAAAGTTTGAAGAACCAATGCATTAGCGTTCATAATTATGATGAACTATCTTTTTTCTTTTCTTTTGTACGTGTTTTCTCGTATCTCAGTCTCACTCAGCTGTTTGATTTGTGGCCCTTAATTCCTCTTTCTTTCCTTCTGCAACTTTTCTCTCTCTGTCTCTCTTTCTCTATATCTATATCTATAATTAAGGGAATGTCTGTATGATGTCTGCATGTCGCAATGTCGCTCAGGGGCCTAGCTCTTTTGTCTTTGTTTTGCATTTTGTTATGACAGTAGCGGTAAACGATTCAGTCCACTGTCAGATTCAGTAGTACAAAAAAACTGACGGCTGTGTGGGGTGAGTTTAGTGAATGATAAGGGGACGTCTCAGGACAACAGCAGTAGCTGTGTGGGGTGAGTTTAGTGAACCATAAGGGGACGTCTCAGGACAACAGCAGTAGCTGTGTGGGGTGAGTTTAGTGAACGATAAGGGGACGTCTCAGGACAACAGCAGTAGCTGTGTGGGGTGAGTTTAGTGAACGATAAGGGGACGTCTCAGGACAACAGCAGTAGCTGTGTGGGGTGAGTTTAGTGAACGATAAGGGGACGTCTCAGGACAACAGCAGTAGCTGTGTGGGGTGAGTTTAGTGAACGATAAGGGGACGTCTCAGGACAACAGCAGTAGCTGTGTGGGGTGAGTTTAGTGAACGATAAGGGGACAACGCAGGACAACAGCAGTAGCTGTCTGGGGTGAGTTTAGTGAACGATAAGGGGACAACGCAGGACACCAGCAGTAGCTGTGTGGGGTGAGTTTAGTGAACGATAAGGGGACAACGCAGGACACCAGCAGTAGCTGTGTGGGGTGAGTTTAGTGAACGATAAGGGGACGTCTCAGGACAACAGCAGTAGCTGTGCAGTGCGCATTGGTGACGCCAAACTTAAACATGGTCACAGGGGTGACCTGGCATTGTAATTGGCTGGCAAAATCAGTGAGAGCTATATTGCTGAAGGCGTTGAGTGCGATCGAGGCAACAACACTTTGCAATTTCCTCCAGAACTGCACCTTTCCTGTATTACTAGCTTGCCGACAGACAAGTGCCTCGGAGACCAGACTGATTACACCTAAAAAATATGGTGTATTAAATTGCATTACCCACACTCTGTACATCATTTGGTGTTCATATATTCGAATGGGTATACGCCTATACGGACTAGTCCCTCTAACAAACACAAATGCCTCTGTCTCTCTCTCTCTCTGTGTCTCTCTCTCTCTCTCTCTCTCTCTCTCTCTCTCTCTCTCCGTCTCTCTCTCTCTCTCTGTCCCTTCTATCTCTCTCTCTGTCTCTCTCTCTCTCTCTGTCCCTTCTATCTCTCTTGGTAACTTCATCTTCTTGTCAATCTGAAGTTGAGGTAATGACACTCTTAAATTCCCTAATATATTCCACAATAAAAACATTCTGGCGGCACTGAATTAATTCAAAATCAATTTCCCTGCGGCTGCTTCACCTTTGCCTCGTGCGTTCCGACTCTAAGAGAGTCTGGAGTCAATTTATTTTGTGTTTTCATATAATGTGAAGAAGTCAACTATTCGATCGTTTTTTTTCCCTCCAACCAAGGTTCATGTTTTAGGTCGTTATTAGAGAAAGTAAAATCTGAGTGTTATCTTTTTTTTTTCATTTGCTGTTTTAGCGATTTTAGCTGTTTTTGACAGGGCGGCGGGGGCATTCGAACATGGGGCTAAATACGTATTGTTTTTACAAAATTGTTTACAGCGATTTCTTTAGTATTATTTACTATAGTCCTGTACTAGACCCCAGGACATTACATGGCCACAGAAGATCACAGGATCTACTGAATGTGCTAGGGGGTGTTGTAGGCTCAATATGTCAATATGTCACGTCTCCCTTCACATATAGATCCTGTGATCTTTTGTGGCCATGATCTAATTTCTTGGGGTCTAGTAGTAGGACTGTAGTAAATGATAAAAAATAAATCACCATATTTTTTTGTAAAGGAGAAATGAAATGGAAGAAAGTAAGAGACAGAGAGAGAGACAGAGTTTGTTTGTTAGAGGGACTAGTCCGTAGTACCCATTCGAATATATGAACACCACATGATGTACAGTGTGGGTAATGCGATGTAATGGACCACATTATTGATGTATGTATTTTGAGGTGTAATCAGTCACGGTCTCAGAGGCAGTGCTTGTCCGTCGGGGCGAGCCTGTCTAGGTTTACTGGCGGTGGGCGCGGCCCCCGATGTTCACACCGTGTACAGTACCGTAACCGTACCCAAATCAAATGCATTAACAACATGAACACGTTCTCATACACGCTAAGCAGCACAGCAGTATGGCTCCAGTAGGCTATAGTGCCGCACATAGGCGGACACAGGCACACGGGCATTGCTGTTCCTTGGAGTGGTTGCACCACTCAAAAACACACCACTGCAGATGGCAGTTTGACAGAGAGAGAGAGAGGGCACCTCTCTGGACACTCCACACACGCGCTCATGTGCACCATATACGTGCACCATACGTGCACCATACGTGCACCATACGTGCACCATATACGTACGTGCACCATATACGTGCACCATACGTGGCTGCATTTGAACGCAACGACCTCGGGCAGCAGACTTGGAACAGATCGATGTAGGAGGGGGGGTGTGGGGGGGGTGGGGTGTGTCGGGGGGGGGGGGGGGGGGGGGGGGGGAGGGAGACAGAAGGAGCCCTGTGGAGGTTCTGTAATTGGCTCCTCCATGTACTGTATGAGTTCTAACTGCAGGTCAGCTGCTAGCGGGAAGGACCAGGTGATGAGACACGGTGCTCCTCTCTCTCTCTCGCTCTCTCTCTCTCTCTCTCTCTCTCTCTCTCGCTCTCTCTCAGCGGTGTCAAGTAATACGTGCATTATTTCTATGGTTCTATGTCAGTGCAGGTGCTCAATCTTGAGTTAAAAACGTCGCTCTGAAAGAATACATTCAAACTTTCAAAGATTTGTGCCACATTTTCACGATTTTTTCATTCATTGGTCAGGTCCTGATGGAGGGGAAAGGAACTGGTCGGAATAACGTGTCCCTTCCACGCGCTACGTCCGGCCGGGGGAAACTCCCCTCTGTCAGAGAGTGAAAAGAAGCAGCTTGGACTCCTCATGCATAGAAGGAGGCATGAGGTCAGTCCGCTGCCCCCCCCCCAGGTTGGCAGAGGAAGTGTAGCGCCCAGGATTACATTAGATAATTGGCACTGGGTGAAAAGAAAACTGGGTTACAAAATCGTGGGATAAAAATGTAGTTAAAAAAAAAAAGGATTTAGAAGACATTTGTAGAATTGTCCTCAGGTCTAAATGCCTCTGTCCTCTCTGCGAGTAATAGAACTCAAGTCCAATTAAATGTCATGCTTTATTAGTTCACAAACATTGCCTTTACTGTATCTCTATGATTGGTTCACAATTAATTTGATTTGAAAACAGAGATAATAAAGTCTGCAAAACAATTATGTCGAGTAGACTTTGAGGGTATATAAACAGTAAGCACAATTAGGCCGCCGGGTCGAATGATGTAATCATGGAAGTAATTAGCAATTAGCGTTCCGCGTGTCATTCTATAAAATAAAGTTACATACAGCCTTTATAGGACTCTCGCTTATGCTGCATTTTCATCCGTAGTCATTTCAAGCTAGAAAGGAAAGGCAGTTCATATCATAATAGTTACCGTATATAAAGATAAATAAAACACAATTCTAGGGCTGCACAATAATGGACAAAATGTCATATCTCGGTATTCATGCCAAATATTGCGATATCGATACGATATACAATATTACAGTCAAAAATGTATGTTGTACTGTATGTTTTAATTGTTGCGACATAGAAAACTAAAACATTATTCAAAAACATGCATATTAATAAAAGTCTATCACTCTTTAATTGTAAGTGCTATTGGGTTCCCACACTTGTTTGTTTGATAGTCTAAGAAGTAACAATGGAAACTATAGCAACAACTGGATAACTCTAACAAGTCAGTATCACTCTTAACACAATCTGTGCTGAAACGAGCGTATCATTGCAGATGGGTATCTTGGTGGTGTATCCAATCTTCAATCTTGTGGACCAGAGAGAGAGAGAGAGAGAGAGAGAGAGAGAGTCAGTTTTCCTCTTATTTTGAATTGAATTTCTCTGACCGAAAGTGAAAAAGCTTCAAGAACAACATCCCCCACCTCTTTTTTCTCCACACATCAACCATCTTGGTTGATTTGTGCCCTTGGGGGCTGAATTTGGATGTAACGCATTAATAGTCAGACTCTTATCCACAGAAAGCTGTCTTGCTGATAGATAGATAGATAGAGTGATGTCAGCTATTGTTCACGTCTGTGTCTCTGTCTCTCCCTCTCTAAGATGCTATCCGTTTAAACCCATTCTGACCTGAGATCAGATTCATACGAGGTTTCCACTGGACACACACTGGTTTGATTAACCCATTCTGACCTGAGATCAGATTTAAAAAAATGTCAGTCGTTCTTCTATTTTTCAAAAATAGCAGACCTACAAGCTCGTAGCGCGCCACTCGGTGGCGCGCTATGAGCTTCAGTTTTTAGTCCGGCCTAAATGAACTAAGGACCGTGGCGAGGATCCCAGTCCTCCTGCCTGAGTGTAATGGCAGGCAGGCACACAGCTGAGGCACACACACTCGGCTGGTACTCTGTTTCTGCCTGAGTGCAATGGCAACCAGGCACACACACTCGGCTGGTACTCTGTTTCTGCCTGAGTGTAATGGCAACCAGGCACACAGCTGAGGCACACACACTCGGCTGGGACTTATAACAGCTGAGAAAAACTGAGCTCACACACGGTCTGTGGCTCATGGAGAGTTCCTGGCAAGCCACTGTTTTTAAATCCACAGGCACTGACTAGGCACTCGGTCAAAGCAAAACTATTCTACGGTAAACATGCCAATATAGTATCTCTCTTATCTCTTCCCCCGTCTATCTCTCTTCTATTCTAATCCTCCCCGACGATTTTGGCAGAGGCAGTTTGTCTATTTCTGGACGGTTTTAAGATGAGCCCATGATGTTATTCTCCACTTCCATGAACCAGGGGGTGAGTGAGTGGCGCTCAATAGCAGCTGCCTCAGTGTCACCTCACAATACCCATTCCAACTGGGTTGGAATGAGTTTGTTGTTGTGCTTGTCAACTAGACCTGAACGCCGTCCATCAAGCCGTTTGTAAACCTTATTAATACCGTTAGCAATCAATCACTAACCCAGGCAACTATCCTCCGACAACAGAGTCCTCAGTTTGACACCAAGCAGCAGCTATACTGCCAGTGTTCATATTCCACATCATTCATCAGACATTATCACTTCATATGAGCTTTCTTATGTTCAGGTTCAAATAGCAGACCTACAAGCTCATAGCGCGGCACCGAGTGCCGCGCTATGAGCTTGTAGGTCTGCTATACTTTTTTGAAAAATCGTGAAATTGTAGTGCAAAGCTTTGAATAGATTATTTCAGAGCGAACGTTTTTAACTCAAATCTTTGCTTACGTTGGGGTCACTGGAACAAGATATTTTCAGATGGGGGTCGGTGGCCAAATACATATAATTTTTGGGGGTCCTTGACATGAAATATTGAGCACCACTGATACAGAAACATGAGGTATTTCAGAAAACTGTCAGACTTTCTTTTTTCAGGCCTAAATGGGTTAATAGCTCAGAATTATTACCATCTTTCACGGCGTTGAGCCACAAACTGTCCTCGTCATCAGAATCTCCCCCCATGTGAATATACATTATCATCATTATAGTATAACATACAGTAGTGAATTAAACAGGACTCACCATTAATCATACACTATCCTACCCCTTCCTTCTCTCGTCTCGTCATATTGTCTCCCATTTGCCCCCATAATTGCCGCTTCCATTTCCAGATGTAAACAGCCTAACCTACCGTTATGCAAATGTGCACAAATTAATGCATTTGGCCTTCAACGGTGTTGGGAGTACTTGAATCATAACCGTCGTTGAGAAAAGGCCAGCAGATTCATCAGTGTGCTGGAGTGGACAAAGTGTTATTGGATTACTAAGCACCTCTAACCCATTCTGACCTGAGATCAGATTCATACGAGGTTTCCACTGGACACACACTGGTCTGATGAACCCATTCTGACCCGAGATCAGATTCTAAAAATGTCAGTCGTTCTTCGATTTTTCAAAAATAGCAGACCTACAAGCTCGTATCGCGCCACTCGGTGGCGCGATATGAGCTTGTAGATCTGCTATTTTTCAATAGGTAAAGCATAACATGATGCTAACACCAAAATGGGTTCCCGCCCAGAATGGGCTAATATTATTTTTCCAAATATCTATACTGCATCTACAGTACGTACATGCTCTGTAAACCTTTCTGGCATAATCATTTCTGGGATGTCTTGATAATGACGGGTTAGATTTTGGTGTGTTTTTGTAGTAGTAGTATATTAGTACAATTTAGGCATTTAGCAGACGCTCTTAATCCAGAGCGATTTAGTAGTAGTCGTCACGGTGTGAGCTACAGTACATTGGTATGGCAGAGTTTTGACAGTGTCAGACAGTGGCATGGCCTTGTGGTTAGAGTGTCCGCCCTGAAACTGGGAGGTCGGGGGTTCGATCCCCGGTCGGGTCATACCAAAGACTGTAAAAAATGGGACCCAATGCCTCCCTGCTTGGCACTGTGACTCAGCATCAAAGGGTTGGATTGGGGGTCAAATCTACTAATCAAATTATTCCCGAGCGCGGCACGGCTGCAGCTCACCGCTCCTTGGCTGCGGATCACTGCTTTGAGATGGGTCAAATGCAGAGAACAAATTTCACTGCGGTAACGTGTGTGACAAATCGTATATGACTTTGACTTTGGGGTGCAGGCGGACTATTGGTTGTCGGACTATATGTGTGCAAACTGCAAACGGAGTGATTCACTAGAACTGGTCAGAACAATGACCACGTTGGGTCCCCGGTGGTCAGAACAATGACCACGTTGGGTCCCCGGTGGTCAGAACAATGACCACGTTGGGTCCCCGGTGGTCAGAACAATGACCACGTTGGGTCCCCGGTGGGTCAGAACAATGACCACGTTGGGTCCCCGGTGGGTCAGAACAATGACCACGTTGGGTCCCCGGTGGTCAGAACAATGACCACGTTGGGTCCCCGGTGGGTCAGAACAATGACCACGTTGGGTCCCCGGTGGTCAGAACAATGACCACGTTGGGTCCCCGGTGGGTCAGAACAATGACCACGTTGGGTCCCCGGTGGGTCAGAACAATGACCACGTTGGGTCCCCGGTGGGTCAGAACAATGACCACGTTGGGTCCCCGGTGGGTCAGAACAATGACCACGTTGGGTCCCCCGGTGGTCAGAACAATGACCACGTTGGGTCCCCGGTGGTCAGAACAATGACCACGTTGGGTCCCCGGTGGGTCAGAACAATGACCACGTTGGGTCCCCGGTGGTCAGAACAATGACCACGTTGGGTCCCCGGTGGGTCAGAACAATGACCACGTTGGGTCCCCGGTGGGTCAGAACAATGACCACGTTGGGTCCCCGGTGGGTCAGAACAATGACCACGTTGGGTCCCCGGTGGTCAGAACAATGACCACGTTGGGTCCCCGGTGGGTCAGAACAATGACCACGTTGGGTCCCCGGTGGTCAGAACAATGACCACGTTGGGTCCCCGGTGGGTCAGAACAATGACCACGTTGGGTCCCCGGTCGTCAGAACAATGACCACGTTGGGTCCCCGGTGGTCAGAACAATGACCACGTTGGGTCCCCGGTGGTCAGAACAATGACCACGTTGGGTCCCCGGTGGTCAGTACGTTGTTTATGAAGTCCCCTCTGTCTTCCCTGTTGCCACCGTACAGTATATCTACTGTATGTTGTTTGACTTAGCGCTGCACTCTCTCTGCTCTCTCGCTATCTGCATCTTATGTGTGTAAGCCATAGATAGACTGTAAAAAAGCACAAGCATAAATCCAGGTAATTGCAGTTGCACTGACTGTGAGTTGAGCAGGAATAAGGTTCGTCGTTAGTTCAACGTTGGCAAGATTAAGGGATTCTACCCACTGACTTGCTCTCTCTCTCTCTCTCTCTCTCTCTCTCTCTCTCTCTCTCTCTCTCTCTCTCTCTCTCTGGTCCACAAGATTGAAGATTGGATACACCACCAAGATACCCATCTGCAATGATACCCTCGTCTCAGCACAGATTGTGTTAAGAGTGATACTGACTTGTTGTTCAGTTATTCAGTTGTTGCTAGTTTCCATTGTTGCTGCACTTCATTTTCGGAAAGACTCCTACCATTAGACTCTTTCAAGTCTGCACTGGAGAGACATTTGTTCACTCTGGCTTTTGGCAACTTGTTTGTTTTAGTTTTTAGTTCTCTAAAGCGTCCTTGGGTTTCTTGAAAGGCGCTATATAAATCTTAAGTTATTATTATTATTATCATTATTAAAGAATGACTCAACTTCCAGCTGTGCATGCATGGTGTGGCTGCAGAACAGAGATTAGATCATAAAAGAGTTTGTTTGTGGTTTTTATTTGCTTATTTTTTTTACAAAATGTTGCAGCTGTTATGAGAACAATTAATGCAACGCTGTGGTTCATGTGGTTATAAGAGGCCGATTAGTAGCAGGCGTTGTTGTTTTAACCCATTCTGAACGGGAACCCGTTTTGGTGTTATAGCATCATGTTATGCTTTAGCTATTGAAAAATAGCAGATCTACAAGCTCGTAGCGCGCCACCGAGTGGCGCGCTAAGAGCTTGTAGGTCTGCTATTTTTGAAAAATCGAAGAGCGACTGACATAGAAGACATTTTTTTAGAATCTGATCTCGGGTCAGAATGAAAACTGTCAGGATGTAGAAGACATTTTTATAATCTGATCTCAGGTCAGAATGGGTTAAAGGAATGCAATTCAAAATACACACACATAATACGTCAGACAACCTCAATTAACCTTAATTATGTGCCATAAAATGCAATTCATGAACATCGATCGTTTAGCAGGTATTGCAACACACCAGAAAATGATTAAAGTGTAATCATGCTGCGACGGCACATTAAAGATGAATATAGTATAACCGACTTAATAGACGAAATATATTATGTCCCAAATGATGGGAAGCAATGCCGAGAGTATCAAAACCCCCCCACAGCGGCCCCCGAGGGCCCGAGCGAGAGATAATCATCTGTCATTTTCTAGAGACAGTCACGTATTGTATTACCTGGTGGTGACGGCGCTCTAATCAGCATTCCACCCACAGCCGCGCACACGCGGCAGCACCGCAGCCTTCCACATTCATCGCCGTAAACAACCTCATTAACCCATGTTGGGCGGGAACCCCTTTTGGTGTAAGCATTGTTATGCTTTAGATGTTGAAAAATAGCAGATCTACAAGCTCATAGCGCGGCACTGAGTGCCGCGCTATGAGCTTGTAGATCTGCTATTTTTGAAAATTTGTGAAAATGCAGCACAAACCACAACCCTTTTGAATAATATATTATTTCAGAGCGAACGTTTTTTTAACTCAAATCTTTGCTTCTGAGGGGTTCCTGGAACAACATATTTTCAGATGAGGGTCTGTGGTCAATTACATATAATCTTTGGACTCCTTGACATGAAATATTGAGAACCACTGATATACGTAGAAACGTAGGTATTTCAGGCCTGAATGGGTTAAGGCATTTAGACCTGAGCTCGATGTCTTCTAAATCATGACAGTTTTCTGAAAAAGCCTATAATATAGGCTTTTTCAGAAAACTGTCATAATATTATTATGTTTTTAATTCAGTGGTTCTTAAACTATTTCATGTCAACGACCACCAGAATTATCTGTATAAATTTGGCCGTGGCGTGGTCAAAATATGTTGTTCCAGGGACCCCCCCTCCAGAAGCAAAGATTTGAGTTTGCTCTGAAAGAATATATATTCCAAATTTGCAACACATTTTCACGATAAAAATAAATAAAATAGCAGACCTACAAATAGCAGACCTGTAGATCTGCTACTTGTCAATAGCTAAAGCGTATAACATAGTGCTTTTAAAACACCAGAATGGGTTCCCGTCCTGAATGCGTTAAGGCAGTGGGATGTCATACTCCTCTTGCTGCGTCTGTGTTTGTTTGTCTCGTAAAGCTGTCATTGGACCGACCTACACCGTTAGTTCCAAGTCAATCCCCAGATCAATTTATTTGGAGTGCTTTGAATGAAATAGGTACAGTATATAAATATGGCCCGCAGATGCTTTATCCCATTCTGGGCGGGAACCCCTTTTGGGGTTTTAAGCATTATGTTATACTTTAGCTATTGAAAAATAGCAGATCTACAAGCTCATAGCGCGCCACCGAGTGGCGCGCTACGAGCTTATAGGTCTGCTATTTCTTTTTTTAATCGTAAAAATGCAACACATATATTTTGAATATATATTCTTTCAGAGCAAACGTTTTTCTTATTTCCACGTCAGAACCAAATGGGTTAAAGTTGAGTTGAGTGAGTGACTCTCAAGCTGTGTGCCCGGTCGGTGTTCCACTCGTGGGAGTTACACTCGTGCAAAGTGGGTCCCCAGATAATTGGCAAGACGCTATAAGATGCTGACCGGCTCCATATAGGGTGGTCCAGTCAATGGTTATCTTGCAGGGTTGGACAACCATTGATTAGGCAGACTAAGATTAGGCATGTACAGTACAACAATATAGTAAGTACATGATATCTCTGCTGTCGGGAGGAAATCCAAGTCCAAAATGTTCATTTTTTCAAGAAATGAAAAATATACATTTTTCAGGAAATGTATTAATTCATTTTTTAAACGAAGCAATACTGCCTCATCAAAGTTGGTGTTGTAACTTTACTGTCCATTACTTCCATGAGAGGAGAGGTGGTGGAGTTAGTTGCTTTATAGCAGACATTTTGAGGGTCCAATGGAGTTAAGAGGTTTATTTGTCCAAAGCACTTTTTTACTACTTTCCATCGGTTCAATATTTTTTCGAAACAACACACTGATGTAAAGGGAGTTCAATTGCACTGACGATAGCAACGACGATATAGCAACGTATGATATTATATAATATATATTTTTACAGTTTGCTCATATAGTAGAATTCACTTTGGCTTCAAGGTGAGGTGTGCGATAACCCCCTGCCGCAGCTATATAGGCCACCTATATGGGCGAAAGTAATGCCATATCAAAACCAGATAATGGGTTATCGATTCATAAAAAATATGTCCGCGGTGGAGGTATTTTCCTCCAGCGTCTCAGGGGCAGCTATAAGGCGAGCGACTGCAATGGTGGAGGAAATGGAAGGCAATGGCTTCATCTCTCTCTGGGTGTTTGGATGCCTTATGGGGCCTTTTTCTTCCCCTGTCGTTCTTCTCGGTAATGTGTGTGTGTGACTGTGTGTGTGTGTGTGTGTGTGTGTGTGTGACTGTGTGTGTGTGTGTGTGTGTGTGTGTGTGTGTGTGTGTGTGTGTGTGTGTGTGCGTGTGCGTGTGCGTGTGTGTGTGTGTGTGTGTGTGTGTGTGTGTGTGTGTGCGTGTGCGGGCGGGCGGGCGGCGTGCTTGCGCGTGTTTCCTGGGATTCAGATGGAAAATCCCCATATCTGCCGGTGGACTCCATTAACATTCTGCACAGCACCTGGTTGTGGATTCATTCAGTGCACGAGACAGGTGGGAAGCCCCCCTATAAGCCCCCCCCCCTTCCCCCTCCATTATTTCACTCCCTCCCTCCTGTATATAGACTGTGTCTCTCTGTTCTCTGCATCTCTCTCTGGGTCTATGTAGCCCTAACTCCAAATATGTCGCTATGACGCACACACACACACACACACACACACACACACACACACTGTCAAGGATCTTCTTTCTGTCCTTTATACAAAGCCCCCCCCCCCTCCCCCGCGCCTCCTTCGTTTGCGACATGACTCTTTTGAAGGGGGAGTGTGTTTTGTGTTTTGTGTTTTGTGTCTGTATAAAACGGCATTATTTGCTGTACTGCGGCATAGTGTCCGTAGCACGTTGTGGTGACTTGGGAGAGAAAGCCTGTTCACCTGGAATGGAGAGGGTGACTTTATATATCTGTACTGTAACTGTACTGTACTGTACCTCTGTAGCTCTGTTCTGGAATCCCTGTAGCGTAATTGGAAGCACTGCCTGCGCTGAAATAAGCAAATAGGATAGCCTAGGACAGTGGTACAGTATGCCACTGGCACGTAGAGTCCTAGGACAGTGGGTAGAGTCCTAGGACAGTGGGTAGAGTCCTAGGACAGTGGGTAGAGTCCTAGGGCAGTGGGTAGAGTCCTAGGACAGTGGGTAGAGTCCTAGGACAGTGGGTAGAGTCCTAGGACAGTGGGTAGAGTCCTAGGACAGTGGGTAGAGTCCTAGGACAGTGGGTAGAGTCCTAGGACAGTGGGTAGAGTCCTAGGACAGTGGGTAGAGTCCTAGGACAGTGGGTAGAGTCCTAGGACAGTGGGTAGAGTCCTAGGACAGTGGTATTTTAATTTCAAGGACCCCCAGTTTGACTCTGCATTAAGCTACGGACCCCCATTTAATGGCATTTAAATCTCTGAGACCCCCAATTTAAATATTGTAAAATCAAAGTTCATTTAACTCTGAGAGTGTACAAATGGAGCCAAAGGGACCCGTTCTGAGTTACAGACCCATAAGGGTCCATTTGGTTCCTAACTACTGTATATCATTTAGCTGGGGACCCCCTGGAACTCCCTCAAGGACCCCTGGCTGGGGGTCCCCGAGGAACCCCACTTTAGGAACCACTGATCTTACAGTATGACATCCCTTGTCCTGTCAGTAATAATGATAATCATGCTTCATATTTGGTATAATTTCCTCAAATAATCAGTCAGATAGACTCTCCTCACAGTGCCGAAAGACATCCCTAAGCCATTCTGAACTGAACGGGAACCCCTTTTGGTGTTATAGCATTATGTTATGCTTTAGCTATTGAAAAATAGCAGATCTACAAGCTCGTAGCGCGCCACCGAGTGGCGCGCTACGAGCTTGTAGGTCTGCTATTTTTTGAAAAATCGAAGAACGACTGACATATAGAAACATAGCTTTTTCAGAAAACTGTCAGGATGTAGAAGAACATTTATAGAATCTGATCTCAGGTCAGAATGGGCTAATGAATGAATTTGCATTTCAAAGAGGCCAGCCTGTCGTCATGTAGACACGTCCAAATTCCAAGTATTTTCAGCCCGTTACGAAGGAAACAACGGCCAGCAGGAAATTAACCCATTTAGACCTGAGGACGATTCTACAAATGTCTTCTAAATCCTGACAGTTTTCTGAAAAACCTCATGTTTCTATGTCAGTTTTTCAGTTTTTCATGTCAAGGACCCCTATAGAATTATCTGTATTCGTCCCCGATCTGAAAATATGTTGTTCCATATGGACCTCCCCAGAAGCAAAGATTTGAGTTAAAAACGCTCTGAAAGAATATATAATATTCAAAGATTTGTGCCACATATTCACGATTTCTCAAAAACAGCAGACCTACAAGCTCGTATCGCGCCACTCGGTGGCGCGCTATGAGCTTGTAGATCTGCTGTTTTTCAATAGCTAAAGCATAACAATGTTTGAAACACCAAAAGGGGTTCCCGCCCCAAAATGGGTTGAAGCCCCTAATGTTGGCAGAATGACAGCGCGACAACGTCACTGCATGATATGACGGCACATTGTGTCTTATCACGAGGAGAACTGTAGAAGTGCAGAAGCAGCGGAAAGTGTGTGAATGACTCATAAAAGGAATCACATAATCAGAGATAATAATAATACAGCAATGATAACCGCTATAAGCGTCTCTACAGTACCTCAGCTGGCTATAAACCTCCAGGCTTATAACTTCTACCTATATAGTCCATATATGCCAAACTCACAGTCCCGTGAATGAATTATCTTTGCCCCAGCCTATGGGCATAACAGATGTGTGCTTCAAAAAAAAGAAATGACTCCAAACGCATTTTTACAGATTCCTGTTAAGCTTGAAACTGAGCAGGTATAAAACTGCCTGTATCTACAGAATGCAACATGCTACAAACACAATTTTTTTTTCTGGTTAAAGAGGAAATGCTCCTCTGTCAATTGGTATATTCCGTGACATGTTCACATTATTACAGAAATATGCTATGGGTATATGAATGTGACTGGTCAAAAACGAGAGACTGACGTGCTAGACTGAAAAGTTCTAGACTCATTCAAATAGCTACATTTTGAAAACTAAAGATGGTAGAGATTTACTCTCTCTTCCTGGTGAAAGTAGAGGTTTTGCACTGCGAGTGCATTGTTGCGTATGAAAGAATATTACCTAAGAAGACTAGCTATGATAAGAAATTAAGGCAGCTGATTTGATTTACTTTCTCATTTGACTATGAAAGCAGTGCTTTGTGAGGATCAAAGGACAGGAAACTGAGCTTAATAAATAATAATAATACATTTTCAGTTTTTAATGCATTTACTTTTGTCTGTGTGTGTAATGTCCTTAATGGTAATGCTCCGGCTCCCGGTTTGTTTTTTGTACCGACTACAGTTCAATGTTTGATATTTTATTCGGCCAAAAGATCTGACATGATATTCGTCTGAGGCATCTGTTGTGGAACACTTCTAATCTCCTAGTGTCTGTCTAGACCACTCTCTCTCCAGCTCTCAGATCCATAACAACAGAACAGACTTGACATTGTTGCTGTTTTATAAGAGCATCTTCGTTTTAACCCATTCTGAACGGGAAACCCATTTTGGTTAAAGCATAACCATGTTATGCTTTAGCTATTGAAAAATAGCAGATCTACAAGCTCATAGCGCGCCACCGAGTGGCGCGCTACGAGCTTGTAGATCTGCTATTTTTGAAAAATCGAAGAATGACTGACATTTTTTAGAATCTGATCTCAGGTCAGAATGGGTTATAATCAGACCAGTGTGTGTCCAGTGGAAACCTCGTATGAATCTGATCTCAGGTCAGAATGGGTTAAGGCTATATTGTTTTGATCTCCAGATGGATCGGAGTTGGGAGAAAAGGCACCCTGAGCCTTTCCCAGCCTTGCTTTGATGTCTTGTTATGCCCCTCTGTCCTGTCCTTATACTGATAAGGCTGCCCAGATAAGGGAAATCTTCCACGAACTCAAGTGGTTTTTCATCGACAAGGATGGGTTGTGTGGGGGTGGAGTTCACACACAACACGTGTGTTTTTGACGTGTTAATACCGAGTCCGACCTGTCTGGCGAAGGTGTTATAAGCCTGTCAGTTTTAGCCTGCATGTGGTTGTCTAGTTTTAGTCGACTAAATCTACAGTTGATTTAGTCGACTGAAATGTAATTTTGGCGGGCCTTGATGCCGTCGTAAATGACGTAAATTACGTTTTTACACAAAACCTCGACGCGTTGTGAGCTTGTAGATCGGCTATTTTCAGCATGCAACCAATTGTAAAATGACTTATACTGGATCTCTTGTCCACTATAGTCACTTCCTAAACATTTTAGTTTTAGTCATCACAGCTTAGTTTTTATTTAGTTTCCATTTAGGTTAATTCGTCAGTGGAAAAAGGTAGTCGACGAAACATTTTCGTCTCCGGTTGTTTTGCAGATGGGATCCCAGATTGCTTCCACCTAAACCCCCACAAGCGGGCTTTAAGCATGTGATCGGGTTCACAGCGGCCTTATAAATACCACACTGTACACGCGGGTTCACCTGGGCTCACCTGGCTTCACCTGGGTTCACCTGGGTTCACCTGGGCTCACATGGGCTCACCTGGGTTCTCTGGAAGGTATAATCCTCTCCATCACAGCCCATTGTAGGTAGACATTATAAGTCTGTCTGCTTTCACTCCTATAAACGTCATTTGGCAGCCCCAATATGGACTTATAATGTTTGCTTTAAGTGGCCAGTCATTTCCTTGAGCTTGTCTGTGAAGGCGTGATTCCCTGTTTTGTGACATCATGGCGTATAACAGGAGTATTGATTGGTCTCCTTTGGAGGATATTTAGACCCAGCTGATTGCTGCTCAGCTGGCCAGACTTGAGCGCAGTTGTGGGGGGGGGGGCTCATTTAGGGGGCTCAGTTTTAAGTTAAGTTAAGTTAAGTTAAGCTCAGTGTAGCAGGGGGCGGGATCAAGGTGTCTGTGAGTGGGGGGTGACAGGGCTGCTCCTGTCAGGCGCACCTGCAGCATATTGTGTCAATTAAATGAAGGACAGCTGCTGTGTGTAATTATAAGGAAGCTAATGTGCTTGTTGTTCTCTGTTGCAGTGAGAGGCTGTTGGTCCAGACAGAGCCACACAATACTACACATTCCTGCCTGTTATAATTGGATGTTTAATGTCACACGGTGACTGTTTAGTTCATGTTATAGGGTTCACATTGAGGACACATACTGTGACTTGCACTTTAGTTTAGGCTCCTGTTAATGACGGAGATAGTTTGTTTGTTTGATGACCCATTCCCTGGCTTAGGAGGAATAAACGGCCTACTTGAGAACAACTGCCTGTGTCGAGTCCTTCCGTGCCCTGGGTTGTGACTCTAGCTTTGTCACACTCAGTTTTAAGTTAAGCTTAAAAACCAAAGTGGTTCAAAGCCTTAATAGTAGACTAGTAGCCTAGTAGTTTCCATCTTCACCACGGACAATACTACTCTGATACGGTGAGAGATACACTGTGATTCTTTCCATTTCCCTCGTTGTCTGAATGAAGCGCTATGAAGGGAAATGTTAACGGTGGTAAAAATTAGCAAAAGGCGCTGCTAGAGCACTCCAGAGCGTCTATTATTGGCACAAGCAGGTAGTTTTTTATAGGATCATGTTGTTGGAGTACAGTAGCACTGCAGTGTTCATGGGCTCTCTATTATAACGCCAGAGAAACAATGGATGCAGGGATTATGATTATCGTGTTAGGGTAAACAGAACGGAGGTTGTTTAGAGCTGCCATCATGTGCGCCATTAAGCCATTCTGACCGGGCACCCATTTTGGTGTTAGCATCATGTTATGCTTTACCTATTGAAAAATAGCAGATCTACAAGCTCATATCGCGCCACCGAGTGGCGCGATACGAGCTTGTAGGTCTGCTATTTTTGAAAAATTCGAAGAACGACTGACATTTTTAGAATCTGATCTCAGGTCAGAATGGGTTCATCAGACCAGTGTGTGTCCCAGTGGAAACCTCGTATGAATCTGATCTCAGGTCAGAATGGGTTAAGCTCTGAACATGATAGGGATACATCGGCTATCATTCCACACGCAGAGAAATACCTCCGTAACCAACATCTGTGACTACAGTATCTGCAAAGAACCTTCAAGGACGGACTCTCTCTCTCCTTCTGTCCATTCATATGCTGTTTAACCCATTCTGACCTGAGATCAGATTCATACGAGGTTTCCACGGGACACACACTGGTCTGATTAACCCATTCTGACCTGAGATCAGATTCTAAAAATGTCAGTCGTTCCTTAGATTTTTCAAAAATAGCAGACCTACAAGCTCTTAGCGCGCCACTCGGTGGCGCGCTATGAGCTTGTAGATCTGCTATTTTTCAATAGCTAAAGCATAACATGATGCTAACACCAAAACGGGTTCCCGGTCAGAATGGGTTAAAACCAGTCAGACAAGATGAAGTCATTTATACGTAATAATAGTGACGCTAATTGTCTTGAATAAGTCATATTGAATTGAATTGAATAAGTCAAATTGAATAAGTACAGCTTGTACTCACTTATCCAGTAAACATAATACTAGGACACTTTGACACAAAGCGTATTTCCCCTGTTCACACGGGGACTCGGGAGATGTCCTTTGTGCATAGCGGTAATATGTGAGACTTGTATATCTTATCCATTATACCAGTGGTTCCCAAAGTGGGGTCCGGGGACCCCCAGGGGGTCCTTGAGGGAGTTCCAGGGGGGTCCCCAGCTAAATGACAGTTAGGAACCAAATGGACCCTTATGGCTCGATCTGTAACTCAGAGACCCGTTAGGGTCCATTTGGTTCCTGACTATCATTTAGCTGGGGGGACCCCCTGGAACTCCCTTTTTGGAACCACTGCAGTATACATCGTGACACTGAACTGTGAACTACAGCTATTTACGCAATGTCTGTATCAACAAAGTACAGCCTCTAGTCTGTCAGTAAAATACAGCCTAGACAGAACCGACCTAGCTGTTGTTTTAACTGGACACACGTTATATTGCTGAGAAACAATGTTATTTTCACAACACTGGTAATTAAACCAGAAGTGAAACTCATGAAGACTCATTCCGAGTGGCGCGCTACGAGCTTGTAGGTCTGCTATTTTTGTTTTTATCGTGAAAATGTGACACAAATCTTTGAATATATATTCTTTCAGAGTGAACGTTTTTAACTCAAGTCTTTGCTTCTGGTGGTGCGTGGGTCCCTGGAACAGCATATTTTCAGAAGGGGGTCGGTGGCCAATTACTTATATTTTTTGGGGTGAAACTGACACAGAAACATGAGGTTTTTCAGAAAACTGTCAGGATTTAGAAGATATTTTTAGAATCTGATCTCAGGAGGGTTTTAAAACACCCCACAGTCATATCCTTGCACCTAATGGGAACGGCAGCTAGCTACTCTCGCTGAACACGCATTCATGACATTAAATATTCTCAGTTCATATTGTTTAAGGGTTTTAACCTGATTTAATTTTACCACTACTCGGCCTATACTGATGTAAAAGCTTGAGCTGGGACAGTCAGTCACGCTGGAGTAAAAAGCCAATTTTATGCTCTTTGAACAGATGCGGTGATAGGATCAAAATACTCAGAGAAGTGCTTAAACGATGTTCCCATTTGCCTTAGTGTTTTTTTTTAAATGCCAACCTGAACCTTTGTGAGAGACTGACTTGTCTCTCTCAAATGGTGCGTGGTGGAGAAAAAAAACACATTTTCATGCCTGCACCACACCAGGTGCAGGCGTTGAAACCAAACTAGTAAGGGGTGTGCTCCGCTGGAACTCTTTATTTTTATTTTTATATATTTTTAATCCCACGATTTTGTAACCCATTTTTCACCACTGTGCCAATCATCTACTGTGATCCTGGGCTCTACACACCCTCCGCCAACCTGGGGAGAGCAACGGACTTGAACTCATGCTCCCTTCATGCCTGAGTGTCCAAGTTGCTCCTTTACACCTGACAGGGGGGGAGTTTCCCTGGTTGGACGTAGCACGTGGAAGGAACACGTTATTCCAACCAGTTCCTTTCCCCTCCATCAGGCGCCCCGGCTGGCCAGGGGGAGGCAGTTTAGAGTGGAAGCCAATTATAAGGAAACTAGTATGGAATATAAAAACAAATCTGCATGTATTATACAGTACAGTACATGTTCTTTAGAGTAGCAGAAAGTGTGTTTTGAAGCAAATGTTTAACGTTGGAAAATTAAATGTAGTCACGGCATAAATGTGGGGATTTGTGTTATGTAGAACATTATGCTCCTGCTCAGTCCTGGGTGGGAGGAACCTGTAATGAGTGTAATTAGCACCACCTGCCACTCATTGCACCTGCACCTCAAAAGGCAGACACTCTGTGTTTGTGAGCCATGCTGCTGGATTGGAGAAGAGTTTAGTTTCCTTTGAATACCGTAGTTTAGTTTCCTTGTTTGTTCCTGATCTCCCTGTTGTTTCCTCATTTCCTTTTGACGCATTATTTTCAGTACGTATTCCTTTGTTATAGTTTGTTTTCCTTATCTAGTTCTGTTTCCTTATTTGGCTATTATTGACACCCCAACCTACAATCAAGAGTTGGAGGTTGAAACATAAAGGGGGTTGTATATATAGTCCCACCACAAGGCCAATTTGAAACATTTTGAGTGGAGGTACTTGGCCTACTGCTTGAATGCCTGAGACACATGCACGCAGTGTTGTTTTCGTCGACTTAAACTAAGACGAAAATGTTTTCACAAATAAAAACTAGACTAAAATGTTAGGAAGGCACTAGTGGACAAGAGATTCAGTTAAAGTCATTTTACACTTGGTTGCATGCTGAAAATAGCAGATCTACAAGCTTGTAGCTTGTCTGACACATACCAGGTGATCTGACACATCACCTGGTATGTGTCAGATCACCTGGTATGTCAGAATCAGTAAAATCCACTCTCTGTTGTCAATAAATGTGTTTGGGAGCTTTTAAACCGGTGTGCGGATCTCCTCTTTTCAGAAATAACAAACACCACACCTCGCAGAAAGATGATTTGCATTATGCTGCATTATGCATCTTGGTATTGAATGAACGAGCATGGTTTAACCACACAAAACACAACATATTTCCCTACACTACATTGAGGGGTTACATATTCAACCATTATTTTTAACAAATATATCTTCCTTTTATTGGCAGATCAAGTGTGTAAGGGTTATGGTTAAGTTTAGGCACATTTTGTGTGAGGTTAGGGTTAAGGATAAGGTTAGGTTTAGGCACATTTGTTTTTCTCTTGTGAAGTTGCTGTTGCACATATAGACGCACATAATTACAGGCACAGGCAGCCCCCCAAAACAAAAAAATCTTCTTTTTTAACTAAACAATGTGAATTACAATTTAGGCATTTTAAACTCCAGTCACTCCAGAGTGACTTACATTAAGCAAGAACACAAATCATGTAAATACATCACATAGGCCTACATACAAAAGTAGTTATCATGAATCATACGTAAGCTAAATAACGTAAGAGTGGAATATCTAATGAAATGCATTTATACTTTATAGTGCTATGTCTACATAAAATGCTATAAGTCTCCATAAAGTGCTATCTAAGTTATACATAAATTGGGCCATAAGTTGAATCATCCTATAAGCAACATACAGTAGACTTTAGTTTGAGTTTTTCCTTTATCTTTTTTTTCTCTCCCCTTAAAGGAGGAAGTTTGCACAAGGACACGGGAGAGGACATCTCTTCAGGCCTGGAGTCGTTCCAACAGAAGTCTTTGATGTGAGTGAATCTTCCACAGGGTTGTGTGTTCAGAGGGAAACCTGCCGAGCGAAGCGGGCTTTTATAGAACTTTATGTAAAGCCTCCCAGATGGCGGCGCTGGCTGTACTTGATCAATGAAATGTGTGAGAAAACACTCTGGAAGTACAGTGGAGGTGTCAGGTGTCAGGTGTGTGTGTGTGGGGGGGTGTAAGCTGCACTGTATTTGCTTAATATTGTTGACATAACTATGCATGTTGTTTACAGTATACGTGCATCCATATACACTTGTACTTTGACCAGCTCAGTGGCCTTGTTGTGGTTAGAGTGTCTGCCCTGAGACTGGAAGGTTGGGGTTCAATTTCCCCGGCCGGGTCATATACCAAAGACTCTGAAAAATAGGACCCTGCAGTGCCTTCCTGCTTGGCACTCGGGGCGTCAGTGGCTCAGGAGTAGAGTGACCCGACAGTTCGAACCCTGTGGGCTCCCCCCAGAGTTAGTGTCGAAGTGTCCTTGAGCAAGACACTGAAGCCCAAATTGCTCCCTATGTGCAGGTTTGGTGCCTTGCATGGTTTCCCCCGGCATCGGTGTGTGAATGTAATGCACTTGTGATCTCTGTAAAGCGCCTTGGATAAAGGCGCTATATACTGTAAATGCACCATTTAACATTAATTTACCACTCGCCATCGAGGGTTGGATTGGGGGCATATTAAGTCCCTGCGACATACTAGTGTCATGTCCAGGGGGGGTGTACAGTTTGTACATCAAGCCGCCTCACGCGCTACAGAAACAGGAGATACAGTATAGGATCCTGCCCTATATGGGCCTCATGGCTAGGCAAGGCAAGGCAAGGTACACACACATACCCCCCCCAATCTGATTTAAAAACCACTGTCTTCCGGAAAAAGAGCACTATATAGTTTCGTCTACATAAGCTATAAGCTATTTAGCTTGTAGACTTCTTGACTGCTTGCTTGTACAGCAGACTGGCTATTTAATTTCCGTTGTGCGACCCCGTTTTGATACTTTTACAGGAAGTTATGCTGTAACAATAACAAGTTACAGCATATAACCATGAACTCTTGGACATAATCTGTTCTCAGTGGCGGACACACTTTCCTCGGTCATGTCATCTTGTTTATTGTTACACTAACACTGAGGCTAATCGAAACTGGCGGAGGAGCCGCTTGCAGACGATCCCGATGAAATTACTAAGCCGGCTACCCTTTGGTATTGATGATGAAACGGATTCCCAATTAAACTCGCTCGGGTGTTAAACTCGCTCGGGTGTTAAAAGCACAACGTGTGAACCATGAGCGCTGTCCCTGTTGGCATGTCTTGGCCGGGCCAGGCGGGCCAGGCGGGCCTGGGGGACCTGGGGGACGGGGGCGAATGGTAATTTAAATTAGTTTGTTTTTTCTTTCGATTTGTTCCTTCCTTTCTTTTTTCTAGTGGAGTTAATTGCCTATTTGGCAGCAGGCGTTATACCGTGCAATGTGATTTTTGAACGAAAGAAAGAAAGATGCAAAATGCACACAACGTGTAAGGGTTGAGAATCTCGGTGGTCACAAGAGCGGAGTTGCTGACCATGATGGAACTCTTTTGCAGAGTAAGGTCTTGACTATAAATCTTTAAAGATGGACAAGTTAAGATAAGCTTAAGTTTTAAGGCTTAGGTTTATATTCTCATACAGACTTGATTGAAGTTTATAATCCGACAGAGAACGGTTCCGGCAATATGCCTTATATAAGGAGGGGATGACGATATAGCCTCTATACAGTATAAGGTATTCACGTTGTCGTCAAAAGTACGTTACGTAAAAACAATGTCGGACTGTCATTACCAGACAGGTAATGAGGCAGTCTATTCCTTGTATAGGGCACTATAGACAGACAGGTAATGAGGCAGTCTATTCCTTGTATCGGGCACTATAGACAGACAGGTAATGAGGCAGTCTATTCCTTGTATAGGGCACTATAGACCAGAGTGATGGATTGCTGAGGTGGAGTGCAGTGGTGGAAAAAGTACTCGCGTGTTACATGTTATCTTACAGTAAAAGTATAAATACTGCAATGTAGAACTACTCCGTATAGTGTTATGTTCTGGCCACAACAGAAACGGTTGAAACCACACCGGAGGTCAATCTAAAAATAAGTGTTAACCCATTCTGACCTGAGATCAGATTCTAAAAATGTCAGTCGTTCTTCGAAAATAGCAGACGGCGCGCTATTTTTCAATCGCTAAAGCACGACATGATGCTAACACCAAAATGGGTTAAACGGTCTTTTAGTGTTATAGTGTTTAGGGAGGACATATATACATACTGTACTGGCCAGGTGTCTCCCCTTCCGCAGATTGCCAGCCACTTTCACGGTCTTTTGACAACAGAGAGGGAAGCTATAGGAGGAAGCACAGCAGCACACACACCGTTGTGAGTACAGTATACCTTATAAACAAACAAACAGTCTGTGGGTCAACACATACTCTGGGCATCGTGCTCATCATAGTTCACAAGCAGCACCTCGGATCGGACAGCAGAGCTTGTGGAGCTGGCCGTATGCAGCGGAGGACGTGAGGCACTACTTGGCGCTGGGGGTCGTTTGTAAGTTGGTCCAAAGTCCAAACGGGCCTGTGAAGCTGCCAGTAGACACACTGACTGGCCTCTCTGACGAGCCCATAGAGGAGAACAGAAGCCTGGCAGAGGAGAGCCACAAGAGGACTATAGCTGTGGTTCAGGGAGCGTGGCTGATGGATTTAAAATGATACCTATATGAATATTGTAATATTCTTAAAGGACTACGTAGTAGCCCAGTAGGGAGACCAAAATACAGTGCTGTCTTTACCTTAAAAATGATTATTATTATTATTATTATTATTATTATTATTATTATTATTATTATTATTATTAAAAATGAGTGAATAATTGCCCTTTAAATCCTGTATGACAGCCACTGTACCATACAAAATAGAAAGATACCTTGGTAATTAGGAGGCAGACGAAATGAATTTCTGAGAGGAAGGTTTAAGGTTTTAACTTCGGTGGTCACCTCAGTGACGTCATGTTGTAGTCCGGTGGTGGTCACCTCAGTGACGTCATGTTGTAGTCCGGTGGTGGTCACCTCAGTGACGTCATGTTGTAGTTCGGTGGTGGTCACCTCAGTGACGTCATGTTGTAGTTCGGTGGTGGTCACCTCAGTGACGTCATGTTGTAGTTCGGTGGTGGTCACCTCAGTGACGTCATGTTGTAGTTCGGTGGTGGTCACCTCAGTGACGTCATGTTGTAGTTCGGTGGTGGTCACCTCAGTGACGTCATGTTGTGTAGTTCGGTGGTGGTCACCTCAGTGACGTCATGTTGTACTTCGGTGGTGGTCACCTCAGTGACGTCATGTTGTAGTTCGGTGGTGGTCACCTCAGTGACGTCATGTTGTACTTCGGTGGTGGTCACCTCAGTGACGTCATGTTGTAGTTCGGTGGTGGTCACCTCAGTGACGTCATGTTGTAGTTCGGTGGTGGTCACCTCAGTGACGTCATGTTGTAGTTCGGTGGTGGTCACCTCAGTGGCGTCATGTTGTAGTTCGGTGGTGGTCACCTCAGTGACGTCATGTTGTACTTCGGTGGTGGTCACCTCAGTGACGTCATGTTGTGTAGTTCGGTGGTGGTCACCTCAGTGACGTCATGTTGTAGTTCGGTGGTGGTCACCTCAGTGACGTCATGTTGTAGTTCGGTGGTGGTCACCTCAGTGACGTCATGTTGTAGTTCGGTGGTGGTCACCTCAGTGACGTCATGTTGTAGTTCGGTGGTGGTCACCTCAGTGACGTCATGTTGTAGTTCGGTGGTGGTCACCTCAGTGACGTCATGTTGTAGTTCGGTGGTGGTCACCTCAGTGACGTCATGTTGTAGTTCGGTGGTGGTCACCTCAGTGACGTCATGTTGTAGTTCGGTGGTGGTCACCTCAGTGACGTCATGTTGTAGTTCGGTGGTGGTCACCTCAGTGACGTCATGTTGTAGTTCGGTGGTGGTCACCTCAGTGACGTCATGTTGTAGTTCGGTGGTGGTCACCTCAGTGACGTCATGTTGTGTAGTTCGGTGGTGGTCACCTCAGTGACGTCATGTTGTAGTTCGGTGGTGGTCACCTCAGTGACGTCATGTTGTAATTCGGTGGTGGTCACCTCAGTGACGTCATGTTGTGTAGTTCGGTGGTGGTCACCTCAGTGACGTCATGTTGTAGTTCGGTGGTGGTCACCTCAGTGACGTCATGTTGTAGTTCGGTGGTGGTCACCTCAGTGACGTCATGTTGTAGTTCGGTGGTGGTCACCTCAGTGACGTCATGTTGTATTTCGGTGGTGGTCACCTCAGTGACGTCATGTTGTAGTTCGGTGGTGGTCACCTCAGTGACGTCATGTTGTAGTTCGGTGGTGGTCACCTCAGTGACGTCATGTTGTAGTTCGGTGGTGGTCACCTCAGTGACGTCATGTTGTGTAGTTCGGTGGTGGTCACCTCAGTGACGTCATGTTGTAGTTCGGTGGTGGTCACCTCAGTGACGTCATGTTGTAATTCGGTGGTGGTCACCTCAGTGACGTCATGTTGTGTAGTTCGGTGGTGGTCACCTCAGTGACGTCATGTTGTAGTTCGGTGGTGGTCACCTCAGTGACGTCATGTTGTAGTTCGGTGGTGGTCACCTCAGTGACGTCATGTTGTAGTTCGGTGGTGGTCACCTCAGTGACGTCATGTTGTAGTTCGGTGGTGGTCACCTCAGTGACGTCATGTTGTGTAGTTCGGTGGTGGTCACCTCAGTGACGTCATGTTGTACTTCGGTGGTGGTCACCTCAGTGACGTCATGTTGTAGTTCGGTGGTGGTCACCTCAGTGACGTCATGTTGTGTAGTTCGGTGGTGGTCACCTCAGTGACGTCATGTTGTAGTTAGGTGGTGGTCACCTCAGTGACGTCATGTTGTAGTTCGGTGGTGGTAACCTCAGTGACGTCGTGTTGTAGTTCGGTGGTGGTCACCTCAGTGACGTCATGTTGTGTAGTTCGGTGGTGGTCACCTCAGTGACGTCATGTTGTAGTTCGGTGGTGGTCACCTCAGTGACGTCATGTTGTAGTTCGGTGGTGGTCACCTCAGTGACGTCATGTTGTAATTCGGTGGTGGTCACCTCAGTGACGTCATGTTGTGTAGTTCGGTGGTGGTCACCTCAGTGACGTCATGTTGTAGTTCGGTGGTGGTCACCTCAGTGACGTCATGTTGTAGTTCGGTGGTGGTCACCTCAGTGACGTCATGTTGTAGTTCGGTGGTGGTCACCTCAGTGACGTCATGTTGTATTTCGGTGGTGGTCACCTCAGTGACGTCATGTTGTAGTTCGGTGGTGGTCACCTCAGTGACGTCATGTTGTAGTTCGGTGGTGGTCACCTCAGTGACGTCATGTTGTAGTTCGGTGGTGGTCACCTCAGTGACGTCATGTTGTGTAGTTCGGTGGTGGTCACCTCAGTGACGTCATGTTGTAGTTCGGTGGTGGTAACCTCAGTGACGTCGTGTTGTAGTTCGGTGGTGGTCACCTCAGTGACGTCATGTTGTGTAGTTCGGTGGTGGTCACCTCAGTGACGTCATGTTGTAGTTCGGTGGTGGTCACCTCAGTGACGTCATGTTGTAATTCGGTGGTGGTCACCTCAGTGACGTCATGTTGTGTAGTTCGGTGGTGGTCACCTCAGTGACGTCATGTTGTAGTTCGGTGGTGGTCACCTCAGTGACGTCATGTTGTAGTTCGGTGGTGGTCACCTCAGTGACGTCATGTTGTAGTTCGGTGGTGGTCACCTCAGTGACGTCATGTTGTATTTCGGTGGTGGTCACCTCAGTGACGTCATGTTGTAGTTCGGTGGTGGTCACCTCAGTGACGTCATGTTGTAGTTCGGTGGTGGTCACCTCAGTGACGTCATGTTGTAGTTCGGTGGTGGTCACCTCAGTGACGTCATGTTGTGTAGTTCGGTGGTGGTCACCTCAGTGACGTCATGTTGTAGTTCGGTGGTGGTCACCTCAGTGACGTCATGTTGTAATTCGGTGGTGGTCACCTCAGTGACGTCATGTTGTGTAGTTCGGTGGTGGTCACCTCAGTGACGTCATGTTGTAGTTCGGTGGTGGTCACCTCAGTGACGTCATGTTGTAGTTCGGTGGTGGTCACCTCAGTGACGTCATGTTGTAGTTCGGTGGTGGTCACCTCAGTGACGTCATGTTGTAGTTCGGTGGTGGTCACCTCAGTGACGTCATGTTGTGTAGTTCGGTGGTGGTCACCTCAGTGACGTCATGTTGTACTTCGGTGGTGGTCACCTCAGTGACGTCATGTTGTAGTTCGGTGGTGGTCACCTCAGTGACGTCATGTTGTGTAGTTCGGTGGTGGTCACCTCAGTGACGTCATGTTGTAGTTAGGTGGTGGTCACCTCAGTGACGTCATGTTGTAGTTCGGTGGTGGTAACCTCAGTGACGTCGTGTTGTAGTTCGGTGGTGGTCACCTCAGTGACGTCATGTTGTGTAGTTCGGTGGTGGTCACCTCAGTGACGTCATGTTGTAGTTCGGTGGTGGTCACCTCAGTGACGTCATGTTGTAGTTCGGTGGTGGTCACCTCAGTGACGTCATGTTGTAGTTCGGTGGTGGTCACCTCAGTGACGTCATGTTGTAGTTCGGTGGTGGTCACCTCAGTGACGTCATGTTGTGTAGTTCGGTGGTGGTCACCTCAGTGACGTCATGTTGTAGTTCGGTGGTGGTCACCTCAGTGACGTCATGTTGTAGTTCGGTGGTGGTCACCTCAGTGACGTCATGTTGTAGTTCGGTGGTGGTCACCTCAGTGACGTCATGTTGTAGTTCGGTGGTGGTCACCTCAGTGACGTCATGTTGTAGTTCGGTGGTGGTCACCTCAGTGACGTCATGTTGTAGTTCGGTGGTGGTCACTTTAGTGACGTCATGTTGTACTTTGGTGGTGGTCACCTCAGTGACGTCATGCATGTTGTACTTCGGTGGTGGTCACCTCAGTGACGTCATGTTGTGTAGTTCGGTGGTGGTCACCTCAGTGACGTCATGTTGTACTTCGGTGGTGGTCACCTCAGTGACGTCATGTTGTACTTCGGTGGTGGTCACCTCAGTGACGTCATGTTGTGTAGTTCGGTGGTCACCTCAGTGACGTCATGTTGTAGTTCGGTGGTGGTCACCTCAGTGACGTCATGTTGTAGTTCGGTGGTGGTCACCTCAGTGACGTCATGTTGTGTAGTTCGGTGTTTACCTCACCACCGAAAATCCAGACTATGAATAAAGCTTTATCCTGTCATTTTTTTTATCGGTGGGCAGCGTCATTTTAATGACATGCCGTTATATGCCGTAACGGCATAGTACGGCGTTCCCGTTCTTACAACCCAAACTATAACAAAATGAGGGAAACGTGTTCGCTGACATTTACATTTTGGACATGAAGGTGGAATTCCCTCTGAGACGTATTATACCCCCCAAGTCAGACTATTACTAGTACTGTGCTCCATTTCCCCTCTCCCAGATATATACTGTAGGTAATTAATTAATTTAAACTGTCCATTTATGAGTCTGTACAATATTAACCCATTTTGGGTGAGAACCCCTTTTGGTGTTTGGCATTATGTTATGCTTTAGCTATTGAAAAACAGCAGATCTACAAGCTCGTAGCGCGCCACCGAGTGCTGCGCTATGAGCTTGTAGGTCTGCTATTTTTTGAAAAATCGAAGAACGACTGACATAGAAACATAGCTTTTTCAGAAAACTGTCAGGATGTATAGAAGACATTTTTTAGAATCTGATCTCAGGTCAGAATGGGTTAATGGCCAGACTCCTCTGTGGATGAATACGGCCCTTGATTAAAACAGATCTGGGATGAGGACTATTATTCTGTACTTGCTCTTGCACTCTTCTTATCTTCTAAAAGAAGATAAAAAATTAAGTGTTCAGGTTTAGCACATTTCTGAGTGGGTCCTTCTGATAGTGGCATCATTCACATCACTTCTGCCACATATATAATGTAGCTTATACCGGTATGTAAATTAATGTAATTGTCCTTTTATGAGTCCATTTACACAATATTAACCCATTCTGCACAGGAACCCATTTTGGTGTTATAGCATCATGTTATGCTTTAGCTATTGAAAAATAGCAGATCTACAAGCTCATAGCGCGCCACCGAGTGGCGCGCTACGAGCTTGTAGGTCTGCTATTTTTGAAAAATCGAAGAACCACTGACATTTTTAGAATCTGATCTCAGGTCAGAATGGGTTAATCAGACCAGTGTGTGTCCTAGTGGAAACCTCGTATGAATCTGATCTCAGGTCAGAATGGGTTAATGGGCAGACTGCTCTGTGGATGAATAGGCCCTTGATTAATACGAATCGGGGATGAGGTATGATTCGATGCTTTCTCTTGGACTCTTAAAACACTCTAAAAGAAGATACTTTTCTTTTTTAGCACATTTCTGAGTAGGTCCTAATTCTCATAATGGGATCATTCAGATCGTCATCAGTGCTATTGTTGAGGCTTTTAGCGCAGGGAAAAACTGTCCCGAGCTGTGTAGTGTGTGCTGTGTAGTGTGTAGTGCGTAGTGTGAGCTGTGTAGTGTGTAGTGTGTGCTGTGGCTGTTTTGATCTGGAGCCAGTTCAGAAGCTATACTGCAAATCAGGGACAGGAGGGTGTGCATATACATGGGTTAGTTAGACATACTGACAGTCTGAGTCTGAGAGGCATTAGGGCCGATTCATACTCCTATTTTAGAGCCGAATAAAAGTCGGTTCGGCGCTGTAGGGCCTACAATTTGACGTCATTTGAGGTTCGGGGTGGGGGGGGGGGTGTGGGTACCGTCCTAAACTCGGCTCTTCGGTGCTACTGAAAATTTCTGGCGAGCCGAAATCATTTCGGCACTACAGCGCCGAAACTGCGGTAAAATAGGAGTATGAATCGGCCCTTAGTCAGAGAACACCGTGGCTACCCGACATGCATGGCAGGTTAAAACTAACCCATGGCAGGTTAAAATTAACCCGTGGCCCGGTTATAACTCACCCGTGGCTCTGGACATGTGTGGACAGGTTAAAACTAACCCATGGCAGGTTAAAACTAACCCATGGCAGGTTAAAACTAACCCATGGCAGGTTAAAACTAACCCATGGCAGGTTAAAACTAACCCATGGCAGGTTAAAACTAACCCATGGCAGGTTAAAACTAACCCATGGCAGGTTAAAACTAACCCATGGCAGGTTAAAACTAACCCATGGCAGGTTAAAACGAACCCATGGCAGGTTAAAACTAAACCATGGCTTCCTCTGAGGTCAGGTTTAGGGTTTGGGTTTTGCTCCATGGAAGAGGAATCTCTGTATATATTTATACTCCAGGCATTTGATTTGACACCAACATGTATAGGTCGTCACATTAAAGGTGGTGTTTGGTTTGGGTTGCAGGAATGGTGGAATGCTGGAAGGCTTTCATGCCGTCTGTCAGTCTTTTTGAGTGGTGCAACCACTCCTACAACCAGCAATGTCCGTGTGTATGTACCTGTTTGTGTACCTGGATGAGCACGAGTATGTGACTTATTTATACCATAAGAGTAATTTATTTTATATAACTTCTACAAAGAGTTATGAGTACATAAATGATATGTAACATATAGTCTGAACATTACTAACACTATACCAAACCCTGACCTATAACCCATTCTGACCGGGAACCCATTTTGGTGTTAGCATCATGTTGTGCTTTAGCTATTGAAAAATAGCAGACCTACAAGCTCATAGCGCGCCACCGAGTGGCGCGCTACGAGCTTGTAGGTCTGCTATTTTTTGAAAAATCGAAGAACGACTGACATTTTTAGAATCTGATCTCGGGTCAGAATGGGTTCATCAGACCAGTGTGTTGTCCAGTGGAAACCTCGTATGAATCTGATCTCAGGTCAGAATGGGATAATAACCTCACAGGAAGCCACGGGTATTTTTTTATACTTTTTTGAGTGCTCGCTCGGCTCTCCGCCTTTTCTTACAGTATGTTGAAATAATTCAAATACACAAATAGAGTTTTGCTACTTTCTTTAGAAAGTTCTTTACAATGAGTGACTATATAATAATATACGTATCACTGTAAATCCCTGGAACATGTGAGGCGTTTAAACCTAAACACCATGTGTGTAATAATAAAATGCCAAGTGTTTATTAATATTCATAAAATACAGTAGAACACGAGTTCACTCAAACACCTCACGAGAACACCTAGTGTTCAAATTCTAAACACCTATATGACTGACTTTGATTGTAAAAACTAAACACGTTTATGTGTTTAAAAAGTGTTACAGGGATTAAACATGCTCTTCTGTTTATAATCTAAACACTGTGACACGTTTAAAAAGTGTTACAAATGATGTGTTTAAAACAGTTTATAACCTAAACGCTTGGGTTTAGTGTGTACATGGCAATCAAAGAGGTAGAAGCGCACACGGGGAGCGGGGAGGTGCTGACCGCACAGGAGATATACTTTGAAAAGGAAAGGGGAGGTCGCACAAACTCCTAGTCCTCAAAATGTATTTTATTGTACCAACGTTTCGACAAGGGTGTGTGAGCTATATTATATAATATACATGACATAACCTTCATTAATGTACACAGGCCTTTATCAATGACTACACAATCTGTCGACATTCGTGTGTGTGCGCGCGCACGTGAGAGTATACCTGCATCCAGTGATCTTGGTACATAGAAATTGATCTATTGAAGATTCTGACTTTCAAATGTACATGATTTTTGTTTTGATTGTATTGCTGTATTGTTCTTTCTGCTTTGGCAATGTAAACGTATGTTTTCTCATGCCAATGAAGCCCTTTGAATTGAATTGAATTGAATTGAGAGTGCGTGTGTGTGTGCGTGCGTGTGTGCGTACGTGCATGTAAAACGTGTAAAATTGCTGTATGCCCTTTAGCCTCCTTTCAGCAGTCACAGTTGACCTTTGACCTGAGGTGATTCTTTCAAACGTCTTATGAGCTTTAAAATGTTCTGTCTGCAGCTGCTGAGGGACCCAACGCACAAACGGATTACATTATTTCAGACTGTACTGACTGTACAATATTTTATCCTGCCAGACCAAGACATCACTGAGCTTTGCATACTGTACGTTTACACCCCAGACATCAGTTCAGGGAGAACCATAAGCTGGTAAACTCTTAATCCATTTCGGGTGGAAACCCCTTTTGGTGTTTTAAACATTGTTATAATTAATTAGCTATTGAAAAATAGCAGATCTACTACAAGCTCTATTTTTGAGAAATCGTGAAAATGTGCGTGCAAATCTTTGAATATATATATTCTTTCAGAGCGTAACTCAAATCTTTGCTTCTGGGAGGAGGTCCCTGGAACAACATATTTTCAGATGGGGTCGGTGGCCTATTACATAACATTTTTTGGGGTCCTTGACATGAAATATTGAGAACCACAGATATAGAAACATCAGACAATTTTCATGATTTAGAAGACAATTTCGACGCCAGGCCTAAATGGGTTAAGATGAAATATTGTGCACTACTGATAGAGAAACATGAGCTTTTTCAGTAAAAATGTCAGGATTTTGAAGACATATTCTTTTAAATTCAGCATCTGACCTTAAGGGCACCTGCAAAAATCATTTCTGTTCTTGGTACAGCTTTTTGTTTATTTTTCTTTTTGTTTTCATCAGAAAGGCTATCGCAAAATGTGACACAAGGTTTTCAGATTTGCCCACTGGCAAAACTTTACTGGCCAACTTTAAGACTAAATATAAGCTAAGAATTCAACACAAGTAAAAAGATAGAAAATAAAAACCTCCACAGGCGCTCGCCACCGCTGACCTCAGAAGAATAGTTTCCACAAAGCAAAAGCTCACTGCATGTTCCTCTTCAACTCCACAATCTAACTAAGCTTGCTTAAAAAAAGAAAATAAATGAAAAACACTTTCCCGTTTTGGCAGAAGCTGTGCTGCCAGGCTACTCTGGACCCACACAGTACACACGTTCCCATGGATGTGATTTCAATAGATTTTGTTACATTTCATTAGATTTTATTTGAAAAGCATTGAAACCACATTAGGTAGGCTATACAAGCAGCATTTTGAGGATTACACAAAGTCCTGAGACTTATTATTTCCATTGAGGTTAACGCCGTTCACTTGTTAACAAGCCTTTACACAAAATGTTCCCCCGGAGAGTTTCTCCAATTATATGGAGTTGGAAGAGAACCAGACAGTCACCTCCTATATGGAGTTGAAAGAGAATGAGTTTGAGTTTGAGAGAGTTTGAGTTTGAGAGAATGAGAGAAAGTTTGAGTTTGAGAGAATGAGTTGAAAGATAATGAGTTTTCTTCGACGGGTGGCTGGCATCTCCCTTAGCCCATTCTGACCTGGCACCCATTTTGGTGTTGGCATCATGTTATGCTTTAGCTATTGAAAAATAGCAGATCTACAAGCTCATATCGCGCCACCGAGTGGCGCGATACGAGCTTGTAGGTCTGCTATTTTTGAAAAATCGAAGAACGACTGACATTTTTAGAATCTGATCTCAGGTCAGAATGGGTTAATCAGACCAGTGTGTGTCCAGTGGAAACCTGGTATGAATCTGATCTCAGGTCAGAATGGGTTAGAGAGATGGGGTGCTCCTTCGCCTGGAAAGGGGTCAGCTGAGGTGGTCCGGGGCATCTGGTTAGGATGCCTCTCGGGCGCCTCCCTAGGGAAGTTTGAGGACTAGCCTATATGATATAAATGATTGTTCTTTTCGGGTACTGTTGAATGATATGCTGAATGACATTGTGGTTTTTACTATTTTGTAAAACATTTTTGAATAGTTCAAATAGCCAATCAACAAGCTCACAACGTGTCGATGTAGATCGGCTAGTTATATTCAAAACTTATTTTCAAAATACAAAAAAAAGAAAAGTAGTTTAAAAGTAGTTTAAAAACCTCATGTTTCTGTATCTGTGGTGCTCTGAAAATATGTTGTTCCAGGGACCCCCCCCCCAGAAGCAAAGATTTTGAGTTAAAATGTTCACTCTGTAATAATATATAATATTCAAAGATCTGAGGCACATTTTCACGATTTTTCTAAAAATAGCAGACCCACAAGTTCATAGCGCGGCACTCGGTGCCGCGCTATGAACTTGAAAAAACAAAGTAGTACAGTAGTGCAATAAAAGTAGGCCTACTATAGTGTAGTTATAGTGCCATCCCACCCAATCAGCAGCAGGCTGCTGAGACAGTGCTTGGCGCAGCCTGGACGTGACCCGGTGCATGGCGACAGCTCTTGGTGAGGTTTGTTAGTTAGCGCCACCATAATGCTGTTACTATATAGACGCCTCCAGGCGTTGCATAACATTGTACCAGCATCAGTTTGTCTTAACAAAGCCTCACAGGTGGGCACGCACGCCGGCAGAATATAGACAACTGGCTGGCACTGTGCCACCCAGGAACACCAAGGAGTATAACCTCATATGGCATCGTTGTATATGTCCCAGCCAGCACGCAGACGTGAGTCCCATTATGTTCTAGAGGTGGGCTGGCTGGGAGCCAGGTGGGATAACTATATATATGGGACCCACATGGAAATGTCAGCGGGCACCAGATGGTTCTCACCTGGGTTGCCCCATGTGGGCTTTAAGTGGGTTCTACCTGGGTCCTATAGGTGGGTCCCACCTTGGCAATTTTATGTGAGACGGTCCCAAGTGTGGGTCCTAACTGGGCTAGCCAGTGTGGGCTTTCAGTGGGTTCTACCTGGGTCCTAGGTGGGCCCCACCTTGGTCATTTATGTGGGGCTGACATGGGTCCCTTATATATGGTTTCAAGGTGGGCGGAACTATATGGGCCTCAAGTGGGCTTGTCAGCGGGCACCAGATGGTTCCCATTTGGGCTTGCCCATGTGGGCTTGAAGTGGGTTCTACCTGGGCCCTAGGTGGGCCCCAACTAGGCAATTTTATGTGGGACCCACTCCTAACTGGGCTTGCCCATGTGGGCTTTCAGTGGGTTCTACCTGGGCCTGAGGTGGGCCCCACCTTGGCAATTCTGTGGGACCCGCCTTTTTCCCATATGGGATAGATGTGGGCTTGCCTGTGGACTGGCCCATATGTGGACCCCACAGGCAAACCCACTTAGGCTCGAAGCCTATAAGCCGTCACTTAGTCACATTTTAGTCACCTGGAAACGTTTTTTGTGTTAGTCTCGGTGGCGTCAGTTCAGCCAACGCTAGATTTTTTGCGGGGCATATTTTCCTCCATTTCCCTCTATTTTCCTATTAAGTCGAGTGGCATGCAGCCTTAACCCATTCTGAACGGGAACCCATTTTGGGGTTAACATCATGTTGTGCTTTAGCTATTGAAAAATAGCAGATCTACAAGCTCATAGCGCGCCACCGAGTGGTGCGCTACGAGCTTGTAGGTCTGCTATTTTTGAAAAATCGAAGAACGACTGACATTTTTTAGAATCTGATCTCAGGTCAGAATGGGTTAATCAGACCCAGTGTGTGTCCTAGTGGAAACCTCGTATAAATCTGATCTCAGGTCAGAATGGGTTAAGTCACCCTCCATGCCTGGAGCTTCACTGCTAGCAGGACCATTTGTTTACCTGTGGTGCCTGGCGGTGGCGGCGGTGTTGTTGTTATCCTTACCCGGGGGCTTAAGAGGCTCAATGAACCGCAAGTTGTCACTAAATAAAAATGTCTGGGTTTGAAGGGTTTCCGAGGCAAACTCACTGACTCACTGTCACAAACTTCTTCAAGCTGCTGCAGGGTGCAGTCGCAGTCTTTTTTCCCCCAAAAAAAGGGATGCTTTTCATGTCTGGTTTTTAGCATACTGACAGCAGCTCACAGTGTAAACAAGCCAAGTGAGTGTCAAAGTCAATTTAATGTTGTTTCAAGTTGTTTAAAATCAGATAGGACTTTTCTGTTTGTATGTGTGGGCTGTCAAGGCCAGAAAGTGGTTTTTTTCCCACTCAGTAGTCTGAATGCGTTTCTGCATAACCTCCGGGTATGAATGATGAATGATGTCACGTCCATACCCTCCTGTATTTAGCCCATTCTGACCTGAGATCAGATTCATACGAGGTTTCCACTGGACACACACTTGGTCTGATTAACCCATTCTGACCTGAGATCAGATTTTAAAAAATTCAGTCGTTCTTCGATTATTCAAAAATAGCAGACCTACAAGCTCATAGCGCGCCACTCGGTGGCGCGCTATGAGCTTGTAGATCTGCTATTTTTTCAATAGCTAAAGCATAACATGATGCTAACACCAGAATGTGTTCCCGTTCAGAATGGGTTAGGAATTGCGCGCCTGCTAATGCTCGCCCCTGGAATATACCAGTTGTTGAATTTGTGGAAATACATGTTGTGGGCAATATAATAATAATAATAATGCCTTTCATTATCATCATGATCATTTTGTTCAAATTTGCAATTCGTAGTGGCCTTCAGTCTCGAGAGACTATGGCAAGCACACAAACAACAAAACGTTTGCTATATTTGAAATAGGATTTAAAGTGGTTCCTTCATTTCCCCTTTCCTAGAAAATGGAGTCTCTTATAGGTATACAGTATTAGTATGAAGTAAATGCATTTCATTACTGGTCATCTACAGTACAGTACAGTACACCGAAAATAATCTGTATTAATTAATGTAACACTGCGGGTGTAAAACCATACCTGCGTTTCACTGTACTGCCCATGAAGCTACTGTAAGGACAGCTACAGTATACCTACAGGAAAGGACAGCTATAGCTCAGCTTAATCATAATGTGAATTTCCCCCACGGAGACCAACAAATGGTCTTCTCTTATTATCGCACGCACACACACACGCACACACAAGCATGCACACGCAAGCACGCACACATAGCCACGCACGCACGCCTCTAGACTCCGGGTCTCTCTAATAACATTTACTCACCGTGGGCTGTCTAAGGGCTGTACTGTGTGGATTCATGGCATACTGTACCACATCAATAACCCATTCAGACCGGGAACCCGTTTTGGTGTTAGCATCATGTTATGCTTTAGCTATTGAAAAATAGCAGATCTACAAGCTCATAGCGCGCCACCGAGTGGCGCGCTACGAGCTTGTAGGTCTGCTATTTTTGAAAAATCGAAGAACGACTGACATTTTTAGAATCTGATCTCAGGTCAGAATGGGTTCATCAGACCAGTGTGTGTCCAAGTGGAAACCTCATATAGAATCTGATCTCAGGTCAGAATGGGTTCATCAGACCAGTGTGTGTCCAGTGGAAACCTCGTATGAATCTGATCTCAGGTCAGAATGGGATAAATATCACGGAGGCAGCACTATTAAGCGTACTATATGCCTTTAACTCGGAGTGGTGCATGATGGAACTGATCGTTGTAATAAGATGTTCAAATGAGTTGTTTGGTTGCAGCTATAATAGGGACATAAAACTTGGGTTTAACCCCTTCTGAACGGGAACCTCTTTTGGTGTTATCTATTTAAAAATAGCAGATCTATACAAGCTCAGAAAGAAAGAAAATATGTTGTTCCAGGGTCCCTGGAACAACATATTTTCAGATGGGGGGGGTCAGCGGCCAATAACATATACAGTATATTTGGGGTTCCTTGACATGAATATGTTTGAGAACAACTGACATGGAAACATGGGGTTTTTAATAAAACTCTCGGGATTTAGAAGACTTTTTTTTTTATTTCGACGTCAGGCCTAAATGGTTTAACCCATTCTGACCTGAGATCAGATTCATACGAGGTTTCCACTGGACACACACTGGTCTGATGAACCCATTCTGACCCGAGATCAGATTCTAAAAAATGTCAGTCGTTCTTCGATTTTTCAAAAATAGCAGACCTACAAGCTCGTAGCGCGCCACTCGGTGGCGCGCTATGAGCTTGTAGATCTGCTATTTTTCAATAGGTAAAGCATAACATGATGCCAACACCAAAATGGGTGCCCGGTCAGAATGGGTTAAGGCTCTGTCAAGCCGCCACCCTCGATCATCTTGGGGACCCGGACAGCAATACGGTGCGTGCTATATCAGCGTGCCAACTTGCCATTTGCTCATGAGTCTGGAGTGGCAGAGTTTCAGCGATGCCAGCCTCCAGCCTCCAGTGGGCCGTCAGTGGGCTTCCAAGTATAATGATTGTTGATTCTGGACGGTCCACACGACACAACAGCTGTCCAATCGTAATGAGTTTGGAGAGAGGGAGAGAGAGAGAGTGGCATGTTTCTCATGCGCCTCTGATTGAAATGTGGAAATACATCCAGCTGGCGAAACGAAAGGCTTTGCTATAGGATGGAGCTTGTGCTCGCGTAACAGTGAAGCATTCCACGACTATTATGTTGCTCGCTGAAAATTACTAAAAAAATCACACCCTTGTGAACTGAGTGGTGCAACTCCCCTCTCCCCTCTCCCCCCCCTCCTCTCCTCTCTCTCTCTCTCTCTCTCTCTCTCTCTCTCTCTCTCTCTCATTAGCAGGCAACAGAGCAGGCTGCAGCACTATCTCTCTCTCTCTCTCTCTCTGTTTCTGGCGCCCCCTACTGGTACTAATAAGTCATAATTATACTCGTGCTCAGATACACATCATAGATACAGGTGTAGGTATACGCACGGACATTGCTGCATGGTTGTAGGAGACGGTTGCACCACTCAGAAATAACTAACCGTGTCATTTCACAAACCGTCCGTCAGCTTGAAGAATCCGATCTTTTTTTGGCATATGCAGCCCGACACGGAATATAAGTTGACTTCACCGTTGAATAATTTGTTCAGTTGCTTCCAGCTGCCCAAAAGGTAGTCATATCTGACACTTGAAGTATGAGGTGACTTGATTGATTGATTGATTGACACCACAATGGAATACTTTGTTTTCAAGACGGTCAGTATAGCATTTAGCATTTCAAAGTTTACTTTACAAAAACACAAAACTAGCCCCGGGGCCACCAGTTGCCCATCTAGGGCTTAACCCATTTTGGGCGGGAACCCCTTTTGGGGTTAGCATCATGCTATGCTTTAGCTATTGAAAAATAGCAGATCTACAAGCTCATAGCGCGCCACCGAGTGGCGCGCTACGAGCTTGTAGGTCTGCTATTTTTGAAGAATCGTGAAAAGTGACATGAAAGTGTTTGAGATCGACTGACATAGAAAAAAACTGCTTTTTCAAGAAAACAGTCAGGATTTAGAAGACATTTTGCAGAATCGTTCCCAGGTCAAAATGGATTAAGTGAATGCCCCCCCCCCCCCTTTGTCTTGTTATGTTTTGTTTTACAAATGGAACCCTGGACATAATAATAATACATAATGTACACTACATTGGCTCACTCTGTCACTGCAGCTATAGACCAGGAATGACTTCCTGTAAGGATGGCGAGAGATCGTTACTAGTCCCGGTGGCGCTCCGGTAAGTCCATCAACGCAGCGTCCCAAAATACCACCTCATGGATTTTACCCCTCGTTCCGAGTCGTCCCTGACGCCCCCCCCCCCCCCCCAACAAGAGCGTCACTCAGACTCAATGATGTCTTATTGATTCACAGCGGCCGGGCGTCGACACAAGGCTCGTCTTATGGCGGGTGATTGACAGTGTGGCGCCGCAGCATCACGTGAACGCAGGCGCCGCTGGAACGGCCGGGGGAACGGACGGCTGGGGGGGACATTGGGGGGGACACTGGGGGGGACATTGACTGTTGACGGCAGTCAAAATCAATCGAGCTCTCTCAGCTATAGAGACATGCAGAGAGTATGTTGGGAGAGCCACAGGGGTTGGAATCCCTTATAAGAGGGTCCACTTTTGGACATAAATAGAGACAAAATGGCATCTGCTATTTTTGGGGGCGCAATCCAGCAAGCAGTCGATCTACTGGAGGTGCCGGTGTATATGACATGGATTTCGACAAAACAAATTCAGTTCAAGTTCAGGGGACTTCAGGGGGAAAAAAGCAATTCTCCTGAATGCTGTCTTCCGGTATGGAATGGAAAGGCATTTCTTTCACCATGTAGTAAATTCGGTGTCGGCTGCATTCGGTCTGGAAAGGGCAGTTGTTTTACAGACGGGTAAAAGGGCAGTTGTTTTACAGACGGGTAAAAGGGCAGTTGTTTTACAGACGGGTAAAAGGGCAGTTGTTTTACAGACGGGTAAAAGGGCAGTTGTTTTACAGACGGGTAAAAGGGCAGTTGTTTTACAGACGGGTAAAAGGGCAGTTGTTTTACAGACGGGTAAAAGGGCAGTTGTTTTACAGACGGGTAAAAGGGCAGTTGTTTTACAGACGGGTAAAAGGGCAGTTGTTTTACAGACGGGTAAAAGGGCAGTTGTTTTACAGACGGGTAAAAGGGCAGTTGTTTTACAGACGGGTAAAAGGGCAGTTGTTTTACAGACGGGTAAAAGGGCAGTTGTTTTACAGACGGGTAAAAGGGCAGTTGTTTTACAGACGGGTAAAAGGGCAGTTGTTTTACAGACGGGTAAAAGGGCAGTTGTTTTACAGACGGGTAAAAGGGCAGTTGTTTTACAGACGGGTAAAAGGGCAGTTGTTTTACAGACGGGTAAAAGGGCAGTTGTTTTACAGACGGGTAAAAGGGCAGTTGTTTTACAGACGGGTAAAAGGGCAGTTGTTTTACAGACGGGTAAAAGGGCAGTTGTTTTACAGACGGGTAAAAGGGCAGTTGTTTTACAGACGGGTAAAAGGGCAGTTGTTTTACAGACGGGTAAAAGGGCAGTTGTTTTACAGACGGGTAAAAGGGCAGTTGTTTTACAGACGGGTAAAAGGGCAGTTGTTTTACAGACGGGTAAAAGGGCAGTTTTTTTACAGACTGGTAAAAGGGCAGTTGTTTTACAGACGGGTAAAAGGGGCAGTTGTTTTACAGACGGGTAAAAGGGCAGTTGTTTTACAGACGGGTAAAAGGGCAGTTGTTTTACAGACGGGTAAAAGGGCAGTTGTTTTACAGACGGGTAAAAGGGCAGTTGTTTTACAGACGGGTAAAAGGGCAGTTGTTGTACAGACGGGTAAAAGGGCAGTTGTTTTACAGACGGGTAAAAGGGCAGTTGTTTTACAGACGGGTAAAAGGGCAGTTGTTTTACAGACGGGTAAAAGGGCAGTTGTTTTACAGACGGGTAAAAGGGCAGTTGTTTTACAGACGGGTAAAAGGGCAGTTGTTTTACAGACGGGTAAAAGGGCAGTTGTTTTACAGACGGGTAAAAGGGCAGTTGTTTTACAGACGGGTAAAAGGGCAGTTGTTTTACAGACGGGTAAAAGGGCAGTTGTTTTACAGACGGGTAAAAGGGCAGTTGTTTTACAGACGGGTAAAAGGGGCAGTTGTTTTACAGACGGGTAAAAGGGCAGTTGTTTTACAGACGGGTAAAAGGGCAGTTGTTTTACAGACGGGTAAAAGGGCAGTTGTTTTACAGACGGGTAAAAGGGCAGTTGTTTTACAGACGGGTAAAAGGGCAGTTGTTTTACAGACGGGTAAAAGGGCAGTTGTTTTACAGACGGGTAAAAGGGCAGTTGTTTTACAGACGGGTAAAAGGGCAGTTGTTTTACAGACGGGTAAAAGGGCAGTTGTTTTACAGACGGGTAAAAGGGCAGTTGTTTTACAGACGGGTAAAAGGGCAGTTGTTTTACAGACGGGTAAAAGGGCAGTTGTTTTACAGACGGGTAAAAGGGCAGTTGTTTTACAGACGGGTAAAAGGGCAGTTGTTTTACAGACGGGTAAAAGGGCAGTTGTTTTACAGACGGGTAAAAGGGCAGTTGTTTTACAGACGGGTAAAAGGGCAGTTGTTTTACAGACGGGTAAAAGGGCAGTTGTTTTACAGACGGGTAAAAGGGCAGTTGTTTTACAGACGGGTAAAAGGGCAGTTGTTTTACAGACGGGTAAAAGGGCAGTTGTTTTACAGACGGGTAAAAGGGCAGTTTTTTTACAGACGGGTAAAAGGGCAGTTGTTTTACAGACGGGTAAAAGGGGCAGTTGTTTTACAGACGGGTAAAAGGGCAGTTGTTTTACAGACGGGTAAAAGGGCAGTTGTTTTACAGACGGGTAAAAGGGCAGTTGTTTTACAGACGGGTAAAAGGGCAGTTGTTTTACAGACGGGTAAAAGGGCAGTTGTTGTACAGACGGGTAAAAGGGCAGTTGTTTTACAGACGGGTAAAAGGGCAGTTGTTTTACAGACGGGTAAAAGGGCAGTTGTTTTACAGACGGGTAAAAGGGCAGTTGTTTTACAGACGGGTAAAAGGGCAGTTGTTTTACAGACGGGTAAAAGGGCAGTTGTTTTACAGACGGGTAAAAGGGCAGTTGTTTTACAGACGGGTAAAAGGGCAGTTGTTTTACAGACGGGTAAAAGGGCAGTTGTTTTACAGACGGGTAAAAGGGCAGTTGTTTTACAGACGGGTAAAAGGGCAGTTGTTTTACAGACGGGTAAAAGGGGCAGTTGTTTTACAGACGGGTAAAAGGGCAGTTGTTTTACAGACGGGTAAAAGGGCAGTTGTTTTACAGACGGGTAAAAGGGCAGTTGTTTTACAGACGGGTAAAAGGGCAGTTGTTTTACAGACGGGTAAAAGGGCAGTTGTTTTACAGACGGGTAAAAGGGCAGTTGTTTTACAGACGGGTAAAAGGGCAGTTGTTTTACAGACGGGTAAAAGGGCAGTTGTTTTACAGACGGGTAAAAGGGCAGTTGTTTTACAGACGGGTAAAAGGGCAGTTGTTTTACAGACGGGTAAAAGGGCAGTTGTTTTACAGACGGGTAAAAGGGCAGTTGTTTTACAGACGGGTAAAAGGGCAGTTGTTTTACAGACGGGTAAAAGGGCAGTTGTTTTACAGACGGGTAAAAGGGCAGTTGTTTTACAGACGGGTAAAAGGGCAGTTGTTTTACAGACGGGTAAAAGGGCAGTTGTTTTACAGACGGGTAAAAGGGCAGTTTTTTTACAGACGGGTAAAAGGGCAGTTGTTTTACAGACGGGTAAAAGGGGCAGTTGTTTTACAGACGGGTAAAAGGGCAGTTGTTTTACAGACGGATAAAAGGGCAGTTGTTTTACAGACGGGTAAAAGGGCAGTTGTTTTACAGACGGGTAAAAGGGCAGTTGTTTTACAGACGGGTAAAAGGGCAGTTGTTGTACAGACGGGTAAAAGGGCAGTTGTTTTACAGACGGGTAAAAGGGCAGTTGTTTTACAGACGGGTAAAAGGGCAGTTGTTTTACAGACGGGTAAAAGGGCAGTTGTTTTACAGACGGGTAAAAGGGCAGTTGTTGTACAGACGGGTAAAAGGGCAGTTGTTTTACAGACGGGTAAAAGGGCAGTTGTTTTACAGACGGGTAAAAGGGCAGTTGTTTTACAGACGGGTAAAAGGGCAGTTGTTTTACAGACGGGTAAAAGGGCAGTTGTTTTACAGACGGGTAAAAGGGCAGGGGCTCAAGTCTCTACTATATGTGTGCACGTGGCTGCCTCTTAGCTGTGACCGCGCCAGATGATTTTAGTCGACTAAATCTACAGTTGATTTAGTCGACTAAAATGCATTTTGGCGGGCCTTGATGCCGTCGTGATGACCGTTTTTACACTTGCTGAAAATAGCCGATCTACAGGCTCACAATGCGTCGCGCTGTGACGCGTTGTGAGCTTGTAGATTGGCTATTTTCAGCATGCAATGGTTGCAACCAAGTGTTACAATGACTTATACTGGATCTCTTGACCCTTCCTAACATTTTAGTCTAGTTAAGTACCACAGACGAAAAACTCAAAATGTCATTCTGACCCCTCCACGAAAAGGCCTCGTTGTCCTGAACCCTTATCTATCATTTATACATTATGGATAAATAGTGTGGACTTAGACTGTTTTTCGTCTGTGTCATTATTTTGTTGAGGAAATTGTCAATATATTTAGTCTTAGCTTTAGTCATCATAGCTTAATTTAGTTTCCATTTAGTTTTCGTCAGTGGAAAAAGGTAGTCGACGAACATTCTTTGTCCTCGTTTTAGTCGATGAAAACAACACTGAGCCCCACTGCTACTGTACTGCATGGCCGTCAGGTGACTTGACACGCGATACCAGACAGTGGCCTTGTGGTTAGAGTGTCCGCTCTGAAACTGGTAGGTCGGGGGTTCGATCCCCGGCCGGGTCATACCAAAGACTGTCAAAATGGGACCCAATGCCTCCCTGCTTGGCACTCAGCATCAAAGGGTTGGATTGGGGGGGTCAGTCCCTGCTTGGCACTCAGCATCAATGGGTTGGATTGGGGGGTCAGTCCCTGCTTGGCACTCAGCATCAAAGGGTTGGATTGGGGGGGTCAGTCCCTGCTTGGCACTCAGCATCAATGGGTTGGATTGGGGGGTCAGTCCCTGCTTGGCACTCAGCATCAAAGGGTTGGATTGGGGGGTCAAATCTACTAATGAAATGATTCCCGAGCGCGGCACGGCTGCAGCTCAACCGCTCCTTGGCTGCAGCTCAACCGCTCCAGGAGATGGGTCAAATGCGGAGAACAAATTTCACTGTGGTAACCTGTGTGACAAATCATATGACTTTGACTTGACTTTGATACTTGTTAACCGAAGCTTATCCTTTGTTCAATAGATGTTCAAAGTAAACACATTATCCTTTTTAGCATTATTGAATTACTCAATCAATTATTAAATCAATCAAGCTCACACCACACATAGGAGTGAAATGTTGTGAGCCTATATGGATCTGTATTTTCACCATTTTCAAATTTAAAAAGCCATTTTCACAAAAATGGCCAGGTGCACGGCAGCCAGATATATATAAAATGGTCATTTCGGAGATACTCGGCACGAACACATGCAGTTTGGTACCTGTGCAATCTGGTCTGGGAGTGGAGAGAGAGAGACAGGCGATCCCGTCTCGTCTCAGTGGCAGTGACATGCAGCGCCCCCGCGGGGGTCTGTCTCCTTTTCCTCTAACCCATTCTGACCTGAGATCAGATTCATACGAGGTTTCCACTGTGGACACACACTGGTCTGATTAACCCATTCTGACCTGAGATCAGATTCTAAAGATGTCAGTCGTTCTTCGATTTTTCAAAAATAGCAGACCTACAAGCTCATAGCGCGCCACTCGGTGGCGCGCTATGAGCTTGTAGATCTGCTATTTTTCAATAGCTAAAGCATAACATGATGCTATAACACCAAAATGGGTTCCCGTTCAGAATGGGCTAATGAAGGCTCCTTGCCCTTCAGCCAGCCAGGCCCGGCACAGAGTGTGATATTCCCCAAAGCAGGCAGGGAGGAAGGAATGCATTATGCGCCTCTGACTGTCCGTTTCCCGGCTGACAGCGGATACAACAGTGGTTACCCAAACTTTGTCATGTCAAGGAGACCCCCTTTCTGCAGTGTATACGTGTTTGGGTTTTTTCATCCGCATGCAGTCCTCACAAAGAAACGGAAAACAGACAGGCGGAACAGTGGAATACATTTTACAGTACATAACATTACATAGGGAATACAGCATGAAAAAAAAGAAATACACCTAAAATAAGATCATAAATGGTTGCAGCTTTGGTTTTCAAGCAACCATTTTTTTTTTCAGATTGAATTTAAAATATGGAAATGTAGCACATTTATTTGTATAGCACCTTTTATGACATGAAATGCAGCTCAAAGTGTTTTACAGAGCAATGGAGGAAAAAAAAGAAAAGCAAGGCAACGACATTAAAAAAAAACAAGCAGTGATGCAATACAGTGTGAGGACATGAATAACAAAACATAAAAGATCAATTAAAAGCAATGTTGTAGAAGTGGGTCTTAAAGCTGTGCTTTAAAAAATGTCTAAAAACGTTGTGCCTACTGTATACAGACCCCCTTCTGCAGTGTACTGTACATGCTGCACTGCTGTTCACTTCCTTGTTTACGGCTCCAATAGAACGGCTCGCAAATCCTATAACCCATTCTGACCGGGCACCCATTTTGGTGTTAGCATCATGTTATGCTTTAGCTATTGAAAAATAGCAGATCTACAAGCTCGTAGCGCGCCACCGAGTGGCGCGCTACGAGCTTGTAGGTCTGCTATTTTTGAAAAATCAAAGAGCGACTGACATTTTTAGAATCTGATCTCAGGTCAGAATGGGTTCATCAGACCAGTGTGTGTCCAGTGGAAACCTCGTATGAATCTGATCTCAGGTCAGAATGGGATAATGATGATTGGAATTATTTATTTGTAATACCCCTTGAGATCACCCTGGGCAAGACAGACCTATACGCTGTAAAGACTATCATTTGTTTGGGGCGGAAGTTGCAGGATTTTAGTGGCACTATCGCCCAGGGAAATGACGTTGATGCTGTATACAAATCAGTTTACATTCTCTGCGAATGAAACAAGTGTTGTGATTTTCGATGCAGTTACTATATCGTTACACCCCTAGCCGATATACATGGACAAGAGCTTGTATATATTATCGGCTATTTGAACTATATTAAAATGTTTTTTTCAAAATAGTAAAAAGTTAAGGGATACGCCTTGGCGCAAGATATAGCACTTTGCCTAGACCTAGTATGAGACTATGTGTGTCTACCTTCTGTGTACAATGCCTTGGTTTGACTAGAGTATGAGACTATGGGTGTCTACTGTAGGCCTACCTTGGTTTGACTAGAGTATGAGCCTAAGCATGTCTACCATGTGTGTACGGTGCCTTGGTTTGACTAGAGTCTGAGACTATGGGTGTCTACTGTACCTTGGTTTGACTAGAGTTATGAGACTATGGGTGTCTACTGTACCTTGGTTTGACTAGAGTTATGAGACTATGGGTGTCTACTGTACCTTGGTTTGACTAGAGTATGAGACTATGGGTGTCTACTGTAGGCCTACCTTGGTTTGACTAGAGTTATGAGACTATGGGTGTCTACTGTACCTTGGTTTGACTAGAGGATGAGACTATGGGTGTCTACTGTACCTTGGTTTGACTAGAGTTATGAGACTATGGGTGTCTACTGTACCTTGGTTTGACTAGAGTTATGAGACTATGGGTGTCTACTTACTGTACCTTGGTTTGACTAGAGGATGAGACTATGGGTGTCTACTGTACCTTGGTTTGACTAGAGTTATGAGACTATGGGTGTCTACTGTACCTTGGTTTGACTAGAGGATGAGACTATGGGTGTCTACTGTACCTTGGTTTGACTAGAGTTATGAGACTATGGGTGTCAACTGTACCTTGGTTTGACTAGAGTTATGAGACTATGGGTGTCTACTGTACCTTGGTTTGACTAGAGGATGAGACTATGGGTGTCTACTGTACCTTGGTTTGACTAGAGTTATGAGACTATGGGTGTCAACTGTACCTTGGTTTGACTAGAGTTATGAGACTATGGGTGTCTACTGTACCTTGGTTTGACTAGAGTTATGAGACTATGGGTGTCTACTTACTGTACCTTGGTTTGACTAGAGTTATGAGACTATGGGTGTCTACTTACTGTACCTTGGTTTGACTAGAGTTATGAGACTATGGGTGTCTACTTACTGTACCTTGGTTTGCGCATTGCTCATACTGACTGTGTGAGAAGAAGGCAGCATGATAATGTGTTCGCCTGCAGGTATGTTTAAAGTGTGAGCTTAGGCTCAGTGCTTAGGCTCAGCAGCCTGTGGCTAGAGGCTAGAAACCTGCATGGCCCTGACCCTCTCTCTCTCTCTCTCTCTCTGTGTCTCTGTGTCTCTGTCTCTGTCTCTCTCTCTCTCTCTCTCTCTCTCTCTCTCTCCCTCTCTCTCTCTCTCTCTCTCTCTCTCCCTCTCTCTCTCTCTCTCTCTCTCTCTCTCTCTCTCTCTCTCTCTCTCCCAGCTCCCCTGCTGCCTCTGTTCTGTTCAGATACCCGAAACACTAATCCACCACAGGCTACGTGCGCGCACACACACACACACACACACACACACACACACACACACACACACACACACACACACACACACACACACACACACATATTTATAGTGCATGCAGGGTTTTTGCACAGCTCGGTATTAGCCCATTTAGACCTATAAGTTCGATTCTACAAATTCTAAACAGTTTTTTTTTCTGAAAAACATGTTTCTACGTCAGTGGTGCTCAAACTATATTTCATTTCAAAGACCCCCAATATCATATCATATTATTGTAATTGGCCCCGCCGACCCCCCATCTGAAAATATGTTGTTCCAGGGAACCCTCCAGAAGCAAAGATTTGAGTTAAAACAAGTTAGCTCTGAAAGAATATTATATATTCAAAGATTCGCGCCACATTTTCACGATCTTTCAAAAATAGCAGACCTGCAAGCTCGTAGCGCGGCACTCGGTGCCGCGCTACGAGCTTGTAGATCTGCTATTTTTCAATAGCTATAAAGTACAACATAATGCTTGAAACACCAAAAGGGATCCTCCTCGTCCAAAGCGGGTTAATCCTGTAGTGAAATGTGCACAAAAGGAATTACATATTTTTCTCTCACTGCAGGAAATGTTCACTGAGGGGGACACCAATTATAGCAGGATTATTGTGTGAGTGTCGACACTGTGGTGGGAGACAAATGCATTCCTGGCTCAACAGTCAAAGGATGCGCAAAGGATTTATTCGAAGCCATACAAAATAGAAAATAAATAGTGTAAACAACAGATCTATACAAAGGGTCAGGGTAGGTCACGGTATACTAAAGTATAATCTGTTTCCTGCATGAGTAGAGGCACACAGCTGCAAAAATGCACAGCCTTTTTTTGTATCCTGCATATTGTTGTCCACATAGTGGCAAAAACAAGAACACAATGTGACTTACATTAAGCAAGAACCACATACATAAAAAGTAGTTATCATGAAACATGCGTAAGCTAAGAACGTAACAGTAGAATATCTATATAATTAAACTATACATACTATACTATAGATACTGTTCATATATACTATAAAGTGCTATGACTACATACAATGCAATACTAGTGCTGTCTACGTAACATGCTATAAGTCTGTATCAAATGCTATCTAAGTCTAAGGGGCTATAGGGTAAGTCCTATACGGGCCATGATGAAAGTCTGAAAAGGTGTGTTTCCAGACCAAAGGGCGGAAGATTGGGAGTGATGCTGCAGTTCTGATTGTAAAAAAGGAGTTGGAATGAAAGAGATAGTTTACAGATTGGGTTTTGAAGAGTATAAGTGCAAAAAAAAAGAACAGAGTGTCTCTCTCTACCTGTGTGTGCATCCAGAGTTGAAAAATCAAACGGCTGTGGAGCTGTTTTCTCTTTGACTCTGCGACCGGGAGTCAGTGAGTGAGTGACCTGAGAAAACAGTGACCTGAGGGCAGTTAAATACTGATTGAGGTTTTAATTAAAGCCTCTATCTAGCCGGTAGACGCCACTCAAGAAGTGGTCACTATTTTTTTTGCACAACACCGTTGTTGTACAGTGAAGTGTAAAATAGGGCTTGAGTGGTTAAAGGGATATTTCACTTTAAAAAAAACTTTTGGTCATTTCATCGTCTATACAAACCCATTATAACTTAAAACTCAATTTTAACCATGATAGATTCATCGAAAACACCCAACCTTTTTTCTGTTGACTGATAATGACCTTCTAATACGTGAGGGGGCCGTGATTTGTCATTTACAGTTTTAATTTATTTATTTAATTATTTATTTTGTGAGGAGGAGCTGCATAGCTGGAGGAGCTGGGCAGGAGGTTATTTTCCAAAATAATTATTAAAAATAAATGAAAACAGTAAATGACAAACCACGCCCCCTCACGTATTAGAAGAACAATATCAGTCAACAGAAAAAAGTGTAGGTGTTTTTGATGAATCTATCATGGTTAAAATGAGTTTTAAGTTACCGGTATAATTGGTTTGTATAGGAAGGGGGCAGGGCAGTTAAAACTAGAAAGGCAGTTCCTGTAGAAACTGCGTGGGCTCGCATAAATTGCAATGTATAAAGTTTTTGCCGTGTCAAGTTTGAAACTCGGGGACCGGAGTAATAGTGTTCCCATTGGTGGTCTAAATCCATAATCAATATTTCGGGACTGTAGCATATTGTAAACAAAAGTAGAAAATGTATTAAAGCTGAAGTAAAAGTAAAAAAAAAGTATGAACATTTGGAAAAACTAGTTTAAGCATAAATAACTGCATAAAGCGGAATAAAGTATGTGGAAGCTGTAGAAGTGTTTTTAAAAGTTTTTCTTTAAATGTAAAAAAAATAATCTTTATTAAAAAAATTCAAGTTTTTTCTTTTTAAGTAAAAAAAATATATAAATTTTTTTTTCATAAGTAAAAAAAAAAAAAGGTTAAAGTTTTTTTTTTTTAAGTTTGCATTTTTTTCAAAAAATTTCATTTTTTTAAAAAAATTTCATTTTTTTTAAAAAATTTCATTTTTTTCAAAAAAATTCATTTTTTTCAAAAAATTTCATTTTTTTTCAAAAAAATACTTCTTTTTCAAAAAAATACTTCTTTTTCAAAAAAATACTTATTTTTCAAAAAAATACTTTTTTTTCAAAAAATACTTTTTTTCAAAAAATTACTTTTTTATTTAATTTTTTGCGTGCGTGCGTGCGTGCGTGCGTGCGTGCGCTTGCGAGAGCTGTGTAAAGGCCAGCCAATAGGAAGACAGGGTGTGTGTGTGCGTGTGTGCGTGCTCTTGCGAGAGCTGTGTAAAGGCCAGCCAATTGCACAAATAGCAGACCTACAAGCTCACAAGGTATCGCAGAGCAACTCATTGAGATCTTGTAACTTTAATGTCAGCCCTGTAATTAAGCCCTTATATGTCTCAGCTGTGGACGTAAAAGACTTCCAAGTTCTATGCCAGTACTATGACTGGGAGATTATAATGGCCGTGAATGGGGGGAAACTATGCCCCGAACAAATTGCTCTATCGCAAAAAGTAAAAGTCGAATGCAAATATTTTTTTCGCTGTGAGTGGCCTGAGATATTGAGGTACACCATGTGCGATTGTGGTGTTGGTACGATTGAAAATGTGGTTATAAGAGCGAGTTAAGAATTGTCAGCGCGATAATTTCCTCGTAAGAATTATACAATGGAGGTCAATGAGCAGATTGACTGTTTTTGTGTCACTTAAAAGGCCGTAGTTCACATTCTGTATGTCTCTGTGCTTTGGTGGTCACATTGTGTGAAAGAGGACATGTGTGGCTACAAAATGACAAAAGAACATGCGTGTAAAATGAATACTTTGGCCGGGACGACAATTTGTTTGGTAAATTTTCAAGGAAAGAATTTCAGTCTCCACACTCTAGTCAAAGAAGGCCCGCACTCTAAAATGGCACTAATTACGCGAAACGGCCTGCGATTGAACTGCGATTTCGGAAAAACCGTTTAACGTATTCGAATACGGTTTGAACCGTCCAGAGTCCAGAGTCGTGTGAGCGTTCTAAAGTTTAAATCACGTTTCTACGACAAAGTATGCCAGAGTAATGAGGCTGCAAAAGTGAGCTTGATTTAGAGATAAATCCCATACATTGTCAATGGGAGGGAAAAACTATAAATAAAGTTAAATATTTTAAAAAGTATAAACTTTTTCAAAACAACTTTTTCACCAATGAAAGTTCAAAGATAGATGAACATTATAAAGTTTGAATGAAGTTTCAAAGTGAAAGTATGACGGAGTAATAAGAGCTCAAAAAAGTTAACTGTGAAAAATGGGACCTTTCTTCCATCGACTCTCATTATAAAGGATGTAAAAAAAAGTTAATAAGTATAAAAAGTATAAAAAGTATAAAACTTTATAAAAATAAAAATACAAGCCACAATCACTTCAAAGAGCTGAACAGTTTGAAGTTTGAACTAAATTTCTAGCATAAAGTATGTGGAAGTAGTAGGGTGTCAAAAAAAGCGGCGGAATAAAGAATAAATAAACATAGGTTGGCAATAACTAGTGTGTGCTCGCTGTAGCGAGCCCACAATTAATATCAAATATCTAAATAGTAAATACTGGATCAATTTACAATTTACAATTTAGGCATTTAGCAGACGCTCTTAATCCAGAGCGACTTACATTAAGCAAGAACAAAAGCATGGGAATACATCACATAAAGACATTTATCATGAAACATGCGTAGCTAAGAAAGTAACAGTGGAATATCTATAATGAAACTATACATATAAGCTATACATCTATACTACTATGCTACACATATGTACTATGACGTGCTATGACTACTAGAATTGCTATCTAAGGGGGTGGGGTAAGTGCTATGGGCCATGATGGAGTCATCAAGCAACTTAAGTGTGTTCACATGAGACTGAGTAGACGATGAAATTACCAAAAGGTTTTTTTAAAGTGTTTTTAATCATTAATTAAATGTAAGAAAATAAATCCATAGTTAGGAACCCCTTTTGGTGTTTTAAAGCATTATGTTATACTTTAGCTATTGAAAAATAGCAGATCTACAAGCTCATAGCGCGCCACCGAGTGGCGCGCTACGAGCTTGTAGGTCTGCAATTTATTTTTAATTTGTGAAAATGTGGCGCGAATCTTTGAACATAATTATTCTTTCAGAGTGAACGTTTTTAACTAAAATCTTTGCTTCTGGTGGAGTCCCTGGAACAACATATTTTCAGATGGGTGGGTCGGCCGCCAATTTCATATATTTTTGGGGGTTCTTGACATGAAACATGGGGTTTTTCAGAAAACTCATGATTTAGAAGACATTTTGTAGAATCGGTTCCCGGTCGGAATGGGTTAAAAGGAACGTCTGGTAAAAGTTTAGCCCTGCTAGTCGCGCGGCTCTAAGAAAAGGTCATGTTTCTCATGGTCAGTTTTGTCCAACACTTTGATCCCAATCAAGATAACAGCTAACTCGTTTTGCCGCGGCGGCATTTTGTGTCCTGCAGGCTCTCTCTGGGAGCAGGAAAACCATTTCATCTCAAGGACCCTCAGATACGCCACAGAGACCAGCCACAACTCTGACAGAATACTTAATGGAACCAGATATACCCATAAGGGTCCATTTGGTTCCATCTTGTATGCTCTTAGTACAGTGGCTTTCAACCCTTTTTAATATCAAGACCTTGAATCATTTATTCAGCATTTGAGTCACAGATCACCATTTGATGTGATTTAGCCTCTCAGAGACCCAAAAGTTAAGAATACTTTTATCGTTGGAAATTATTTTGCCCAGGATTCCATGCTGTATTGATATATAACAGGCAAACGTTGATAAAAAATGAATCAATTCTTCTACATTGTGTAGACTTCTTGTCTACAATTCAAACACCCGATGTGAATGTATACTTCAGCGTTACTGGACTGTTTTTGGTTCCACTTTGAGAGCTTGTAGATCGGCATATATATATATATATCTGCAATATGAGTACTTTATAGTACTCTTAAGTACATTTTGATGCCGATACTTTTGCATTTCTTACTTGAGAACATTTTGAATGTTTGACTTTGCACTTTTAGAAAGACAAGCTTATGGTAACATGATATTCTCTCAGCAAATGCAGTTCAGCGAAAACCCGACACTTAACATTTCAAAGTGCAACCTTTGTGCAACCTTTGTGTGGACTGGCCATACAAACGTAATGTGTACACAGTCGGTTAACGAGCCTGTAACGATAATATTGTTATCTTCCTTTTGTATACCCAATAGTGAATGGTTTAGTTATGGTGAATGGTAGTATTGTTGGTCAGTACTTCAAACTACTTTGGTCAAGGCTTTTAGATCGCTGTCCTATCTATCGTGTCTATGAGAACTGTCAGTGTGGCATTGACCTTGTTCATACCCACTGTGTCATACTGTATGTACAGTATGCCCACCTAGACGGGTGGAAAGCTGACCACGCAGCAGATAACAACGTCTGATCCTTATAGAACCATTCATCGCTATCCACCATCTCATATTATGCATACAGTACCGATTCTACCGAACCAGATGTTCCAAACCAGATGTGCATGCAGTAATAGGGATTTTATTATCTTGGGATGAAAGATTTAAACATGATTTGCAATCCCGCATTAATTAACGTTTGTCTTCACCAATGGAATGCAATGGTGGTGAATGATTGTATTTATTGTTGTAACGTCCCACGGAGTGAAGTGTGAAACAATTATGAATCTTTTTGATACAGACACAGTCATGGCAGCAAGTCTAACTGTTCAGTGATTTTTAAAAGCACAGGCAGACTCTTCACATACTAGAGCATGTCTGAAATAAATGTCAAAGCTGAAATCGACATGTAAATATATTAAATAAATGCTTAAACATGTAACTGGTAATGTTAGAGAGAGTCCACAGAAGTGAACCTTTCATATCAAGCTTCGCTGTTTCTCTGCAAGCCTCTACTCTATAAGCCATATCTCCAACACTGGTGGGTCAAACTGAACAACCAATATGTCGATTTGAAGCTATATGATTCCTTGCATTCATATGACATGAAAAAACGAAAATATATATATATATTTTTTAGCCTCTGTCAGAAGCAGTCAAAATTCTTCGCAACATTTTGGAGCACATATTAATGGGGGTATGCCAGCTCCGGAGGAGGAAATGACAGTGGGGTGACGTCCGTCCGCGATGCTATACTTGCCATGCATAGGCAGGCCGTCACAGGGAAAGAAAGTGTTTTACGGAGGCATTGACATTGATAGGCTGTCGTGGAGAGTCATTCCGGAGCAGCGAGAGAGGAGGACAAACAGATTGACGGACTGGATCCATCGAGCGGCGACATATTGAACCATTGTTCTGCTGAGAGCTCCATCAGTCAGAGCAGTCTGGTGGTGGGGAGGCTGTACAGTGGGAGTCAGAGCAGTCTGGTGGTGGGGAGGCTGCACAGTGGGAGTCAGAGCAGTCTGGTGGTGGGGAGGCTGCACAGTGGGAGCAGTCAGAGCAGTCTGGTGGTGGGGAGGCTGCACAGTGGGAGCAGTCTGAGCAGTCTGGTGGTGGGGAGGCTGCACAGTGGAGCAGTCAGAGCAGTCTGGTGGTGGGGAGGCTGCACAGTGGGAGCAGTCAGAGCAGTCTGGTGGTGGGGAGGCTGCACAGTGGGAGCAGTCTGAGCAGTCTGGTGGTGGGGAGGCTGTACAGTGGGAGCAGTCTCAGCAGTCTGGTGGTGGGGAGGCTGCACAGTGGGAGCAGTCTGAGCAGTCTGGTGGTGGGGAGGCTGTACAGTGGGAGCAGTCTCAGCAGTCTGGTGGTGGGGAGGCTGTACAGTGGGAGCAGTCTCAGCAGTCTGGTGGTGGGGAGGCTGCACAGTGGGAGCAGTCTCAGCAGTCTGGTGGTGGGGAGGCTGCACAGTCGGAGCAGTCTCAGCAGTCTGGTGGTGGGGAGGCTGCACAGTGGGAGCAGTCTCAGCAGTCTGGTGGTGGGGAGGCTGCACAGTGGGAGCAGTCTCAGCAGTCTGGTGGTGGGGAGGCTGTACAGTGGGAGCAGTCTCAGCAGTCTGGTGGTGGGGAGGCTGTACAGTGGGAGCAGTCTCAGCAGTCTGGTGGTGGGGAGGCTGCACAGTGGGAGCCGGAGAGGCTGCCGGGGGGGAAAAACAGGAGCAGGATTTTATAGGAGCCTTAATTCAGTGGTAGAAAAAGTACTCAATTGTTTTATTTAAGTAAAAGTAGCGTGAACCCCTGATTGCTCCCGATGTGCTAGTTGGTGCCTTGCATGGTTTCCGCTGCCATCAGTGTGTGTGATCTGGTGAATGTAATGCACAATCTATGTACAGCGCCTTGGATAAAGGCGCTATATAAATGCACCGTTTACCATTTACCACACCATTTAGGGGCAATTAGTTCCAATAGAGGCAATTAGTTATATAATTTCCACCAGGGAGAACAAATACAGGGGAAAAAACATCATAACATCATATGTTACACTTAAGGGGGTAATGTTCATGTGGCTTACTGTGAATCTCATCAGTGACTTTGTTTTGATGGCATGATTTCTGTTCCCAGAGGGACTCCTATATGGTGCCTTCCAAAGCTCAAAGGCTCAAAGTGGCGAAAGCGGCTGGTGTTCTTGTCCTTCTGTAAACAGTTGAGTACAGAAGGGCAAGAACAGTTGAGTCGAGGGCTTTAGTGGTTTGCCAATATTTTTCGCTCCATCGACACAATCCTTGAGTTTATTCTCCTCATCTACAGTTCAGGTGATCGTGTGGCCGGGCAAGACGATGAACACGCAACAATAGTTTTGTACACTGCTACTAAAAGCTGCTGACTCACCCCGAACCTGTCTAAGCTGTGCATGAGCACCACATAAAAAATATACTATGAGAGCTAGAACTGTACCCAAGGCATTTAAAGTTGTCCTCCTTTTCCCAACATGGTGAAAGTATCTCTGTTTTGTGAAGATAATTAATATTTTGTCTAGGCCTGAATATTGTTTTCTTGCAGGCTCTAATGCAATCATACCCTGTTTGAAAGGGCCTGTGAGTACAATAGACGGATTCAAAAAATAATAATCTGCACCAAACTCAGAAAGCAGTGGGTGGACACTGGAGGAGAGTGGGTGGAGTTTAGTCAGAAAGCAGTGGGTGGACACTGGAGAGTGGGTGGAGACTGGAGAGTGGGTGGAGTTTAGTCAGAAAGCAGAGCAGAGGACCGAGTCAAGTCATTGACCTCACGACCATCGAACACCAGCGAGGAAAGTCCCAGACGGTAAAAGCGGGCTTCAAATGCACGTGGACCATCAGAGTGAACCGAACGAGATGAACTATTTGGAGTTTTTCAAATGGAGATGTCGTCCGACAGCTTTTCACCTGCTGCGTCAGAGAAGGAACGGATCTACCAGGCAGCCATGCTGAAGCACCCTCATGCGGTGAAGTTACAGATACAAGGTATGTGCATGTTTTCATGTCACTGTACACTTTGATTTCAGTGGAGAAACGAGTACCGTAATGTTTCATCCTAACACCAGCTAGCTAGCACTGTGCGTGCGTGGTGCGGGGGCACATAGAGATCTTCGTTTGTTTGTGTTTGACAAATATCTGTGTGTGTGTGTGTGTGTGTGTGTACTGTGTGTGTGTGTGTGTGTGTGTGTGTGTGTGTGTGTGTAACCCGCACGCACATGTGGTTGGGAAAAGGTCTCTTTTGGACAAAGATCTGTGCGTGCATGCGTACAACACATGTTATTTTAAAACATTTTATTCATGTTTTTTCCTCTCTCCTCATTCTCCATCCCAGATGTCTTTCCTGCCCAACTCAAACATACCTACAGCAGAAATACACCTCTCAACCAACACCAGAGAATTCATACAGGCTTGAAGCCCTACGGCTGTGACCAGTGTGGGACTAGGTTCAGCCAGAGCCGTGATCTCAAAAATCACCAGAGAATTCATACAGGAGAGAAGCCGTACTACTGTGACCAGTGTGGGACTAGATTCAGCTTGAGCAGTACTCTCAAAAGTCACCAGAGAATTCATACAGGAGAGAAGCCCTACGCCTGTGACCAGTGTGGGACTAGATTCACCACGAGGAGTGCTCTCAAAAGTCACCAGATAATTCATACAGGAGAGAAGCCCTACGCCTGTGACCAGTGTGGGAAACGGTTCCGCCGGAGCAGTGATCTCAAATGTCACCAGATAACTCATACAGGAGAGAAGCCCTACGCCTGTGACCAGTGTGGGGCTAGATTCAGCAGGAGCTATACTCTCAAACAGCACCAGATAATTCATACAGGAGAGAAGCCCTACGCCTGTGACCAGTGTGAAAAATGGTTCAGCTGTAACAGTCATCTCAAAAGTCACCAGAGAACTCATACAGGAGAGAAGCCGTACGCCTGTGACCAGTGTGGGGCTAGATTCAGCCAGAGCAGTCAACTCAAAAGTCACCAGATAATTCATACAGGAGAGAAGCCCTACGCCTGTGACCAGTGTGGGGCTAGATTCAGCAGGAGCTATACTCTCAAACAGCACCAGATAATTCATACAGGAGAGAAGCCCTACGCCTGTGACCAGTGTGGGATAAGCTTCAGCTGCAGCAGTGCTCTCAAAAGTCACCAGAGAATTCATACAGGAGAGAAGCCCTACGCCTGTGACCAGTGTGGGACTAGGTTCACCACGAGCAGTCATCTCAAAAGTCACCAGAGAATCCATACAGGAGAGAAGCCCTACGCCTGTGACCAGTGTGGGAAACGGTTCCGCCAGAGCCGTGATCTCAAACGTCACCAGATAACTCATACAGGGACTCTCTAATGATGGCATGACTCTGATTTCCATGACATTAAACAATTTGTGTTGATCATATAAATTCCTTTTCTCCGTGGAAACAAAAGCACAAAATGTAACCAGTTCCCAAATCAATGACATTTGTAATTAACATAAAATAAAACAATATATTGACAATCCCATATATTTCTCGTCTTTTTCATTGACCAAAAAATGCACAGTGAAAAACGGGTATGGTCATATCTAGCGTGTCTTGAGTGTAGAGGGTTTGATGATGTCAGATCGACATCTGATCGTGATCTTCAGATATGGAGACGGCCATATATAATAATAATAATAATAATAACTTTATTTGTATAGCACCTATCATGACATGAAATGCAGCTCAAAGTGCTTTACAGAACAATGGAGAATAAAAGAAAAGCAAGGCAACGACATTAAAAAACAAGCAGTAATGCAATACAGTGAGGACATGAATAACAAAAAGATCAATTAAAAGCAATGTTGTAGAAGTGGGTCTTGAGCTGAGCTTTAAAAATGTCTACAGAGGCTGCCTGTCGAAGGTACAGTGGGAGCTTGTTCCATGCCGACGGCCCGTAGAAGCAAAAAGCTGCTTCCCCGTATTTTTTTGTTGCCATTTTTTTAGGCAAAGCGAGCAGGCCAGACCTTAGGGGGCGGTTTGGGTACATATTTAGGCAGGCAGTCATGTAGGTAGGAAGGTGCGAGACCATTGAGAGCTTTATAGACAAGTAAAATAATTTTAAAATCAATCCTAAAAACAACCTGAAGCCAGTGCAGTGATGCCAAAACTGGAGTAATATTATGTTCTCTCATCTTAGTTCTAGTTAAAACTCTGGCTGCTGCATTTTGGACAAGTTGTAATCTGTCAGTTGTTTTCTTGAAAACAAGTCGTGAAAAAGTGCATTGCAGTAATCAAGCCGAGAAAAAACAATGGCGTGGATTAGCGTTTTTGCATCGTCCAAGGACAAACATGGAGCGTGTCACGTGGTGGTATGACCCGGCCCGGGGATCGAACCCCGACCTCCCAGTCCCAGGGCGGACACTCTATAACCCAGGGGTGTCCAAAAGCCTTCACACCTGAATTGAACTGTTGGCTCGCCCAACACTATAATTATGGGACATTTTTACATTGAAGTTTTTTTCATTCACCTCACCATTTCCCAAAGTATAATTTGTCAGGATTCCTTAATTGTTCCTTGTTTTCTCATTCTGAAGGTGTCAAAGAAAGGCTGTTTGTTTCTGTGGCTTTCGCCTTTGTTTCATATATATTTTTGAGTGGTGCAACCACTCCTACAACCAGCAATGTCCGTGTACACCTATGTGTTCACCTATGTATGTGTTCTGTTCACCTATGTATGTATGTATGTATGTGTTCAACTGTGTATGAGCACCAGTAGGAGTACCAGTAGGGGCGCTGTTGTGCCATGCAGAGAGAGAGAGAGAGAGAGAGAGAGGGAGGGGGAATTAAAAAACTTCAGTGCACTGTGCCTACACATGTTGCGACCTTCAGGCACAATGCAAGGAACAAATGCATTCGCCATGTATCCGAAGGAAGTCTGATCCAATCACTTTTAGATTTCTCCAGTTTAATCCTGCGTTTAAGTTTTGTTGTGTTCAAGATCTGATTTTAGGCATGTTTAATTAAGCCTCCAGGAAAATCCGTGTTGAGGTTCTTAATCCACTGTTTTTCATTAAAACGTCTTTGTCCTAAAACTGTCCAGTTGGGATTGTGTTGAAAGTCCAGCGCATTTTAGAGCTTCAATGCCGTGAGCCGTGAAATGTTGCACAAATCTTGTGGTTGTCTTTTTGGCATTTTTATAGAGGGATAGATAGTAGGCTGACAGGAAAGGGGGAGTGAGAAGGGGGCGGGGGGGGGGTGCAGTAAGGACCGTCGGGATCGGGAGTCGAACCCGCGGCCACACTCACTGCCCGACTGGGCTACCAGCCAGCCGCGGTGCCTGGACCGCTGAGCCACGGCCCAGGGCCAAGAAAGGAAGAAAGTTTTAATATTCTCTAATAATTATCTCTCTGAAGAATGTCTGGCCACGGCCCCTGCTCTAACCACAAGGTTACTGAGCTGGGAGTAAATAATATTGAATAGCAATACCCGATAACAAGAGGACGCTGTGTAACAATGTGCAGACGGCATGCATGCATATATTAGTTTGAGACAACTGAGAACTGAAGGCTGAGTTAATTCATTCATTCCTTTCTCTCTCTCTGTCTGTCTGCCTCCTCTCTCTCTCTCTCTCTCTCTCTCTCTGTCTGTGTCACACCCCTGATTCAGGCGAGGGTTGTATGAACAGACGGATGGCAAGGCTACGCAGTTGGCAGAGTTTTCACGAGATTTATTAACCCAAGTGACATTACAAGTAAGTGACCAAACGTCTCCTCAGAGACAGTTCCTTCCTCGAGCAACGCCAGCAGACAGACTGACTGACTGGGATCTTCATTCTCTGCAGCTTTATACCCCCCCCGGCCCCTCCCTCTAGACTGGACCAACATGATCTACAATTTACAATTTAGGCATTTAGCAGACTACATACAATGCAATTATAGTGCTGTCTACATAACATGCTATAAGTCTGTATCAAATGCTATCTAAGTCTACAGAAATGCTATCTAAGGGGGTGGGGTAAGTGCTATGGGCCAACATGTCTACAACATGTCAACTCTGCTTGGTTTGGCACAAAACACATTAATATATATATATATATATATATATATATATATTCACATCTCTCTCTCTCTCTCTCTCTCTCTCCTCGTCATGGTCTGGTAACGCCTGGTGTATTTCCCCCCCCCTGGTCCCAACAATAGCCAATTTACAAGCTCACAATGTCACGGAAGTGAGGAAATATATATTATATATTTATATATATACTGTAGATGTGGGCTTCTGGGATCTGGGAACCCCTTTTGGTGTTTTAAGCATTATGTTATATTTTAGCTATTGAAAAATAGCAGATCAACAAGCTCATAGCGAGTGCTATGAACGCTATGAAAAATCGTGAAAATGTGCCTCAAATCTTTGAATATATAATTATATTCTTTCAGAGTTTCTGGGGAGGTCCCTGGAACAACATATTTTCAGATGGGGGGGGCGGCGGCATATTACATATAATCTTTGGGGTCGTTGACATGAAATATTGAGAACCACTGATACAGAAATTTTTCGAGAAAAATAATCATTTTAAAAAGACATTTTTTTAAATGTCGACGTCAGGCCTAAATGGGTTAATTATGCTGCCAGTTGTGAAAGCATGCGGGGCTCCGTGTTAGAGAAGGATATTACAAACTGAGACGTGGGTCAGCGTACAAATCCATGATGTGTTACCGCATTCTCTCTCTCTACACTACAGTAAGCATTACAATACTCTCTCTACACTACAGTAGGCCTAAGCATTAAAATACTCTTTCTATTCTACAGTAAGCATTAAAATACTCTCTCTACACTACAGTAAGCATTAATATACTATCTCTACACTACAGTAAGCATTAATATACTATCTCTACACTACAGTAAGCATTAAAATACTCTCTCTACTCTACAGTAAGCATTAAAATACTCTCTCTACACTACAGTAAGCATTAATATACTATCTCTACACTACAGTAACCATTAATATACTATCTCTACACTACAGTAAGCATTACAATACTCTCTCTACACTACAGTAAGCATTAAAATACTCTCTCTACTCTACAGTAAGCATTAAAATACTCTCTCTACACTACAGTAAGCATTAAAATACTCTCTCTATTCTACAGTAACCATTAAAATACTCTCTCTATTCTACAGTAACCATTAAAATACTCTTTCTATTCTACAGTAACCATTAAAATACTCTCTCTATTCTACAGTAACCATTAAAATACTCTTTCTATTCTACAGTAACCATTAAAATACTCTCTCTACTCTACAGTAAGCATTAAAACACAGAGACAGAAAGGGAGTCACGGTGACAGGATTTAGAATTGCCTGCTTGGTATTCAGGCAATATCCCGACGAACGTGATTCACCGGAGAGGACCTGTCAACAGTTAACCCCTTTAGGCCTGACGTCGAAATTTAAAAGAAATGTCTTCTAAATCCGGACAGTTTTCTGAAATACCTACATGTTTCTGTATCAGTGGTGCCCAATATTTCATGTCAATGACCCCCCCCATCTGAAAATATGTTGTTCCAGGGACCTCCCCAGAAGCAAAGATTTTAGTTAAAAACGTTCACTCTGTAACAATATATATTGAAAGATTTCAGGCACATTTTCACGATTTTTGAAAAAATAGCAGATCTACAAGCTCTATGAAATACCTATGTTTCTATGCGAGTCATTCTCAAACCTTTCATGTCAACGACCCCCAAGATTATATGTAATCGGCGGCCGACCCCCATCTGAAAATATGTTGTTCCAGAGACTCACCAGAAGCAAAGATTTTAGTTAAAAACGTTCGCTCTGAAACAATATATATGCAAAGATTTCAGGCACATTTTCACGATTTTTCAAAAATAGCAGACCTACATGCTCGTAGCGCGGCACTCGGTGCCGTGCTATGAGCTTGTAGATCTGCTATTTTTCAATAGCTAAAGTATAACATAATGCTTAGGACACCCAAAGGGTCTTCCCGTGCAGAAAGGCTTACCAAACATCAACACAGGTGTGCCCCTGGCTTGTCAGTCCGTTATCTTGACTTCAGAGATATAGACTCGGAGGGGCTTCCACGTCAAATAAGGACACAAACAGTGCAATGCAGAAGTGTGAGTGCAGCAACACACACAAAAACAAACGTCAACTTTACTGTCAAGGCCATCATCTCGACTTGTAGGAGATTGTGCCTTGAGATCGCACTTGAAAATGTACAGTTTTCAAAAGGTCATTGTGTTATAAATATATGCTGAAAGGGGTTTCTTTCTAATTGATTCCCATCCTCTGGGGAAAAGGTCAGGCGGTATAAAAAATAATTTAAAATGTGTAATGGTGGTATAGAAATGGTCCCTGAGACGTTGGAACGGGCAAATAAAAAGGTTTAACCGCTTTAAGCCTTAGGCTATATCAGGGGTGGGCAGACTTTTCTTTTTTTTATAGGAGTTGAAGATTCTGACTTTGATAAAGTCAGTTAGGGGACTCTAGGATTGCAACTTGAAACGCATATAGTGCTGAATTGCTGTATGTTTAAACTGCATGGATATGGTAGACATGACGATAGAATACTTTAGTCTATCATAGGGCGGCTGTGGCTCAGGAGGTAGAGCAGGTCGGCCAATAATCCGTGCGTCGGCGGTTCGAATCCCGGCTCCTCCTCCTCCTGTCCACATGTCAAAGTGTCCTTGGGCAAGAAGACACTGAACCCTATACTGCCTCCAATGAGTCGGTCGGTGTGAGCTCGCCACCGTCGGTGTGTGAATGTGGGAAGTGACTGAGGACGCTGGCGTCGACTGTTCGCCGCTTCACCTCCAAATGTATGAATGAATGAACCGTTATAAAGCGCTTTGAGCACTTGGAAAAGCGCTATAAAAATGCAATTCATTATAGTCCCAACCATTGATTTTCAGCTTTACTGTATCACTCGCATTATACTGTATATATGGCAGAGTGTTTCACTGTTACATTATAAACATTTGCAGATATTGGACGGAGCCCTGTTGCACACCACAGAAAGACGTTCTTTATTGAGAATTCTGACAACGTTTCCATCCATTTGATCTCCGTCGGGTCATGTGAACATGCACAAAAGTTTGTACTTTTATAAGTACAAACTTTTGTGTATGTTCACATGACCTGATGAAGATCAAATGGATCGAAACGTTGTCAGAATTGTCAATAAAGAACATCTTGTCTTGGTGTGCAGGGCTTAAAGTTATCAGTCCTGGGGACGGATTTCAGTCCTGAGGATTTCATAGGGGTTATTTAATGAGATCAGTGCAGATTTGCAAAAAGTAATTTTCAGTCTTTTCGTTTTCAGTTCTTTTTGGCTTTAAGCCCTGGGTGTGTGGGCTCCATCCAATATCTGCTGAAGTTTCTTTAGCCCAGCACCCAGCCTGTCGATGTGCGAATTCTACGTCCGCTCACCTTATAGGGGTGCATACTTAGGTTAGACTAGTCATTGGTTAGACATGGGTTAAGGTTAGGTTTAGGTGTGCTGCCCCGTGGGATGTTAGGGCTTAGGGGTGCATACTTAGTTTAGACTAGTCATTGGTTAGACATGGGTTAAGGTTAGGTTTAGGTGTGCTGCCCCGTGGGAGGTTAGGGCTTAGGGGTGCATACTTAGTTTAGACTACTCATTGGTTACTGGTTAGACATGGGTTAAGGTTAGGTTTAGCTGTGCTGCCCCGTGGGAGGTTAGGGTGAGGGTATACCCACATTATAAACATTTAACATTTGAGTATACGGATGCAATATGTAATGCAGGAGGTATGTACTCTAATTGTATGTGTATTTTGTCTTGTGTGTGCAACAGAAGACAAAAATACAATACAGTATCAAGTTATGACACATTGTGAGCTTGTACAGTAGATCTACTGTTTTCTGAATTGTTATGTTGACACCGTGCAGGTTGAAAGTGCTTATAAAGAGCCTTTCTTTTTTAAATTTCTTTATGACTATTAGATATTATATTTGGATGCGACTATGTTTTACGACAGTGTCGTGGAGTGTTACAAGGTTGTTGTGGACATACTTTTCAAGACAGATAAATGCACTCACAAGAGAGGAAGTTCCAAAATGGAGTGGTACTCAAGGGGGTACAAAACAGGTGGACAAATCGATCGCGATATTACAATATCCAATATCCCAGATGATAGACATAATATCACAATATCAATATAAGCGTATTTCATATAGCAGTGGGTGACCTCTGAAAACTCTGCATTTCCTGGCTATAAACTGTAATATTTTTCTGTCTGTCATGTGCTTCCAGACCACGCGCACACAGGCCCATTTTTTTCAGCTTTTTGGTTATGGAACTATTGGTTCAGGCAGGCAAGGTTACCCAGATACTCATCCTCAGCAAATGTATATACGTTTGTTAAAAGGCTTAGCCTGAGCCATCCAAACGCTCCCGACACGCTGCAAATCACCCTGGAAAACTGCCGGAGCTGCATGTGTATCCTTGAAGATGGCTGCAAATAATTGATTTGGACCTGGACCGAAGTTCAGCATCTTCTGCTATTTCCATAGAGAGGAGATTCAGTAGTCGGGCTGTGAGTTGCCATGTGAACGTTTGAGGAATGGTCATTTTAAAGTGCCTGGCTGGATGTGTCGCTACGGAAATTAAGGAATGATGCGCCTTATGGCAGTGGTTCTCCACCAGAGGTCCTTGAAGGGATTCCAGTTGGTAATCAAATGGACCCTTATAGATACTTAACTCTAGGGAGTGTCAAATGAAACCACATGGACCCTTATAGATATTTAACTCTTGGGAGTGTCAAATTAAACCATGTGGTTTATTTTTAAACTATCAAGAGTTACATTATTTTGTTGAACATCTGCATTACTGAGTTTACAAGAACTCTGCAGAATTAGATTATGTAGAGGAAGAATATTTGCTGTTTATCTCTCCTAATGGTGCAACACAGCATGGAATTGTGGACAAAATATTAAGTTTTGGGTCTACAATTTTAACATATTATTGCTTATAGCAGCTTCATGTGTTAGCACTATGGACCAACAGTGTTACAATATAGTAGGCTACTGTTAGTAGCCTATGTATGCAACAAAGACCAAATTGTAGCTTACTACTATACATATCCACCAAAAAGTTGACTTATAAAACTTTTCAGGCAATTTTCAGCCCACTCATATTTCAAAACATTTTCCCCTAAAGTGCGTTGGTGGTTGTAAACCACTTATGAGAGATTTCACCAATGTCATCATTTTTTTGTCATTATTTGGCTTCTCCACAGTTTTGCTGAACTTGCAGCTTTCCTATAAATATATTTTTTAAATGTCTGAAATCCTGCACGGTTGCTCTTTCTCAATGGCCTCAGTTGTTAATCTATTCTATAGCAGATCTACAAGCAGATCTACAAGCTCTGCAGATCTACAAGCTCATAGCGCGCCACCGAGTGGCGCGCTACGAGCTTGTAGGTCTGCTATTTTTGAAAAATCGAAGAACGACTGACATTTTTTTAATCTGATCTCAGGTCAGAATGGGTTAATCAGACCAGTGTGTCCCCGGTGGAAACCTCGTATATGAATCTGATCTCAGGTCAGAATGGGTTAAGCATAAACGCTCTGGATTACAACAAGGAAAACAAACTGCAGCTTTTTGTTGTATGCCTCCGCTGTGCTGTGGCTCTACAGCCATGCCTGGAGGCTTTAGTTTACAGTGTATGTTTCCAGGTTGTCTGTCCATAAAGTCCATACGTCATCATAACTTTAATAGAGTGGTTAGAGTGGCTGGATGGTAACCGCAAGGTTGCCGGTTCGAACCCTGTGGGCTCCACCCAGAGTTATAGTGTCGAAGTGTCCTTGAGCAAGACTCTGAACCCCTGATTGCTCCTGATGTGCTGGTTGGTGCCTTGCATGGTTTCCGCTGCCATCGATGTATGAATGTGTGTGTGAACGGGTGAATGTATAATGCACAATCTATGTATCCAAGCACCTTGGATAAAGGCGCTATATAAATTTACCATTTGTAACCATCGCTTGCTGATGTCAAAATGACTCTAGCTTCTATGACTTGAAACAGAGAGGGACATGGTGCTTTCCCCCCCCCATCTGATACCCCTCCCTCAAGAATGACACCTGACTGTAAGGTCAACAGGTCAAGCAGCTGGTGTTCTGTGGCCGTTCTGGTCAGCGGTCAGCCGCCGGTAGCATCACAGGTGCATTATGGGGGAGATATCAGGAGCATGGCTTTATATAAACGCTCCTGTCGGTTGTGTCCGTTCAGTCTCATTGCGCCGGGAGGTCTCAATGCAAGTGACCCGGGGTTGGGTCACCTGTGACCCAGTGACCAGTGACCCAGTGACCAGTCATGGCCAGTGAAATAATTTAGAATCCGATCGATTCACACCAAATGGAACTTTAGGGCAGTGGTTGTCAACCAGTGGTCTGGGGACCACCAGTGGTCCTTGAGTGAGTTCCATGGTGGTCCCCCAGCTAAATGATGGAGAGTTGCTATAACCAAATAGACCCTTATTATAGATCTTTAACTCTTGAGAGCGTCAAATTAAACTTTACTTCACTTTACACTCAAGAGTAAAAATATTTCTAAACATCTGGCATTACTTAATTTACAAGAGAATGTAGAAGAATTGTTATTTTAATCAACATTTGCCTGTTGTCTATCCTAATGGTACCAACAGCAATACAGCAAGTTTTGGGTCTGAGAGACAAAATGGTGGTCCTGTGGCTCAAATGCCTAATAATAAATGATGGTCCTTGATATGAAAACGGTTGAAAAACCACTGCTTTAGGGCAGTGCTTCACGAACGTTTTCATCTCGAGGACCCCCAAATTGACACTAATTAGCCCCGCGGACCCCCATTTGAACAGATATGCCAGGGACCCCCCATGAGAGAAGATTTTTTCGGCTGATTCTCAACTCGTTGAATTTCAAGGACCCCCCCAGTTTGACATGCATTAGTCTACGGAGTACGGACCCCCATTTAATGGCATTTCTATCTCTGGGACCCCCAATTTATATTGTAAAATCAATGTTATTTTAACTCTGAGTTACAGACCCATAAGGGTCCATTTGGTTCCTGTAACTATCATTTAGCTGGGGACCCCCCTGGAACTCCCTCAGGTACCCCTGGGGGTCCCCGGACCCCACTTTGGGTACCATTGCTTTAGGGGACTGGTTAAAGCACAGCCCTGTGCTTAACCCATTCTGACCGGGCACCCATTTTGGTGTTAGCATCATGTTATGCTTTACCTATTGAAAAATAGCAGATCTACAAGCTCATATCGCGCCACCGAGTGGCGCGATACGAGCTTGTAGGTCTGCTATTTTTGAAAAATTTGAAGAACGACTGACATTTTTAGAATCTGATCTCAGGTCAGAATGGGTTAATCAGACCAGTGTGTGTCCCGTGGAAACCTCGTATGAATCTGATCTCAGGTCAGAATGGGTTAATGGCCGTGCACGGCAGTAACTAAAGGCTTCCTGCTGTATATTGACAAGCATGGCCGAGTGATGATCTATACGGGGTATTATTTCTGCGTTAACCCATTCTGAACGGGGACCCGTTTTGGTGTTATAGCATCATGTTATGCTTTAGCTATTGAAAAATAGCAGATCTACAAGCTCATAGCGCGCCACCGAGTGGCGCGCTACGAGCTTGTAGGTCTGCTATTTTTGAAAAATCGAAGAACGACTGACATTTTTTAGAATCTGATCTCAGGTCAGAATGGGTTAATAATCAGACCAGTGTGTGTCCCGTGGAAACCTCATATGAATCTGATCTCAGGTCAGAATGGGTTAAAAACTGCTCACATAGCGAGATGACAGATAGCTAGATGGGCTGCTTTGGTTTGCACTGAGCGATGCCCCGTGGCCGAGGTGCCCATTAGTCTGATAACCGGTATAATTAATAGGCGGTGATACAATTTCCTTCCTTCCGAATTGCTTTTGGCCATTTATTTATTCTGTGCTTGATAAAGCTTGAGGAAAAGTGTAAAAGCCTTCCTGGGCGAGTCGCCTGCCTTGGATGGATCAGAGCTCTGTAACTGGCACCAGTAATTACCGTCTGAAATGCCAGGCAGGGCTGCCACATTTATTTATCTGTTGTTTTGATCATTCCATTGTGTCCGAGAACTCCTCGTGATCCCTGATTAACCCATTTTGGGGCGGGAACGCCTTTTGGTGTTTTAAGCGTTGTGTATGACATACACTGCAGTATGTTGTACTATAGCTATTGAAAAATAGCAGATCTACAAGCTCATAGCGCAGCTTACGAGCTTGTAGGTCTGCTATTTTTGAAAAATCGTGAAAATGTAGTGCAAATCTTTGAATATATATTCTTTCAGAGCGAACGTTTTTAACTCAAATCTTTGCTTCTGGGGGGGGGGTACCTTGGAACCTGGAACAATATATTTTGAGCGGCCGAATGCAGATAATTCTGGGGGTCCTTGACATGAAATAGTTTGAGAACCACTGATATAGAAACATGAGGGTTTTTCAGAAAACTGTCAGGATTTAGAAGACACTTGTAGAATCGTCCTCAGGTCTAAATGGGTTAATGATACTCCACGCTCTGTCACGCTTCCATTTAATGATTTCCGTTGCCCGTTCTTGTTGTTGTTCTTTTGTTATCTTTCTTCCAATCTGCTGGTACTTTTAAGGACACTGATAACATGTTGATTCAATCGGCTGTTTGTTTTCTGCCTTTTTTCGTCCTAATGCATTACCCAGAGTAATCTAGTAAGAGAGTAATGACACTCCAGTTGACTCTCATTGTAACAGTGGAGTGCAGGAAGTGCTCATTCTATCTCAATGGAATAGTTCCAGCCATAGGAGCAATGTTTGGAACTATCGCCCATAGGCACCCGCTCTCTTTAACTACATTACTCTGGCATTAGCCAAAACACTAACTAATTCAAATGGCCCCAAGGCTATGTTTTACATAAACGTGTGATTTTTCATCTGTGCTGCAAAAATATCGGCATCAATGAAAGGAAATAATTTCAGGGTTGTGTGATTTTCAGTTAGATCATTCTTCATTAATTACATCGTTATCGTTATTATTATTTTTGCACAGTTTTGGCAACACCAAGATAGGCACTATATATATGTCTAAAAAAATAAAGAAAAAAAAAATTCAATGTGACTCAGGAGGATACCAACATCTACAGACGAGTATGCCATTTATTAAGCACTAATCCTTGAAAACGTTTCTCAGTTCCAGGGAAAACTTCCCACTGTTGGAAAGGCATTTTGTACTTCAGTCTATGTGGACTTTCTTTGCCAGTGTGGTTCAAGGAAAATGCATCCTTCGCATGATGATGCCTGTGTTGTGCATAGCTCTAAATGGTTACAGAAATTAAATCATTCATTCGCTCTTTAACCCATTCTGACCGGGCACCCGTTTTGGTGTTAGCATCATGTTATGCTTTACCTATTGAAAAATAGCAGATCTACAAGCTCATATCGCGCCACCGAGTGGCGCGATACGAGCTTGTAGGTCTGCTATTTTTGAAAAATCGAAGAACGACTGACATTTTTCTAGAATCTGATCTCAGGTCAGAATGGATTAATCAGACCAGTGTGTGTCCTAGTGGAAACCTCGTATGAATCTGATCTCAGGTCAGAATGGGTTAAATAATCTCAATCAGACCAACTCGGATCTCTCCATTCCTCTCTCTACCTCCCTCTTTTCAGCATCCTAGGCTCAGATATCCTTGCGGTCCTATACAAGGTCTCGCTTCATAAAACAGTGAGTCACTATGGGGGGGCTTTATGGGGAGGCCTGTTCTTTGCCTCTCTACTTCCCCGACTGAAGAGAAGGGATTTTCTTTTTGTCCTGCCAGCAGGAAACTCTCCAAATAGCAGAAAAGCACATTAACCCATTTTGGGCGGAACAACCCCTTTTGGTGTTAGCATCATGTTATGCTTTAGCTATTGAAAAATAGCAGATCTACAAGCTCATAGCGCGCCACCGAGTGGCGCGCTACGAGCTTGTAGATCTGCTTTTTTTGAAAAATCAAAGAACGACTGACATAGAAACATACCTTTTTTGGAAAACTGTCATTTTCAAACAGACATTTATAGAATCTGATCTCAGGTCAGAATTGGTTAAGCACATGCTGAACAGCCTTGATGCAGTCCATCGCTCTAGGATGCCCATGAGAGAGAGAGACAGAGAGAGAGAGAGAGAGAGCCAGATAGAGAGAGAAATAAGTGTGGAGGGCGTGTTGACAGCGATAAACACATGGCAGTGGCCTATAAGAAGTACAGGTTTGCGGAGCCTGGAGAGACTGACGCTGACATACAGTTAGAGGTTGTTCTCAGATGGAGAGACTGACGCTGATATACAGTTAGAGGTTGTTCTCAGAGAGGGGGGGCTTTTGGTGCAGGTACACACAGCAGCATCCCCTCCCACTCACACGCACACATGCACAGCTGCACAACAGGCATAATCCCCTTGTAGAAAAGAATTTGCCCTTCACTGTAAACAAAGGCTTCTGACTGACTGTGACCCGCCGCCCCAAACACCAGCCGCGCATGTCAAAGAAGACAGAGACATCATCTGGAAAACATGTCTCGTGCCAATAATGCTGCTCACTAGGGGTGTAACCGTACTTTTTAACATACGTATCTGTGTGCAAACGTTAGTTTACAGCGTATGTTTCCAGGTTGTCCGTCCATAAAGTCCATACGTCGTATAACCTTAAGATTTAATCGAGTGATTTTTGGCATACGTACTAATAACTCGTGGATAGTGCAGGTTTTTTTAAGGGAAAGATTTATTATTATGGATATAAATAAGTAAACACAGTGAACATTCTCTGGCCAATAGATGGACATTATATTTGAACACATAACGGACAAACCCACACCTTGACACGAACACAGAGAATACACACATTTATCCATAGACCAATTGTAGCTATATATGGAATGGAAAAGTAATTAAACCCATCTTCCCAAACCCATGTCTCCTTCCAATTGCTAAATACAATGCACAGATACTTAGTATTTATTCAATTGATTGATTTACATTGCAAAAACGTTTCGATACCGATTTCTTTTTCAATTGCAAAACGATACGATACGATATTTGCTGTTTACATTTCGATATACTTTTTTATTTTATTTTTTATTAAAATCGATATTTCGATACAGTTACTATATCGTTACTATAGCCCTATACTGCTAACCAGTAAAGGACTTCTGACAATTGGAACTGTGCGAAGGTGGATGCATTCCATAATATATGTCTCGTGTGCAATATAGTCTGTTATGTCTGACTTAGTCTCGTGTTACCAGACAAGACATCATACATTCTGGAGCAACGGAGGAGCTGTCATGAGTAAAATATGAAGCAGAAGTGGAGCCTCCTAACCCACTTCCGTTTCGTACTTACAGACGTGCAGATTTATCCTAATATAAATAGAAATCATCTAAGCATACATAATATAGCTCGCTGCTTAGCAGAAAAGTAAATACAAAAATAACCTCTAAAGATATTTTAAAATATATTTTCGTGAACGGAAATGTGCAGCTTCGTTACTCGGATTCCGCGAGGTGTAGTTCCAGATTCTATATAGAGGGTATGCACATGACATCATCGTACCTGGAAGTTATGCGGGAAGTTAACGCCCACTGAGTGGCAAAAAACTACTTTCTGACTTTGACAGCCCCCATTCATCCCAACAGAAACGTCCTGTCTGATTGCACTAAACAATGTTAAACTCACCAACATTGCAGCTGTTACGAAAAGCTTTATCTTTATTATCAATCTTTATTATCCTCTTTCTATCTGCAAAGTTTTTGTTTTATAAAAATCCACCATAGAAACGTTATGAGCTACTTTCTGTTAAGAAATGCCCTGCATTTGATTATCAGAGTTTGGAAGTGCTTGTTTTCAACAACAACATTTTGCTGCCTCCTGCATTATGTGACATTTAGAAACAGGTGGTACGGCAGGACGGTTGAGTGATTTACAACGAGTGCTTCCAAACTCCAACACTCCATCCATGCTGCTCAATGTGTTGCCACTCAGTCTAGATGAGGGGGGGCGTGTCCTGATGGGGAAATCATGCCTGTGCAATACTCTCTATATAGCATTCGGAGATTGTGGAATAGTTGTCTGACTAATGCTATACGCGAGACATATTATGTCTGACTTGGCATTTGAAAACTATACCAGAAAGGCATGGGCGACGTTTTATAGGTCGGATTAGGTATAAAACCACCTAACTCCATTACGGCGCTGTAATGTGGGCGACTAATGCAGGCCAGAAAGACGCGTGTCTCTGCGGAGGTTTCTAGACTCAGATGACATTAACTTGTCTGTTGTTTTGGCCACATGTAGACGAAAGAGACTTTTGGCTCTGCACTTATCCCTGAGATTGCGTCTCCCACTGGCTCCACACTTATAATCCTGAAGCAGCTCAATGGCTTGGAGTGCAGGCCATTATCCCATTTTAGGCGGGACGTACCCCTTTTTTGGTGTTAGCATTACGTTATGCTTTAGCTATTTAAAAATAGCAGATCTACAAGCTCACCGAGTGGCGTGCTACGAGCTTGTAGGTCTTCTATTTTTGAAAAAATCGAAGAACGACTGACATAGAAACATAGCTTTTTCAGAAAAACTGTCAGGATGTAGAAGATTTTTTTTTAGAATCTGATCTCAGGTCAGAATGTAAAACTGTCAGGATGTTGAAGACATTATTTTTTAGAATCTGATCTCAGGTCAGAATGGAAAACTGTCAGGATGTTGAAGACATTATTTTTTAGAATCTGATCTCAGGTCAGAATGGAAAACTGTCAGGATGTTGAAGACATTATTTTTTAGAATCTGATCTCAGGTCAGAATGGCAAAACTGTCAGGATGTTGAAGACATTCTTTTTTTAGAATCTGATCTCAGGTCAGAATGGAAAACTGTCGGGATGTTGAACTTGTTGAAGACATTTGTAGAATCTGATCTCGGGTCAGAATGGGTTATTCACTCCAATACGGTTCCTCTCCTCCGTGCTGGTCAGAAGCCAAGGACACGGGCGGAATAGAAAAGGCTTATTTGCTCCGCAGGGGCACATCTGACAACGGGGGGGGGGCATGAAGCCACAGTACAAATTTAACATGTTCTGACCTGAGATCAGATTCTGAAAATGTCTTCTATATCCTGACAGTTTTCTGAAAAAGCTATGTTTCTATGTCAGTCGTTCTTCGATTTTTCAAAAATAGCAGACCTACAAGCTCGTAGCGCGCCACTCGGTGGCGCGCTATGAGCTTGTAGGTCTGCTATTTTTTAATAGCTAAAGTATAATAACACCAAAAGGGGTTCCCATACAGAATGGGTTAACATGTTCTTGACTGTGCTGCTGCCTCGGGCTGTGTTTAGTAGTCGAAGTTATGCCTTTTGTTTTAGGTGTTTATAGGCATTGTTTTCCGTTCCTTGGATTCATATTCCATATTGGAATTTATTGTAATATCTGGTGAATCATGGTTCAAGGGTGTTGTCACACATATACTGTAGCCGACACATACAGTATATAAGTATAGAATAATGCAGTATACAGTATAGCTTAGGCATGCAGTGAATATTTTTGCACTTCAACAGAACTGTATAGGCATTTTACATGGGTTATTGTGAGATATATAATACAGTACATGGAAGTTCAATATTTTTTAGGGGCGCTAGCCTCTCTTATGTCCAGCTTTGAGTGTATGTGCAAACACACATACTGTACATACACACACACACACACACACACACACACACACACACACACACACACACACACACACACACACACACACACACACACACACACACACTGAATGCCATTGACAATGAATGGCCAGCTTTGAAAATGTTTTTGTAAACACAAAGTGAGGATGCAATTTGTGATTGGCTGGAATGAGATGAAGTATGTATGATGATGAATGATGATGATAAGAGCGCCCCTCACTTCACACAGGTGTGATTTTTTCATTCTCTCTATTCATTCCTTACCCTTTTCTCTTTTTTGTGCAACAATATAATGCGACCGGACATGTTCTGTGACCTCTTCTCTTTCATGTTGCTGCCCTTGTTATATTCATGTCCAGAGCGCGTCTATAGTCATTTCAGATGGAATTGAGTGGGAGGGTCAGAATTAGTATTCTGAGGTGAAAACGAGGAGTATAACATTTGTCGTGAGGTTGTGAGGTTGTAGAGAATGGCTATTTTCCCCACATGCTTTTTAAATTTTTAATATGGCTTTTAAAGTGGTCAATTAATAATGTATTTTTAATTTTATTTTTAAAGTTTGGGTCGTGAGAATCAACCCATGGTCGGGAACCCCTTTTGGTGTTTGCTTGTTTGCTTTAGCTTTTGAAAAAATAGCAGATTGAAAAAAAAGCTCGTAGCGCGCCACCGAGTGGCGCGCTACGAGCTTGTATAGGTCTGCTATTTTAGAAAAATCGAAGAACGACTGACATAGAAACATAGCTTTTTCAGAAAACTGTCATTTTCTTCTTCTTTTTTTAAGATATATTTTTTGCGGCTTACGCCTTTTATTGGTTTTTGAAGGGACAGACAGTAGGCTGACAGGAAACGGGAGAGAGATGGGGGAAGACATGCAGTAAAGGCCGTGTCGGGCTCGGGAGTCGAACCCACGGCACACTGCGACTGGATTACCAGTCGGGTGCCCAGACGGTTACGCCACCGCCTGGGCCAGAAAACTGTCATTTTCAATTTTTTAGAATCTGATCTCGGGTCAGAATGGGTTAAGGCACCACATGTCTAGTATTTGGGGTTTCACTGCTCTAATTCAGTTCATCCTAGAATTGCCGTTGGTTGGATAATGATGTGCAGCCCTATACAAGCCCTTGGGCGCCAGGCAGGCATTATCTAATGGTAGACTTCAGAGGCATAGCTGTGTCACTCTGTCGTAACTATGTAGAGTCCATCTAGCTTCTTCTATTTCTATCTATCTATCTATCCATCCATAAATGCACCAAGTCTCTGTCTGTCTGTCTGTCTGTCTGTCTGTCTGTCTGTCTGTCTGTCTGTCTGTCTGTCTGTCTGTCTGTCTGTCTGTCTGTCTGTCTGTACGTCTGTACGTCTGTCTGTCTGTCTGTACGTCTGTCTGTACGTCTGTACGTAATCCACGTAACTCGAGAACCGTTCGCCCCACCGACTTCAAAATCGACACAGGCGTTCCACACACCCCCAGGGGGTGCAGTGGCCGGTGTCGAGTCGGTCGGACCCACGGTTGTCCATGACCGCCCCAAAAAGGCCTCTGCCCGGCCGGGCTCTGGACTGGACAGGGCCCCTGCCCTTGGTTCCATATATGGAGCTGGCCTGTTCTGACATCATTCTGACGTCATGCTATAGACTCCCTATTTGGGCATGCCTGACAAATAACTCCATATATGGGCATAAAATGGGTGGGGCATGCCTTTCTAACTTGCATCGTTCCAAGTAGGCAAGTCCCCTACAACGGGTGCCACCACTGTAGAGGCCCCACGGGAGCCGCTCTAGTTTACTGTGAACAAGTACAATTTAGATCTAGTTTTTCTGTACTTGAGTGTCTCCATTTCTCCAACTTTGTACTTTTATTCCACAACAGCTTCATAAATAATTGCCTTTTACACAATGGGAGACTTTAATAAATAATTAAACCCAAAAGATAAACTATTCTAATGATGCTTTTCATTGCTTCTCTCCCCTCCCAGCCACTACACATAGTATTCTGCCTGAACCGAGGGGTTTATTTCGACATTTTTGTCATAACAATTTCTCCAAGCTTTATTTGATCATTTTTCACAGGATTAGTATACATTTTTAATGAGTTGTGATGATCCACTGTCATTGGATACTGAGTTACTTGATTGCGCTGAGATCACCACCTGTTTCACCTTATGCAGTGGTGGAAAGTAACGAAGTACATTTACTTAAGTACTGTACATTTATTTGAAAACTTTAGTTACTAGTTTAATTTGTAACCGCATAAGCCTTATATACATTTCGGGCCATGTGAAAATAGCCGATATGAAAGCTTGTACAGTAGATCGGCTATTTTCAAAAGATTCTTATACATACTGAGTACTTCTTCCATGTTGGCTTGTGGTGGACATTTTTGACAACGTTCCATTTTTGCCACAGACAACAGACCAGATAAGAAATACATGAATGGATTTGCGGCCCTGAATGACCACAACAGGTCAGTAACTCTGAGAGTGTTCAAATGGAACCAAATGGACCCGTATAACACTCTCAGAGTTAAGGGGGGTCTTTGAACACTCTCAGAGTTAAGGGGGTCTTTGAACACTCTCAGAGTTAAGGGGGTCTTTGAACACTCTCAGAGTTAAGGAGGTCTTTGAACACTCTCAGAGTTAAGGGGGTCTTTGAACACTCTCAGAGTTAAGGGGGTCTTTGAACACTCTCAGGGTAAAGGGGGTCTTTGCAAATAAAACATGTGAGAACCACTACTAGTTGGACTCCTAATGTACGATACAGTGTCATACAAGTAAATAATTGTCATACATATTCTGAAGAAAACCTGGAGACTTCACATTCAGTATTAAAGTGGGTGTTATGATCAGAATGAGAACTATTATAATGGTGTGAAAAACAAAATCAAAAGTTTGCCATGGACAACAACAAGACCAAGTCTTTGTCACACTCACAGACACATTTGTCTGCGTGCAGACATGTTTGTGATCCCTGCTGATGACACTCCACTTCTCCCCCATGTCTGGGCACATTCCTGCAGTGTCATTACTCTGTCACAAGGTGTATATATACAGGCCAGGGCTTTGTCTGGGCCTCAGATGTCAGTATCCATTGAGAGCGACCAGGCAGCAGACAATGGGGTGGAGTGGAGTGGAGGTGCTGGCTGTGACAGCTAACCACCACCTGCTACTTCCACACACAATAGAGACATGGATGGATGGATGGATAGATGGGTAGATGGACACAGGCAAACAGACACACATGGGGACAGGACAAGTCACAAACACCATGTCATTAAAACCGGCCTGTTGTCTGCCCATAGATCCCAAGTCCGAACATGCATTAAGGTTGGCTGTTTGGTGAACATGCGTTAAGGTTGGTGAACATGCGTTAAGGTTGGCGAACATGCGTTAAGGTTAACTTAACGCATGTTCGCCAACCTTAATGCATGTTCACCAACCTTAATGCATGTTCACCAACCTTAATGCATGTTCACCAACCTTAATGCATGTTCACCAACCTTAATGCATGTTCACCAACCTTAACGCATGTTCACCAACCTTAATGCATGTTCACCAACCTTAACGCATGTTCACCAACCTTAATGCATGTTCACCAACCTTAACGCATGTTGGCAGGTTGGCGAACATGCATTAAGGTTGGCGAACATGCATTAAGGTTGGCGAACATGCGCTGCTCCCGTGCTTGCGGTTATGTTTAGGGTTAGAGATAGGGTTAGTAATTCGCTATGTTGTGAGCGAGCTTCTAGAACCAGCAAGGATATTTGGTGTAGAGGAGGGGAACTTATAGGATGGGGCCATGTTCAGAGTAGACCACTTGGGGACCCCGGACAATGAAGGAAGGTCTCCCCTTAATTCTGACAGTACACAAACATGGTTCCATTTGGTTCCATTTGTGCACTGTCGGAGTTGCAGACTTGTAAGGGTCAATTTTTTTTTCCGGTGGTGACCACCGCTCCGGTGGTGAGCTGACCACCGGAGCTGAAATAACGTTGAGCGGTGGTGAGTAAAAACCGAGAGAAGGGCTGGGGGCGGTGGCGGTGATTTTCTCTTCACCGCGGCTCAGTGACGTCATGTTGTAGTTCGGTGGTCACCTCAGTGACGTCATGTTGTAGTTCGGTGGTCACCTCAGTGACGTCATGTTGTATAGTTCGGTGGTCACCTCAGTGACGTCATGTTGTATAGTTCGGTGGTCACCTCAGTGACGTCATGTTGTAGTTCGGTGGTCACCTCAGTGACGTCATGTTGTAGTTCGGTGGTCACCTCAGTGACGTCATGTTGTAGTTCAGTGGTCACCCAACCACCGAAAATCCAGACTATGTATGAGCCTTTAGAACCCCTTCACCCCCCTCTAAATAAACCCAGAGAGTCCACTTTAGAGAAACATCGGGTTAAGCACTTCGACATTTCCCTGCATGGACTTTATTAAGAGGTTGTTTTGTTGTGGAGAGGATCACCTGCAGTCTGTGAGGTTGCACAGAGATCAGTCTGTGAGGTTAGAGATCAATGGGCAGTGCTGGAAAACAATACTCAATTGTTTTACTTTAGGAAAAGTATCAATACTGCCATGTGGAACTATACTCTGTTACAAGTTAAAGTCCGGAATGGAAAGTGTATACTTTCAGTGAATGTACTTTGTAATATTGGCATTAAAATGTATCCCTAAAGTACCAAAGGTAGAACACATACTCGTTATGCAGAATGTCCCATGGTCATGTTTTCAAATGTATAAAGATATTTTTGGAAACAGCCGATCTACAAGCTCACAATGCGTCGCGTTGCGACGCATTGTGAGCTTGTAGATCGGCTGTTTTCAAAAGGCTGAAGGGGGTAATGTATATGTTTTGTAATAATAATAATGAAAATCTACAACTTAACAATAGTAACTAAAGCTGTCAATTAAAGGTAGAGTAAGTGATTTCACTCAAAAAACCTTAGGTTTCGTTTTTGGCTGTGGGACCTAAGCCTTCGTCCAATCAGGATAGAGAGTCAAAAACGAAACCTAAGGTTTTTTGACCCCCAGGGGTTAACTGGGGACAGGGAGGAACTCCTTATATGGTCAGCACACTCTATAGTAGAGAGGATTATCACAACAAAACAAAAAAATAAGTGATATTTGAATTAAGTGAAACCACTTACTCTACCTTTAACTGTAGTAAAATTACAATACTGGTATTTGCCTCTGAGATGTAATGGATGTTGAAAATACCCAAGTAAAGTACAAATACCAAGTACAGTATACTACTTAAGTAAATGTCTTCAGTGAATAAATGTGTTCAGTGAATGATGTTGAGTAGAGCAGAGGCTGTGTTTTCTGTATCGGCACAGTTTATTGTTCTTTTCTTTTTGCCTTTTCCCTGTTTTTAATCATTATTTTGTTTTACCTAGGAGTCTCTAGATGTAAAAACTAAACAAAACAAACAACCTTATCTTGTACTGGCTTAGGCTTAGGAACTTTCATGTTCAACACCACGCACGCACACACACTCATGTTCAACACCACGCACACACACACACACGCACACACACACACACACACACACACACACACACACACACACACACACACACACACACACACACCTCTTAAAATAATGGCTTAAATGAAAGGAATCTTCTTGTATACCGTTCAATTCCATTGGCATTTTTTGATCATTAACACAAACATCTGAACAAACCACAAAACAAAAACACATTGTTTATTCATGTGTGTCTGCAGGTGACAATGTGGTGCGGACGGTAAAACGTTTTTTGGCATAATGAAAGACTCCCCTTCCTTCACTGCTAGATAATTGAATTGCACAGGAGTCAGGAGCTCAGTACACACACACTGCGCAAAAGGCTTGGAATACAGATGTGTATATATTACAGGAACCTCCGGTTAAACTTTCCAACTAACTTTCCGTAAACTCCCAAATTGTACCATCACACCTGTATATTACCGTATATTAACTATACTGTATATATTACTGTATATTACCGTATCATTATTACTGTATATGCTGCAAAATACAGTGCCCATAATTGGCCGTTAACTCGCAGTGACACACACAGGGACACACACAGGGACACAGGGACACACAGGGGGACACAGTGACACACACAGGGACGTGCACACACAGACCTCAAAACCTTTTACCCTTCTGTAAAACAACTGAGAGGATGCCCTCTCCAGACCACCAATGCAGCATTTACTACACGGTGAACGAAATGCAAAACGCCACTCCTTTCCTTTCCCTTGCCATATACCCGAAGGCAGCGTTCAGGAGAATTGCTTTTTTCTGAAGTCTCTTGAACTTGGAGCAAAACGCCACTCCTTTCCCATGTCATGCTGGAAGGAAGGCAGCGTTCAGGAGAATTGCTTTTTTCCCCCGAAGTCTCTTGAACTTGGAACGCAGCATTTATGCGTTGAACAAATTTGTTTCTAAATCCATGTTGTTACACCGACCGCATCACCAGTAGATAAAAGAGTGCTGGGTTGCGTCACCGAAAATAGCATATCTACAAGCTCACGCTGCGACGCGTTGTGAGCTTGTAGATATGCTATTTTCGCTTGTAGTATTATTAAAATACCATACAGGAGAGAAAATGTACACGGCAGACAGACGAGATGAAATTCCACGATGTTGTTCATTCAGAGTACACACTACACAGCACAGCAGAGCATAAGCTCACCTCCAACGGCCTTCGCCATCGGGGAGAATGACCCATTTACACTCAAAGTATAGGTATTAAATACAGCTTCACAAACAGAGGTGAGAATGTAGGCGTGTCAACCATATGCTGCCAGCTATCAACACCAATTATATTGTTACACAAATTGCAGCAGGAAACAGACGGCAAACCGTAAACAAACCATCGACACCCTGACTTTGAACAACAAAGGCAGGCCTCGGAGCAGACCTTGGAAGACGAACTGACTTGGATAATTATAAGACAGACAGAATACAACAGTTTACATTTTGTAAACTGTACATTTTGTTCAATAACCTGAGATATTGTATATAGAATTATTGGTTCCCAGAAACGACACGCTATTTTGGTCTAAACGTGCCCTTTTACGGGATTTCAGACCCCTGTCTCTCTATAACTCTCTCTCTCTCTCTCTCTCTGCACGTCCCTATAAGTATACTTAGTTGTCATAATGTGACACCTGACATTCAAGTGATCTTGGCCAGGCATATACAGCCTCGTTCAATCTTTCCCTCGCATGACAACCTACCCAACCCCAACGCCAGTCAGAAATAGAAGCACTGCACAATCCCAATTCAAATTGCGGCTCTCTGTGGCTATATGGTGTCTGTCACTCACATGTTGCAGATGTTCACAAATGTGAAAATCCCCCATTATTATGCCGGCCACTAGGCAGCATATTATAATAATTGCCCTTGGTGATCGAACCAATTAAATGTGGATTTGCACAGATGCAGTGTCCCCCTATTCAAATTCTCCAAATGCCGCATTGTGGTCTCATGCCACACCAGTGTGGAATATATCAATGTCCAACGTTACGTAGGCATGGTGTGGACTGGAAGACGCTCTATATCCTCACAGACTTTAACCCATTCTGACCTGAGATCAAATTCTATAAAAAATGTCTTCTACATCCTGACAGTTTTCTGAAAAAGCTATGTTTCTATATGTTAGTGGTTCTTCGATTTTTCAAAAATAGCAGACCTACAAGCTCGTAGATCTGCTATTTTTCAATAGCTAAAGCATAACAATGCTAACACCAAAAGGGGTTCCCGCCCAAAATGGGTTAAAATAGTGTTGATTTTGTCTACTAAAACTATGGCGAAAAAATATCCGTCGAGTACCCTCTTTTTCACTGAGGAAAACTGAATAAAAACGAAATAAAGACTAAAGCTATGATGACTAAAAACTATGAATAAATATAATGACAATTTCATCAGCAAATAAAAACCAGACTAGTGGAGAAGAGACCCAGTATAGAACTAAGTCACGTTACGCTTGGTTGCATGCTGAAAATAGCAGAACTATAGAGTACGAGCTTACAATGCGTCCCATGCAGCGCGGTGGGTTGTGAGCTTGTAGATCGGCTATTTTGCAGCATGCAACCAAGTTTATAATCAGCCATTATTACGACACCATCAAGGCTCCAAAATACATTTTAATCGACTAAATCTTAAGTGTAGATTTAGTCGACAAAAAATGTGACTAAAACTAAACGTATAGTTGCATTCAAAAGATTCATAAAACTTAATAAATATTTGCTGTAAAAATCAACACTATAGTATATGTGTACTGTATGTAGGCCTACAGGATCGGAGCAAGTGGCATGCACCACATGTTTATAGGTTCTAAACACTTATTTGTAACGATTTTTTGTCACAGTGTTTAGATTATAGACAGAAGAGCATGTTTAAATGCCATGATTGTAGGCTATATGTTATGGTCTGTCACTCCACAGACCATGTCTCCTCCCTGGACACTCCCTCATTCCATTCCCTCACACTGCACACCTGTCCCCAACTCTCATCAGCCCTGCAGTGCTTCCCGTTAGATTACACACCTGTGAACCCTTTGCCATTATCCTGCTGCCTATAAATACTGGACTCTTTGCACACACAAACTGTCAGTACATAAATTCATTGTCCGGTGCTCTTGGTGGTCCTCTGTATCTGGAGATCCTCGTTTGTCATTCAGTATGGTTTGCATTTCTGGACTTCCTATTGTTTTTGCCTGGTGCTTTGTTTAGTGTTGGATTTAGTTTGGTTTAGTTTTGCCTTTTTGATTTTGTACTTTTTACATGTTTGGCCTTTTTGGACTTCCTAGCTATGCTTGTAAACTGAGCTGCCTTTCTGTCTAAATACAACTGTTTTTGAAACTACCTTGCTTGTAGCTCTGCAATTTGGGTTCAGTCACTCTGCTACCGTGACACTATAGTTCTGTCCGCCTCGGCAGGTTCTGTAGAACTGTCGCTGGGTCGGTGGAAGGTTTCAACGGCAGGCTGACGGCATCACTGTTGCCAGCCAGGGTGTTCTGGCTGGTGGTGGTTTCATATTGTGATCAAGTATAGCCTAAGCAGAGTACAGTAGGCTGCATGCATGCATATACTGTACCCATACCTGGCAGGTGAAAACAAGCACCCAGATTAGCATTTCAATGCCTGATCTGCATGTGTACAAGGGACAACCCACCTCTTCAGACTCCACCATGGCCCGTAGCACTTGCCCTAGCCTAGCCCCTCAGATAGCACTTCATGTACACTTAGTATTTTAGACAGACGTACAGCTCGTTACGTAGACAGCACTAGAATTGCATTTTATGTAGTCATATAGCACTTTATAGTATACACATGTACTGTATATTGTATAATATATAATATAGTATAGTATGTATAGTTGACATACTCCACTGTTACGTTCTTAGTTTATACATGATTCATGATAACTACTTTTTATATATGTGATGTATGACATGCTTTTGTTCTTGCTTAATGTAAGTCGCTCTGGATCAAGAGCGTCTGATAAATGCCTAAATTGTAAATTGTAAATTGGACATTCAGGTCCAATTCCTCATGGGGGCCCTGGCCCCCCGGCCCCCACAGACTCTATATATAGCCACACACACATGTATACGAGGTGTAGGAATATGAGCACCATGCAGTGGGTTATGAGGCAATAATTCATATTAGAAAGAGCCGCCACAGGGAAGTCAACCGTGCGCGGCCATTAATCACACTTTCCGCACGTTGGTGCGCCGGGGGGGGGGGGGGACCAACCACGACGGTATGCGTCATCATGTGTGGGCGGTGGGCCCGACCAGGACAGGCGCTATAGACCATGCAGGGGTTCTCAACCTACCCCCATGGGGGGTCCCCACATATTTTTGACACATGGTTTAATGTTTGTCTTTAGTTCAATGTTTGCTAATGGCTCTTTGTTGTTGTCGTATCTGATTAATGGTTAGAATGCCATCCGTCGAGGGAATACAGGACACTTCAGACAGCCCAGCAAGGGTTAACATGAGTACTTTATTGTAAGATATATTTGAACACGGTGACATGGCAGAAGGGGAGAGGAAGGGGACTTGGAGAGATGGAGAAGGGGAGAGGAAGGGGACTTGGAGAGATGGAGAAGGGGAGAGGAAGGGGACTTGGAGAGATGGAGAAGGAGGGAGGAATGGGGACTTGGAGAGATGGAGAAGGGGAGAGGAAGGGGACTTTGAGAGATGGAGAAGGAGGGAGGAATGGGGAAAGCGAGGGGAGAAGAGAAAAGGCATGCGTACTGTTCTGGTTCTCACTGTGTGTGCGTTCAGAACTTGGCCCGTCCAATCACACGTTGGGGCTTCACCTAATCATTGCCCTATGTCCCTCTCGGCCAGAGGTTCTCCGTGCGTGTTAGTGCATGTGTATGTGTGTGTGACTATAGGTGTGTGTGTGTGTGTATGTGTGTCCTATGAAATATCCGACATCGTTAATGGCGTTTAATGTTTGTGTTTGCACCGTTTGTTTTACATCACCATTACATCACCTATAATCAACATGAGTTAGACTTAAATATATTAGCACCGCTCACTATACAGGGGGTGTGATTTTTATTTATTTTTTATTTTGGGGGGGGGGGGGGGGGGGGGGGGGGGGGGGGACTTTTGAGACCTTTTTAATTCCTAAAGAAAGAAATAGTACATCAAAAGTAATCAAACGAACTATACTGTGAAAATAGATTAACTACAAGCTCACAACGCCTCGAATTGCGAGCTTGTAGATCTGCTGTTTTCACAATATTTACCAATATTCAAATGTGATTATTGTGGGGGTCCCGACTCCCAGCCTGAAAAGGTCGAGAACGAGAAGTGAACCCCTAGGCTAGAGTTTAGCCTATGGGGGTTCTCAACCTTTTCAGGCTGAATTCTGCTCAGTTTCTGAAACTGAGCGGAATTCAGAATGAGGGAGTTATTCTGATGCATTGATTGAGCACGTGCACGGACCCGGACCCCAATGGAAACAAGGCGAAAACGGGCTTTTCCGCATGTTTCATCCTTTTAGCAGACCGTATATAGTGCCTGCATGAGAGAGAGAGAGAGAGAGAGAGAGAGAGAGAGAGAGAGAGAGAGAGAGAGACCCTCTCTCGCACCGCACGGAGCACCAAAGCGTGTCTATACGTCGCCTCACCTGAGGAGTGAAACCACAAGGCGAGTCAGTTCGGTGTGGAACTAAGTGGACGCCAGCCCAGGCAGCAGCGCGCCCCCGTTGTTCCAATTAAGACCGGGCGGAGCGGACCTATACAGCGGACACTATATATAGTCATTCACTCCAATCGATCCTCTGCGAAGATCCGATCCGCACATCAAATTTTTGTGCGTAAACGCCGATTTTTGCCATATTTCCCCGTCGTATCGCTTGATGTTGTTTCTGAATGGAGCCGCATGGAACAACAACCCCGTGGCTCTGGTGCTGAAGACGGGAGGAGTCCGTGCGTCAAGGCAGGGGAGCGCACTAATCCAACAAGTGGATTGGTGAATTATTCTCTCCTCCAGAGCAAACGGTGCGTTGCGTGGCGGAGGCGGTGGTGCATGTAGCTATACGCGGGCTGATGCACATGTGCTCGACTCGGCTTCTTGATCGGTCTTTGATCCTCGCGCCGGTGAGAGAAATAATTAACAAACAAGCGCAACCGCGGTCCGCGTGCTAATTTGTTTTAGCTTGAGAGAGGTGTGGAGTTTGGTGCGACTGTGTGTGTGTGTGTGTGTGTGTGTGAGAGAGAGAGAGAGAGAGAGAGAGTTAGTGTGTGTGTTGATTGGAATGGAACCACCGTGATATCATGCGCATTGTCTTGGTCTGAGCTGTGGTAGTTTTTTTCCTCCCCTCTCTCTCTCTCTCTCTCTCTCTCTCTCTCTCTCTCTGGTTACTTTAAACAGCATTTAAATAACAGAGGGATGTGGTGAGAAGTTCCCTGACCAAAAAAAAACAAACAAACGGACATTTCAGTGGATATATATTCTAATTTCTACAACGTGGATATATTCTAATCTCTACAGAATTCAACGCCTGGTCATACCACCACCACCACCGCCTCCCTCCTTGTCGAACGGCGGAGGAGTTTTGGCGTCTTTTCATGGACTCTCCTCGCCTGCCTTGCCTCGGCGGTGCATGGCAGCGCTGCGGGGGGAAAGTTGGGATCTGAAGCAACGCCGCTAGACCTCTCCATGTGAAGAGCTGCTCGCGGGGCCCGATCGAGGGGGCAAGCCCAAAGGTCGCAGCCAGAACCCCCAGCCCCTCTCCCTCTACAGCCAGCCCGGCCCAGCCCAGCCCAGCCAGCCACCATGCCGATGCACCCGGTCACCGCCAAGTTGATGTACCGCGGGATCTGCACCATACCCGACATCCTCGCCTACAACGAGCCCGTCAACCTGCCCGAAGACGAGGTGGAAGGTGAGAGAGATATATGAGTCATAATTAAATAAATTAACCCTCCTTTAGACCCGCAGGAAAGTATATATAACCGTTATGGTCAACTTTATATAAGCTGTTGAAAAATAGCAGATCTGGTAGAGCTTGTATATTCTGTTTTATTTCTCGGCGACCGTTTTCAAATTCAAATGTTTGCTTCTGGGAGGTCCCTGGAGCAACGTTTTTTGAGATGGAGTTTGGGATTCTCTTGACATGAGCGCGTTAGAGAACCACTGTCAAAGAAACATAGTTTTGTTTTTGTTTTTTAAGGGGGTTTAGTGTTTATAGAAGGCATTTTGTAGAATCTGGTCTCGGGTCTTAATTGATGGGTTCATGCGAAGGCTGTATGACTGTGAGGGAACTCACAGTCTGCGGCATGTGGGAGGCAAGGCAGGCGGTAGAGATGTTTACCTGGGCTGTATTTGTTATAGTCTATATAATATATGTGACTGTTTTATGTAGAGCACAATGTGTTGTTCTTATAGACCGACCATATGGCCTATATAAAGTGTTCTGTTCTTTGTCTGCACCTGCGGGTGGACTTTACTCCAAGAGGCGCGCGGTCAGCACCATGGACAGCGGCAGCTCTGAGCGACTATTGTTATTGTCAGAACAGAAGATTAAAATAAGAAAAAATCGCAATATGTATTATTTAACAGGGTGTGTTTTAAGATGATGATGATATATATATTATTAATAATATCATTATGCGTTTTTAATTTCCTTCTGCAGCTGGATTTATGCAATTAAATACAACTATAATATAGCATAACATATTATGATATGAAAGCACACTGCATGAGCTGTTGGCTATATATACAGTACAGTGTACAGTAGGCTACACCACGCAGAGAGAGTATTTTTTATCCTACTGTGATCATTAGTTCCCACGCAGGCAGGCAGCAGAATGCTGGTCATGCTCACGCCTGCGTGTATCTGATGAAACGTGGCCGCAGGGCGCTTCATTCACTTCAGCTTCTGCATTTTATATCTCCTCAGAATGCAGGTGTTTTTCCATAGTTCCATATTTATATGTTTTCTTCTGCAGATTAATCCGTTTTCAGACTGACACTCATATAGACACTTGTTTGCCTTTTCACCTCACAATGCTTCACCTCACAATGCAGATTGATTGATTTTCTTTTTGTATATATATATATTTTTTTTATCCCACAATTTTGTAACCCATTTTTCACCCCTGTGTCAATCATCTAATGTGATCCTGGGCTCTACACACCCTCCACCAACCTAGTCCCCATATATGGAGTGAGTGTGGAAATATAGTGGCCCTCTGGAGTGAGTGTGGAAATATATAGTGGCCCTCTAGGGTGAGTGTGGAAATATATAGTGGCCCTCTGGAGTGAGTGTGGAAATATATAGTGGCCCTCTAGGGTGAGTGTGGAAATATATAGTGGCCCTCTGGAGTGAGTGTGGAAATATAGTGGCCCTCTGGAGTGAGTGTGGAAATACAGTGGCCCTCTGGAGTGAGTGTGGAACTATAGTGGCCCTCTGGAGTGAGTGTGGAAATATAGTGGCCCTCTGGAGTGAGTGTGGAAATATATAGTGGCCCTCTGGAGTGAGTGTGGAAATATAGTGGCCCTCTGGAGTGAGTGTGGAAATATAGTGGCCCTCTGGAGTGAGTGTGGAAATATATAGTGGCCCTCTAGGGTGAGTGTGGAAATATATAGTGGCCCTCTGGAGTGAGTGTGGAAATATAGTGGCCCTCTGGAGTGAGTGTGGCAATATAGTGGCCCTCTGGAGTGAGTGTGGAAATATAGTTGGCCCTCTGGAGTGAGTGTGGCAATATAGTGGCCCTCTGGAGTGAGTGTGGAAATATATAGTGGCCCTCTGGAAGTGAGTGTGTAAATATAGTGGGCTCTCTGTAGTGAGTGTGGAACTATAGTGGCCCTCTGGAGTGAGTGTGGAAATATAGTGGCCCTCTGGAGTGAGTGTGGCAATATAGTGGCCCTCTGGAGTGAGTGTGGAAATATATAGTGGCCCTCTGGAGTGAGTGTGTAAATATAGTGGCTCTCTGTAGTGAGTGTGGAACTATAGTGGCCCTCTGGAGTGAGTGTGGAAATATAGTGGCTCTCTGGAGTGAGTGTGGAACTATAGTGGCCCTCTGGAGTGAGTGTGGCAATATATAGTGGCCCTCTGGAGTGAGTGTGGAACTATAGTGGCTCTCTGGAGTGAGTGTGGAAATATAGTGGCCCCTGGAGTGAGTGTGGAACTATAGTGGCCCTCTGGAGTGAGTGTGGAACTATAGTGGCCCTCTGGAGTGAGTGTGGAACTATAGTGGCCCTCTGTAGTGAGTGTGGAACTATAGTGGCCCTCTGGAGTGAGTGTGGAACTATAGTGGCCCTCTGGAGTGAGTGTGGAACTATAGTGGCCCTCTGGAGTGAGTGTGGAACTATAGTGGCCCTCTGGAGTGAGTGTGGAACTATAGTGGCCCTCTGGAGTGAGTGTGGCAATATAGTGGCCCTCTGGAGTGAGTGTGGAACTATAGTGGCCCTCTGGAGTGAGTGTGGAACTATAGTGGCCCTCTGGAGTGAGTGTGGAACTATAGTACATATACATGTACAACTGCTCCAATTCAATGCATTTGCTTTCATTCAGAATCAAGTCTCCCTGATTCCTCCCCCCCTCCCCTCCCTGTGCAATGCAGTGTATTGAGACCCCATCCATTCATATTCACTCTGTCACGTCATCATAATTCACTCTGTCACGTCATCGCTCACGTTGACGTAAACACGGGAACAAAGATCATAAACAAACTTTGTCCCCCTGCACAAAATTAACATAATACGGAAACTATAGCCTACTAGAATATGCAAATATCTGCATATCTGAGGTGCAGGAGGAGGCGGGGCCCGGCGGCACCATCTGCACATTTACATGTTCGTCATCTATGAGAGAGAGAGAGAGAGAGAGAGAGAGAGAGAGAGAGAGAGAGAGAGAGAGAGAGAGAGAGAGAGAGAGAGAGAGAGAGAGAGAGAGAGAGAGAGAGGAGAGAGAGAGGGAGAGGAGGGAGGGAGGAGGGAGGGAGGGAGGGAGGGAGGGAGGGAGGGAGGGAGGGAGGGAGAGAGAGAGAGAGAGAGAGAGAGAGAGAGAGAGAGAGAGAGAGAGAGAGAGAGAGAGAGAGAGAGAGAGAGAGAGAGAGACGCAGTGATGCCCCGAGAACCTTGCATGATCTGCAGCTGTCATACTGTGGTGTGAAGCAGTGGTTCACAAACTGGGGTCCGGGGACCCCTAGGGGTCCTTGAGAGAGTTCCAGGGGGTCCCCAGCTAAATGATAATTAGGAAGCAAATGGACCCTTATGGGTCTAACTCTGAGAGTGTACAAATAGAACCATCTGGAACCTTATGGGTCTGTAACTCTGAGAGTGTACACATTGAACCATCTGGAACCTTATGGGTCTGTAACTGTGAGAGTGTACACATTGAACCAAATGGACCCTTATGGGTCTGTAACTGTGAGAGTGTACACATTGAACCATCTGGAACCTTATGGGTCTGTAACTGTGAGAGTGTACAAATTGAACCAAATGGACCCTTATGGGTCTGTAACTCTGAGAGTGTACAATTATGGAACCATTAATTAACTTTTATTGTTCAATATACATTGGGGTCCCATGTGCCATTATATGGGGGGACCGTATTGCTTAATTCAAGTGAAACCTGCAGGGTTTCCTTGAAATTAAACGTGTTAAGAATCACTGCTAGAGCCGTAAAAATCTTCTCTTATGGGGGTCCCAGGCATGTCTTTTCTAATGGGGGTCCGCAGACTATAATGGGTGTACATTCGGGGGTCCTTGACATGAAAAAGTTTGGGTGTAAACTACTGGTGTAAAGTAACTATAAGTATATTTACTTACAGGCGCAATTTTTAGGTATTTGTACTGGTTTCCAATTATTTTACTTTACTCCACTACATCTCAGAGGCAAATACTGTACTTGAACTCCACTACAATGATATGAAACCTTCACTATAGTTACTTTGATTATTGTTACAAAACATACTGTATACAAAACACTTCAGCCCTATATACATTTCAGCCGTTTGACAAGTAGGCGCATTGTGATCTTGTAGAGCTGCTATTTTCAAAATATTTGTACACATTTTTGAAAACTTGAAATGGGAGCGTATAGCGAGTACTTTATTTTCTTTCTACTTTTGGTACTTTAAGTGCACTTTGATGCCAATACGTTTGTACTGTTACTGCTCGTATATGATCTGCAGCTGTCATGCTGTCAAGGACCCCCAAATTGAAAGATAGGATATGCCAGGGACCCCCCTATTAGAAAGGATATGCCAGGGACCCCCTATTAGAAAGGATATGCCAGGGACCCCCCTATTAGAAAGGATATGCCAGGGACCCCCTATTAGAAAGGATATGCCAGGGACCCCCTATTAGAAAGGATATGCCAGGGACCCCCTATTAGAAAGGATATGCCAGGGACCCCCTATTAGAAAGGATATGCCAGGGACCCCCTATTAGAAAGGATATGCCAGGGACCCCCTATTAGAAAGGATATGCCAGGGACCCCCTATTAGATAGGATATGCCAGGGACCCCCTATTAGAAAGGATATGCCAGGGACCCCCTATTAGATAGGATATGCCAGGGACCCCCTATTAGAAAGGATATGCCAGGGACCCCCTATTAGATAGGATATGCCAGGGACCCCCTATTAGAAAGGATATGCCAGGGACCCCCTATTAGAAAGGATATGCCAGGGACCCCCCTATTAGAAAGGATATGCCAGGGACCCCCTATTAGATAGGATATGCCAGGGACCCCCCTATTAGAAAGGATATGCCAGGGACCCCCTATTAGATAGGATATGCCAGGGACCCCCCTATTAGAAAGGATATGCCAGGGACCCCCTATTAGATAGGATATGCCAGGGACCCCCCTATTAGAAAGGATATGCCAGGGACCCCCTATTAGATAGGATATGCCAGGGACCCCCATAAGAGTTTTTTTACGGCTCTAGCAGTGATTCTCAACAGGCTAAATAAATAGCTTTAAGAAGTGGGACACTGGGACAGCCCTGCAGGCCATGAATGAGTTGCTTGTCTGGGCCAATTTGGTGGAGTTACGGCCCTTGAGAGGGACACACGTGCTGCCCTGAGGGGCCGCTAATTGGACGGTGATGGAATTAATGCGTGCGTGTGGATGACGGCGTGAGCGTGACAGACTGTATCCTTCAGCCACGGTCGGGCAGGCTACAGTACACCGGTGTCTGGGCAGACAGACTGTATTGTCCAGGGAATGGAACAGAAATGGACCTTTTATTCAACGTGGCTGCATGGGTACCGGAGTTCCCCGCGCGTGAGAGCATGCGTACATATGTGCACGCAGGCACACAGGCACGCAGGCACACAGGCACACACGCATACACGCATACACGCACACACACACTGCGATTATCAGGCAAATGCTTTTCAATGCCGTGGATGATGAAATTAATTGAAAAGAAAGTAAGATGATTAGTTGGTTGGTTTCAAATCCCAAAAGATGGTCCTGCATATGGCGTGATATGAGCCTTGAAAACTCACTGCAGCTTAAGGAAGGTCCCAAGACGCGTACAGGCTTTATATTATATATACACAGTATAATATAATTATATATATACACAGTATACAGAAGACATTCTACATAGATTTACATTTCCGCCTATACTGTAAGGTATGTGTTCAGATTACTGTATCTCATATTGACATTCAGATATTGACATTCAGTCTCTTCTAGAATGTAGAGGTTTGTCCTGGCTTCAAGTATGCCACGTTTTGAACCTCTCAGAGCTTCCGTTGTGAATCTACATGACTTTAAGTGCCTCAACCCCCAGACGGACAGGCTTTATCTTTAGTTTGCGGTGTTTAACTTTATATATCGTGTTTTATAACTTTTCTTGCAAGACTGTTATGTCTCCACTCTGTCATCATCTGCATGATTATTATAGCATTGTAATCTGCACCATGGGACCAATCGGCATGCATACAATTCAGAGCTTTATATTCTCTATATTCACTTTATATTTTGCTCACAGCCAGCAGCGCAATGACGCCTGCCCTCATGTTTCGGCACCATTTATTTGCTATCGACTGCAGTAGGATAGGTTTCGATTTGGGTTTTTGGAGATGATAATTGAAAATGTCTTTCTTTCTCTACGCCGTCCCAACCCCCCGTTTCACATTATTTATTTCTCCATCTGTGCGTTTAATTTATATTGAACCCTAAGGCATTTTTTGAAACGGGCACCCTTTCAATTTTGACTTTGCTTAATGAGTCTAGCCGACTGCTATATTGGCTTTCTGCAGTCATTCTGTTTCAGAATGAAGTGAACCGCTCAACCATTACAGCCCATATCAGTGTCAGCTTTTTGCTGCCAGACCAACTAAGCAATGGGATGCTCTGGGGAACACAAGGGGGGGGGGAGAGAGAGAGAGAGAGAGATATGGAACCATTCCCCATATCAGGCGGTGGTCCGTCTTCAACCGCTTATCTGTAGTCTGGTGGCGGGGGCAACAGCTCCACCAGAGAGCTCCAGACTTCCCTCTCCTCCAGAGCAACATTAGTATAACTTCCTCCTGGGGATCCCGAGACGTTCCCGAGTCGGATGTGTTTCCTCCATCTGTGCCTTATAGTCTGCCCCGGGGTCTCCTCCCAGTGGGACGTGGTCCTTGGTCTGCCCCGGGGTCTCCTCCCAGTGGGACGTGGTCCTTGGTCTGCCCCGGGGTCTCCTCCCAGTGGGACGTGGTCCTTGGTCTGCCCCGGGGTCTCCTCCCAGTGGGACGTGATCCTTGGTCTGCCCCGGGGTCTCCTCCCAGTGGGACGTGCCTCGAGGACCTCCCTAGGGAGACGCCCGAGAGGCAGCGGTGGCCGAACGGTTTGCGGAGCGGTCTTGATATCGGAAGGTTGCTAGTTCGTATCCCCGGACCGGCACGTTAAAATTACCACCGCTGAAGTGCCCTTTGAGCAAGGCATTGAACCCCTACCATGAAATGTTCTATATGAGCAGGGCCTGGCTGTAAACAAGTTCTTGAGCTTAGTCCAGTTACCCTGGGTAAACATAGTACCTTTCCTTTCCTTTCATCCTAACCAGATGCCCGAAACACCTATAAACTGGCTCATTTCCAGGCGAAGAAGCAGCGACTCTACTCCGAGTCTCTCTCGTGTGACTGAACTTCTCACCCATACAGTATATTCTCTAAGGGAGACGCCTGCAGCCACCCGTCGGGGGAAAACTCATTTCGGCCGATTGTATTCGCGACCCTATTCTTTTTGGTCATGACACACACTTCACTACATGAGCAGGAAGATTGCTCGGTAGACGGAGAGCTTTGCCTTCTGGCTCAGCTCTCTCTGTGTGCAGTGAGATTGTGAGTATACGTTGTTCTCTGTGGCGTGAGAGAGATGGTCTCTGTGGCGTGAGAGATGGTCTCTGTGGCGTGAGAGATGGTCTCTGTGGCGTGAGAGAGATGGTCTCTGTGGCGTGAGAGAGATGGTCTCTGTGGCGTGAGAGATGGTCTCTGTGGCGTGAGAGATGGTCTCTGTGGCGTGAGAGATGGTCTCTGTGGCGTGAGAGATGGTCTCTGTGGCGTGAGAGATGGTCTCTGTGGCGTGAGAGATGGTCTCTGTGGCGTGAGAGATGGTCTCTGTGGCGTGAGAGATGGTCTCTGTGGCGTGAGAGATGGTCTCTGTGGCGTGAGAGAGATGGTCTCTGTGGCGTGAGAGAGATGGTCTCTGTGGCGTGAGAGATGGTCTCTGTGGCGTGAGAGAGATGGTCTCTGTGGCGTGAGAGAGATGGTCTCTGTGGCGTGAGAGATGGTCTCTGTGGCGTGAGAGAGATGGTGTCTGTGGCGTGTGAGAGATGGTCTCTGTGGCGTGAGAGAGATGGTCTCTGTGGCGTGAGAGAGATGGTCTCTGTGGCGTGAGAGATGGTCTCTGTGGCGTGAGAGATGGTCTCTGTGGCGTGAGAGATGGTCTCTGTGGCGTGAGAGATGGTCTCTGTGGCGTGAGAGATGGTCTCTGTGGCGTGAGAGATGGTCTCTGTGGCGTGAGAGATGGTCTCTGTGGCGTGAGAGATGGTCTCTGTGGCGTGAGAGATGGTCTCTGTGGCGTGAGAGAGATGGTCTCTGTGGCGTGAGAGAGATGGTCTCTGTGGCGTGAGAGATGATCTCTGTGGCGTGAGAGATGGTCTCTGTGGCGTGAGAGATGGTCTCTGTGGCGTGAGAGAGATGGTCTCTGTGGCGTGAGAGAGATGGTCTCTGTGGCGTGAGAGAGATGGTCTCTGTGGCGTGAGAGAGATGGTCTCTGTGGCGTGAGAGATGGTCTCTGTGGCGTGAGAGATGGTCTCTGTGGCGTGAGAGATGGTCTCTGTGGCGTGAGAGAGATGGTCTCTGTGGCATGAGAGATGATCTCTGTGGCGTGAGAGATGGTCTCTGTGGCGTGAGAGAGATGGTCTCTGTGGCATGAGAGATGATCTCTGTGGCGTGAGAGATGGTCTCTGTGGCGTGAGAGATGATCTCTGTGGCGTGAGAGATGGTCTCTGTGGCGTGAGAGATGGTCTCTGTGGCGTGAGAGAGATGGTCTCTGTGGCGTGAGAGAGATGGTCTCTGTGGCGTGAGAGAGATGGGAGAGATGGTCTCTGTGGCGTGAGAGAGATGGGAGAGATGGTCTCTGTGGCGTGAGAGAGATGGTCTCTGTGGCGTGAGAGAGATGGTCTCTGTGGCGTGAGAGAGATGGTCTCTGTAGCGTGAGAGATGGTCTCTGTGGCGTGAGAGATGGTCTCTGTGGCGTGAGAGATGGTGTCTGTGGCGTGAGAGATGGTCTCTGTGGCGTGAGAGATGGTCTCTGTGGCGTGAGAGATGGTCTCTGTGGCGTGAGAGAGATGGTCTCTGTGGCGTGAGAGAGATGGTCTCTGTAGCGTGAGAGATGGTCTCTGTGGCGTGAGAGATGGTCTCTGTGGCGTGAGAGAGATGGTCTCTGTGGCGTGAGAGATGGTCTCTGTGGCGTGAGAGAGATGGTCTCTGTGGTGTGAGAGATGGTCTCTGTGGCGTGAGAGATGGTCTCTGTGGCGTGAGAGATGGTCTCTGTGGCGTGAGAGAGATGGTCTCTGTGGCGTGAGAGATGGTCTCTGTGGCGTGAGAGATGGTCTCTGTGGCGTGAGAGAGATGGTCTCTGTGGCGTGAGAGAGATGGTCTCTGTGGCGTGAGAGAGATGGTCTCTGTGGCGTGAGAGAGATGGTCTCTGTGGCGTGAGAGAGATGGTCTCTGTGGCGTGAGAGAGATGGTCTCTGTGGCGTGAGAGATGGTCTCTGTGGCGTGAGAGAGATGGTCTCTGTGGCGTGAGAGAGATGGTCTCTGTGGCGTGAGAGAGATGGTCTCTGTGGCGTGAGAGAGATGGTCTCTGTGGCGTGAGAGAGATGGTCTCTGTGGCGTGAGAGAGATGGTCTCTGTGGCGTGAGAGAGATGGTCTCTGTGGCGTGAGAGATGGTCTCTGTGGCGTGAGAGAGATGGTGTCTGTGGCGTGAGAGATGGTCTCTGTGGCGTGAGAGAGATGGTCTCTGTGGCGTGAGAGAGATGGTCTCTGTGGCGTGAGAGAGATGGTGTCTGTGGCGTGAGAGATGGTCTCTGTGGCGTGAGAGAGATGGTCTCTGTGGCGTGAGAGAGATGGTCTCTGTGGCGTGAGAGATGGTCTCTGTGGCGTGAGAGAGATGGTCTCTGTGGCGTGAGAGATGGTGTCTGTGGCGTGAGAGATGGTCTCTGTGGCGTGAGAGATGGTCTCTGTGGCGTGAGAGAGATGGTCTCTGTGGCGTGAGAGAGATGGTCTCTGTGGCGTGAGAGAGATGGTGTCTGTGGCGTGAGAAATGGTCTCTGTGGCGTGAGAGATGGTCTCTGTGGCGTGAGAGATGGTCTCTGTGGAGTGAGAGATGGCTTTGATCCAGAAAGATGTCACATCAGCGTGTCCGTCAGTCATGCAGAGCTTTGACAGAGTGAAATGTATCCATTTTGGAAGTGTGTGTGTGTGTGTGTGTGTGTGTGTGTGTGTGTGTGTGTGTGTGTGTGTGTGTGTGTGTGTGTGTGTGTGTGTGTGTGTGTGTGTGTGTGTGTGTGTGTGTGTGTGTGTGTGTGTGTGTGTGTGTGTGTGTGTGTGTGTGTGTGTGTCAGAGACGCTGCTGAGTGACATTCTTGCATGCTGTATCATGATTCCAAACACGTGTCATAGGCTTGTGATTGTAACATAACTGCACCCATACTGTTTGTGTCCTTATGCATTTTCCTTTTAAAGTGTGGACCAAATAAAATAATTCAATTGTGCCAGCGTCTTAAGGATGCTATTATACAGCTTGACTACAAATGTAAACTACTTGTGTTCATATTTGGAAGCCTCGGTAATGTCCATAAATCAGTGGTGAGGGGCCTGCAGATTGCAGGCATGCCCAATAAGCCGAAAGCTGATCAGGCATCGGCAACATTCTGTTCAGTGTCTGCAATAATTGGCAGTCGCCATGCATATATGGAGAAGGCGATGCTTTCTGTACCCGTGATCTGTATCTGAAGCACTTGTTGTAGAGTTTTCTCAAGTTTGCGCATCGTGCGTGTACGCGTCCGTGCGCGTGTGGTAGGCCTACTTGTGAGGACCAAGTGTCCCCACAAGTATACATCATATAGGGGCCGTGATTTTCTGCACCCACTGAAAACTCTCCAATTAATTTTCCCCATATAGAGATTTACACAAATATTTATATCAATCATTCTAAGCCTATAGAATCAAACCATCCTGGTGAGTCATGACCATAAAACCTTTGAATCTGTGAAAAAATGTAAATGAAAAAACGCTAAACAAAGGTTATGTAACATATCATATAATGAATTATTCAAACATGTCTTTTCACAGAATCAAAGGTGTTGTGGTCGTGACTCACCAGGATCGTCATGTATGACTCTGTTATAGGCTTAGAATAATTTATATAAATATTTGTGTAAATCTCTATGGGGGGGGGGGGGGGAAAGGAATAGGAGAGAAAACTAGGGCCACTGCTACTGTACATGCTCCAGTTTGAGAAATACTGTAGAAATTGTGAGGAGCGTTGCTCGTCTTCAGGTTAGGATTAGGACTAGACATTTATATGTTTATTGGCGGCGGTGGCTCAGGGGGTAGAGTGGCTGGATGGTAACCGCAAGGTTGCCAGTTCGAACCCTGTGGTGCTCCCCCAGAGTTAGTGTCGAAGTGTACCCCTTGAGCAAGACACTGAACCCCTGATTGCTCCTGATGTGCTGGTTGGTGCCTTGCATGGTTTCTGCCGCCATCAGTGTGTGTGTGTGTGTGTGTGTGTGTGTGTGTGTGTGTGTGTGTGTGTGTGTGTGTGTGTGTGTGTGTGTGTGTGTGTGTGTGTGTGTGTGTGTGTGTGTGTGCGTGTGTGCGTGTGTGTGTGTGTGTGTGTGTGTGTGAATGAATGAATGTAATGCACAATCTATGTAAAGCACCTTGGATAAAGGCGCTATATAAATGCACCATTTACCATTTAGGGTTGTGTGTGATGGAGTTATGCAGATTGATACTTAAGCAAAAAGACCAGCATATATATATATATATATATATATATATATATATATATATATATATATATAGGCCTATTGTTTATTTTCAATGTTGATGCCCTCAAAACAAGTATAGTAACACAAGTGTGCGCAGGTGTCTGTGTTAATGTGGGTGCGTTTGAATGAGTGGACAGGAGGTGCAAGCTGAGAATATAAGAGTGCAAGCCCTAATGGAACACACACTGCCAAACACCTGGTTTTCAATAGAGAGTATGCACACACAGGACACGCCCCCCCCTCATCTAGACTGAGTGGCAAAACATTGAGCAGCATGATGGAGTGTTGGAAGTTTGGAAGCGCTCGTTGGAAATCACTCAACCGTCCTGCGGTACCACCTGTTTCTAAAAGTCACATGATGCAGGAGGCAGCAGAATGTTGTGTTATTGAAAACAAGCACTTCCAAACTCTGACAAAATAATCAAATGCAGAGCATTTCTTGACAGAAAGTAGCTCATAACGTTTCTATGGTGGATTTTCTTTATGAAACAAAAACTTTGCAGATAGAAAGAGGATAATTCAAGCTTTTCGTACAGCTGCAATGTTGGTGAGTTTAACATTGTGTAATGCAATCAGACAGGACTTTTCTGTTTGGATGATTGGGCTGTCAAGGCCAGGAAGTAGTTTTTGGCCACTCAGATGGTGGATAAGCCATGTGTGTGTGTCAATATCTCTGCAGGAGAGATGGAGTGGGCACATAGATATTCAAGCATGTTATTGAAGGAGAATTCGGGCCAAGCGGGTCTAAACCTAATGCATTTAGAATTATTATTCAGCTGTGTGACTGTAAGTTAAGGCCTGTATTCAGCTGTGTGACTGTAAGTTAAGGCCAGTATTCAGCTGTGTGACTGTAAGTTAAGGCCTGTATTCAGCTGTGTGACTGTAAGTTAAGGCCTGTATTCAGCTGTGTGACTGTAAGTTAAGGCCTGTATTCAGCTGTGTGACTGTAAGTTAAGGCCTGTATTCAGCTGTGTGACTGTAAGTTAAGGCCAGCATTCAGCTGTGTGACTAAGTTAAGGCCTGCATTCAGCTGTGTGACTGTAAGTTAAGGCCTGTATTCAGCTGTGTGACTGTAAGTTAAGGCCAGTATTCAGCTGTGTGACTGTAAGTTAAGGCCTGTATTCAGCTGTGTGACTGTAAGTTAAGGCCTGTATTCAGCTGTGTGACTGTAAGTTAAGGCCTGTATTCAGCTGTGTGACTGTAAGTTAAGGCCTGTATTCAGCTGTGTGACTGTAAGTTAAGGCCAGCATTCAGCTGTGTGACTAAGTTAAGGCCTGCATTCAGCTGTGTGACTGTAAGTTAAGGCCTGTATTCAGCTGTGTGACTGTAAGTTAAGGCCAGTATTCAGCTGTGTGACTGTAAGTTAAGGCCTGTATTCAGCTGTGTGACTGTAAGTTAAGGCCTGTATTCAGCTGTGTGACTGTAAGTTAAGGCCTGTATTCAGCTGTGTGACTGTAAGTTAAGGCCTGTATTCAGCTGTGTGACTGTAAGTTAAGGCCAGCATTCAGCTGTGTGACTAAGTTAAGGCCTGCATTCAGCTGTGTGACTGTAAGTTAAGGCCTGTATTCAGCTGTGTGACTGTAAGTTAAGGCCAGTATTCAGCTGTGTGACTGTAAGTTAAGGCCTGTATTCAGCTGTGTGACTGTAAGTTAAGGCCTGCATTCAGCTGTGTGACTGTAAGTTAAGGCCTGTATTCAGCTGTGTGACTGTAAGTTAAGGCCAGTATTCAGCTGTGTGACTGTAAGTTAAGGCCTGTATTCAGCTGTGTGACTGTAAGTTAAGGCCTGTATTCAGCTGTGTGACTGTAAGTTAAGGCCTGTATTCAGCTGTGTGACTGTAAGTTAAGGCCAGCATTCAGCTGTGTGACTAAGTTAAGGCCTGCATTCAGCTGTGTGACTGTAAGTTAAGGCCTGTATTCAGCTGTGTGACTGTAAGTTAAGGCCAGTATTCAGCTGTGTGACTGTAAGTTAAGGCCTGTATTCAGCTGTGTGACTGTAAGTTAAGGCCTGTATTCAGCTGTGTGACTGTAAGTTAAGGCCTGTATTCAGCTGTGTGACTGTAAGTTAAGGCCTGTATTCAGCTGTGTGACTGTAAGTTAAGGCCTGTATTCAGCTGTGTGACTGTAAGTTAAGGCCTGTATTCAGCTGTGTGACTGTAAGTTAAGGCCTGTATTCAGCTGTGTGACTGTAAGTTAAGGCCTGTATTCAGCTGTGTGACTGTAAGTTAAGGCCTGTATTCAGCTGTGTGACTGTAAGTTAAGGCCAGCATTCAGCTGTGTGACTAAGTTAAGGCCTGCATTCAGCTGTGTGACTGTAAGTTAAGGCCTGTATTCAGCTGTGTGACTGTAAGTTAAGGCCAGTATTCAGCTGTGTGACTGTAAGTTAAGGCCTGTATTCAGCTGTATGACTGTAAGTTAAGGCCAGTATTCAGCTGTGTGACTGTAAGTTAAGGCCTGTATTCAGCTGTGTGACTGTAAGTTAAGGCCTGTATTCAGCTGTGTGACTGTAAGTTAAGGCCTGTATTCAGCTGTGTGACTGTAAGTTAAGGCCTGTATTCAGCTGTGTGACTGTAAGTTAAGGCCTGTATTCAGCTGTGTGACTGTAAGTTAAGGCCTGTATTCAGCTGTGTGACTGTAAGTTAAGGCCTGTATTCAGCTGTGTGACTGTAAGTTAAGGCCAGCATTCAGCTGTGTGACTAAGTTAAGGCCTGCATTCAGCTGTGTGACTGTAAGTTAAGGCCTGTATTCAGCTGTGTGACTGTAAGTTAAGGCCAGTATTCAGCTGTGTGACTGTAAGTTAAGGCCAGTATTCAGCTGTGTGACTGTAAGTTAAGGCCTGTATTCAGCTGTGTGACTGTAAGTTAAGGCCTGTATTCAGCTATGTGACTGTAAGTTAAGGCCTGCATTCAGCTGTGTGACTGTAAGTTAAGGCCTGCATTCAGCTGTGTGACTGTAAGTTAAGGCCTGTATTCAGCTGTGTGACTGTAAGTTAAGGCCTGTATTCAGCTGTGTGACTGTAAGTTAAGGCCTGTATTCAGCTGTGTGACTGTAAGTTAAGGCCTGTATTCAGCTGTGTGACTGTAAGTTAAGGCCTGTATTCAGCTGTGTGACTGTAAGTTAAGGCCTGTATTCAGCTGTGTGACTGTAAGTTAAGGCTGTATTCAGCTGTGTGACTGTAAGTTAAGGCCTGTATTCAGCTGTGTGACTGTAAGTTAAGGCCTGTATTCAGCTGTGTGACTGTAAGTTAAGGCTATAGTATTCAGCTGTGTGACTGTAAGTTAAGGCCTGTATTCAGCTGTGTGACTGTAAGTTAAGGCCTGTATTCAGCTGTGTGACTGTAAGTTAAGGCTATAGTATTCTGCTGTGTGACTGTAAGTTAAGGCCATGCATTCAGCTGTGTGACTGTAAGTTAAGGCCAGTATTCAGCTGTGTGACTGTAAGTTAAGGCCTGTATTCAGCTGTGTGACTGTAAGTTAAGGCCTGTATTCAGCTGTGTGACTGTAAGTTAAGGCCTGTATTCAGCTGTGTGACTGTAAGTTAAGGCCTGTATTCAGCTGTGTGACTGTAAGTTAAGGCCTGTATTCAGCTGTGTGACTGTAAGTTAAGGCCAGTATTCAGCTGTGTGACTGTAAGTTAAGGCCAGTATTCAGCTGTGTGACTGTAAGTTAAGGCCTGTATTCAGCTGTGTGACTGTAAGTTAAGGCCTGTATTCAGCTGTGTGACTGTAAGTTAAGGCCTGTATTCAGCTGTGTGACTGTAAGTTAAGGCCTGTATTCAGCTGTGTGACTGTAAGTTAAGGCCTGTATTCAGCTGTGTGACTGTAAGTTAAGGCCTGTATTCAGCTGTGTGACTGTAAGTTAAGGCCTGTATTCAGCTGTGTGACTGTAAGTTAAGGCCTGTATTCAGCTGTGTGACTGTAAGTTAAGGCCAGTATTCAGCTGTGTGACTGTAAGTTAAGGCCTGTATTCAGCTGTGTGACTGTAAGTTAAGGCCTGTATTCAGCTGTGTGACTGTAAGTTAAAGCCAGTATTCAGCTGTGTGACTGTAAGTTAAGGCCTGTATTCAGCTGTGTGACTGTAAGTTAAGGCCTGTATTCAGCTGTGTGACTGTAAGTTAAGGCTATAGTATTCAGCTGTGTGACTGTAAGTTAAGGCTATAGTATTCAGCTGTGTGACTGTAAGTTAAGGCCTGTATTCAGCTGTGTGACTGTAAGTTAAGGCCTGTATTCAGCTGTGTGACTGTAAGTTAAGTTAAGACCTGTATTCAGCTGTGTGACTGTAAGTTAAGTTAAGGCCTGTATTCAGCTGTGTGACTGTAAGTTAAGGCCTTCATTCAGCTGTGTGACTGTAAGTTAAGGCCTGTATTCAGCTGTGTAACTGTAAGTTAAGGCCTGTATTCAGCTGTGTGACTGTAAGTTAAGTTAAGGCAGTATTCAGCTGTGTGACTGTAAGTTAAGTTAAGGCAGTATTCAGCTGTGTGACTGCAAGTTAAGGCCAACATTCCACCTAGCAGTAGAACAACTCGCATGTTCCTTTCCTTCTTTCATCATCTTTTTTTTGTTTGTTCTCACACCAATGAGAAACAGCACTGTTCCAGTTCCAGTTCCAGTTTCAAGGATTTGTCTGAGGCAAGAATGCCCTCTTTTTAATCCATTTAGCCCTGAGGACGATTATATACAAATGTGTCGGTGTTTTAAAAACATTTTCATGTCAAGGACCCCCAAAAATACATGAAATTGTCCACCGACCCCCATGTGAAAATATGTCGTTCCAGTGACCAAACATTTGAGCTAAAAAAAACGTTCGCTCTGAACGAATATATATCCAAAGCTTTGCGCCACATTTTCACGGTTTTTCTAAAATAGCAGACCTACAAGCTCGTAGCGCGGCACTCGGTGCCGCGCTACGAGCTTGTAGATCTGCTATTTTCCAATAGCTTTAAAGCATAACATCACCAAAAACACCAAAAGGGTGTTCCCGTTCAGAATGTCTTAATCGCCGTCACAGACACTGTATGCTGACGGCTCGCTCTGCCAAACCTGTCGGCTGTCGTACGGCGCAGGCAGAGGGCTCCTCCGCTGGGAGACAAATCCCCGCAGATCCCTTCTTTCAGACATCACTGCGTGGTGTGACTGCATGCAGAGTAATTGAAAGCAGCGCAGTCGCGCAGTCAAGCGAGTGAGTTGAGTTCCCTCTGCCTGCCTGTCTGCCTGTCTGCGCTCGCGGGACTTGAAGAGTGACTCACTACGCGGTACACTGTGAACAGGAAGTGATTATACTAACCCATTTAGATCTGATTCTATAAATTACTTCTAAAAATCCTGACAGAAAAACCCACGTTTTTATGTCAAGTCGTTCTCAAACATTTTCATGTCAAGGTACCCCCAGAAATGTATGTATTTGGCTGCCGACCCCAAATCTGAAAATATGTTGTTCCACCCACGGACCCCTCCAGAAGCAAAAATTTGACTTAAAAAAACGTTCGCTCTGAAAGAATATATATATTTAAAGATTTGCACCACATTTTCACGATCTTTCAAAAGTAGCAGATCTACAAGCTCGTAGTGTGCAGGCACCGAGCTTGTAGATCTGCTATTTTTCAACAGCTAAAGTATAACATAGTCCATAAAACACCAAAAGGGCAGAATGGGCTAATAGGACGAGAGGAACAGTCCCCCGTGTGCTCATGAATGTTTACTGCCTTCAGGATGCGTCTGTGAGAGCGACGACAATTTCTGTCTTTCTTTCTTTCTGCCTATAATGACATTCCCAAACTAGGGACACCAGTGGCAGGCACGCACGCACGCACATACACACAAATACATTTGTGGTGCGTTACGAGCTTGTAGGTCTGCTATTTTTGAAAAATCGAAGAACGACTGACATAGAAACATAGCTTTTTCAGAAAACTGTCAGGATGTAGAAGACATTTTTTTAATCTGATCTCAGGTCAGAATGGGTTAAGCCTCTGTGTGTGTGTGTGGTTCTATAGGTTCTACTTACTGGTCTTAGTTTATGCACCACCTAATGGTTCTACGAAGCACCATTTTACTTTCTGTATAGCACCTCATTTAGGCCTGACGTCGAAACTTTTAAAATGTCTTCTAAATTCTGAAAGATGTTTCTATATCAGTGGTGCTCCATATTTCATGTCAAGAACCCCAAAGATTATATGTAATTGGCAAACCGATCCCCATCTGAAAATATGTTGTTCCAGGGACCTCACTCTCAGAAGCAAAGATTTGAGTTAAAAACGTTGGCTCTGAAAGAATATATATTCAAAGATTTGTGCAGTGGAATAGGAAGAAAGAATAGAAGAGAGATAGACAGGGAAATAGATACAGGCACATACAAGTAGTAAGCAATAACAATATTAATGAATGAATGCAGTGGTTGTACTGTATATGTTTCATCATAATAAGCTAAATCTAAAAAAGAAAAGAAATCAGTAATCACTAAAGTAACTAAAGTTTTCAAATGTATTGGAGTAATAGTACAATATTTGCCTCTGATGTATAGTTCAGTTCAGTTCAGTTCAGTTTATTTTCGGAAGGAGGACATACATTCATACATTGCACACAAATTCCAACATTTTTCATATTCATTATTATTATTTTTTTTTTTTATATGTGTTTTTTTTTTTTTTTTTTTTTTTTTTTTTAGTGTCCATAGGTCCTGTCCTTTCCGAAAAAGGGTTAGGGAGAAGCCATAGGCTTGTCGTGCCCTACCCCTGGAGTCCATTTGTTTACGTGTAGCAGGCCGTGCCTGCTTACACAGTGCATAGTTACATTCATGCTGTCCTTATGTATGTACATTCATCTACACACATTCATATATACATATATATATTACATACAACCTACATACATACATAGACACATCCATATACTAATAACTGTAAATAACAACAATGACAGTAGCAACAATAACAGTAGTAATAATGGTATAATATATATCTATATACAATATACAGCACACATGCAGCACATTATATTATACATACGTACAATATATATATATATATATATATACACACCATATATCACATACAATTTGTGGTGTGGTTTACCAATAGTGGTCTACCAATAATATGTAATAATAATAATATATAATAACTTATATATTTCATAATGTATGGTATACTATAGTAATAAGACTATATAATTATATAGTACAGTCCGTCCTGTTTCCCCTTTTGTGATGCCATTAGTGCTCTTTACTTCTGTATTTATCGAAGATAGTTTTTTTTACTCTAGTTTTGAATTGGTTTATGTTTCCACAGTGCTTTAGTTCATCCTCCAGCTCATTCCACAGTGTGACTCCGTAAGAGGAGATGCTCCTTGTTTTTAAGTTTGTGCGCATCACAGGTTTCTTGAAGTTAAGTGGTCCTCTTAGGTTGTATCCCCCTTCCTTATCGAGAAATTTGTCCTGTACATTTACCGGAAGTTGCTTATATCTTGCTTTGTACATGATTTGTAGAATTTTTAGATTGACCATATCTGTGAACTTCAGGAGGTGTGATTGTATGAACAGTGGGTGTGTGTGGTCCCGGTATCCTGCATTGTTTATTACTCTTAGTGCTCTCTTTTGTAGTATAATCAGTGGATTTATGGTTGATTGGTAGGTGTTTCCCCATACCTCAGAGCAATAGTTCAGGTAGGGTAGGATCATTGCGCAGTACAGCGTGTGCAATGAGCTGGGGTTGAGAAGGTGCCTTGCCCTATTTATAACCGAGATGCTCTTTGCCATCTTGTTCCCCACATATTTTATATGGGGTCTCCAGCAGAGCCTATGGTCTAGGATCACTCCCAAGAATTTGTTTTCATAAACTCTTTCTATTTTGTTATTATCTATAATCAGCTGGATATCTATTTGTAATTGGCGGTTTCCGAATACCATACATTTTGTTTTACTTAAATTTAAGGATAGTTTATTTCTATCGAACCAGAGTTTGTATTTATTCATTTCTATTGTTAAGACCATCATGAGCTGCTGGATGTCCTCCCCTGCGCAGAACATGTTCGTGTCATCGGCAAATAGTACGCACTTCAGTACACTAGACACAGAGCAAAGATCATTGATATATAAATTGAATAGTTTGGGACCCAGTACGGACCCCTGAGGGACGCCACACATTATTTTCATGCTACTGGATTTACGGTCTCCTAGTTGGACAATTTGTTCTCTGTCTTTTATGTAGCTTTCAAGCCATTTTGACACAACACCTCTGATACCATACTTTGACATTTTCCTTATGAGGATATTATGATCAATTGTGTCAAATGCTTTCTTAAGGTCTACAAAGACTCCGACTGTGTACAGTTTTTTATCTATGTTTTTTATTATCTCTTCGGTTAGTTCAATCAGTGCCATTGCAGGCGATCTGTTGGCTCTAAAACCGTATTGATTTTCTGTTAATAGGTTATTTTTTTCTACAAAGTGATCCAGTCTCTCCCCAAATAGTTTCTCCAATATTTTTGAGAACTGTGAGAGCAAGGAAATTGGTCTATAGTTTGTAAAGTGTTGTTTGTTTCCTGTTTTGAAGACTGGGATAACCTTAGCTTTTTTCATTTGGTTTGGGAAGACACCATTTCTGAATGAGAGGTTGCATATGAATGTAAATGGTTTTATTATGGTGTGTATGATTCTTTTGAGTAATGACATGCTCAGGTCATTGTGGTCAGTGGATGTCTTGTTTTTGGATTTACTGACTGCTTCTATAACTTCCTGTTCCTCCACAGCTCTCAGGAATAAGGAATTTGGGTTACAGAAACCCCACTCATCGGCTGGTACATTTACCTCTGTCTCTGATGTTTTAATTTTGCTTGCAAGAGTAGGTCCTATATTCACAAAGAAGTCATTGAAGCCATTTGCTATGTCATTGAGGTTGGTTATTGTTTTCTCATTGTCGATGAAGCATTGTGGGTAGTGTGTGGATACTGATCCTTTTTTTATAATTTTATTCAATATGCTCCATAATCCTTTTATATTGTTTTTATGGTTTTCTAGTAGATTATTATAATAGTTTATTTTAGAAGCTCTAGTCATGCTTATTACTTTATTTTTATATATTTTATATTTAATTTCAGTATCTACAGTTCTACATTTTAAGTATTTTTTATATAATGTGTTCTTTTTGTTGCATGCATTTTTTAATTTGTGTGTAATCCACGGTTTTTTTGTCTCAGTTTTCTTCTCTTTGCATCTCTGGACAGGGCAGTTTTTGTCATACAGTTCTCCAAATGTACCTATAAATGAATTATATGCCATGTTGGTGTCTTCTTCATTGTAGATATCGTCCCAGTTTTGAGCCAACAGATCCTGCTTTAGGGCTTCAATGGTAGCCTCTGTTATTATACGTTTGTACCTAGGTATGGTTGCAGCATTCCTCTTTTTATAGTCACATTTGTATGTTACAAATATTGGCAGATGATCTGCAATATCTGTGACTAATACCCCCCTCTCAATGTTATTCCCAAATTCATTTGTATATATATTGTCAATTAGAGTTGCTGAGTTTGTGGTTATTCTGGTAGGTCTGGTTATTAATGGATACAAGTTAAGGCTATACATATTGTCAATGAATGAATCTATATGCTTATGTTTGTTTGGATTAAGTAGATTTAAATTGTAATCGCCACAGGCAAAGATTATTTTATGCTGACATTGCGAGAACAGGTTTTCAATGTTTTTTGTGAGTATGTCAACGTCAGTCCCTGGAGCTCTGTAGATGCAGCTGGCAATTATGTTTTTATGTTTTTCTCTACATATCTCAATAGTGATACATTCTAGCACATTATCAATAACAATAGACATATTTTCTATGACCTTATATTCAAGGTTGATGTCCACATACAGGGCAACTCCGCCCCCCGTTTTATTTCTTCTGTTCCTATAGTTTAGCTCATACCCATCGAGAGGAAAGTCAATACCCCTGTCGCTATCAAACCATGTCTCAGAAACAGCAATGATATTAAAGTGTTTTTTGTGTTTATTTAGATAATCCCTAATTTTACCATAATTTGCATACATGCTTCTACTATTAAAATGTATAATTGATATATCATTACCAGGTGGTATCATATTTAGTTGTTCCTCAGTATAATAGTTGCAGTCCTTGTCTATGTCATTAAATATATTATTGTCCGGGTCTATGTATTGTTCAAAGTCATATCTGTCGTATTCAGTGTATTTGAATGTCTCCAGGTTCCAGTTTTCTGGATTCTGGAGGCTGTCATTGTTAAAGCTCATATTGCTTAGCTCATCATCAGACTCGTTTGATTCCATTATTATATATTATATTTGTACGAGTATGGCTTAGTTCATATTCATATACCAACAGCTGCGCCCATGATGATGGTAATACTGATAGTAATAATACTAATAACAATAACAATAACAGTAATAGCAATAACAATAACAGCAACAGAGACAATAATAGCAACAATGGTAATAGCAACTTTATCAGCAGTGAGAGTGGCAATGCTGGTAGTACTGATGTATAGTATAATGCATCATGCAGTATATAGTGTAGCTGCCCCATATAAGTATTAATAGTGCTATACAATGTATAGTATAATACCTCTTGCAACATATAGTGTAGCTGCCGCGTATAAATATTAATACTATACAATGTAGGCCTATAGTATAATACCTCGTGCAATAAATAGTGTAGCTGCCATATGTAAGTTGTACATAATACTAATAATAATAGAGTCTTGTGTTTCTTAATGGTGAGATAGGGTGGTACCTTATTTTTTGTCGTGTCGTTCATTGTCACTGGTACTGATCCAAGTCCGACAGGTCTTTGATGACAATAGTTTTCGCCTCTTCTGGGGTTCCGTTGAGCTTAATGTAGACTTTACAGTTCATGGTCCATGTTGACTGTATCTTCCCTTGCCTTTTTAGGGTTCGCGCTTGCCAGGCGATGGACCCGCTTCTCTTCGTCAGATGCTCGTTCAGATATACGTTCGTGTCCTTCAGTTTACGCCACTGCTTCAGAAGTGCAATCTTGTTTTTTCTGTTTGTGAAGCGTAGGATTATGCCCGGTGGTTCCTTCTTGCCCGGTTGGCCCTTCTTTTCTCTTCTTGGGAGGGGGTGACATGCTTCGATGTCTTCGCTGTTGATCTGTATCCCATTCTCCGCCATGTAGGATATCACTTGTTGCTCGACTGTTTCAGAGTCTTCCTCCGTAGGTTCGCCGCTGGTCGAGGCCACAGCCCTGGCGTAGGACCGTGGTTTGATCGCCAGACCACTCACAATCACATTATTTATTCTGGAGTATTGTTCCAGGTCATCTACCCGACTCTCAAGCGTCGCAATCTTCTTGTCCTTCTCCACGCTTAGTTGTTTAAGCTCTTTAATAGTATCCATCAGGTTCAGGATGTCCCTTTGCTGTTTTGAGATAGTGTCCATTTCGTTGGAGATGTACTCAAGTGACTTTCTTAAGTCATCAATCTCTGTTTTTTGAGCCTTCGGTGCCATGGTTGTTTGCTTTTGCCGGGTGGCGGCGTCGACGACGCTTCGCGAAGTCAGCCGCACCAGGACGCGGTAGTCAGCCCGTCCCGGATTCCAGACTCGAAACGAGTCACACAGACACCCAGCAGGCTGGAGGGCAGCGGTCCCCGACCCTTTGGTGACAGGTCAGCCGCAACCCTCGGCGTTGTTCTCCTCAAGCTTAATTTGTTTGTTAGGTTGGACAGGTTGGGTTAGGTTTGTTAGTTTAGTAACAGCCTAGTAGTTCAGCGTGGGAGCGTTCGACTTGCTGCCGAACGCTTGCTGCCTCGCCTCTCACCAGGGTTGCCACGTAGCCAAGTTGCCAGGTTGCCAGGTATGCCAGTCCAGTAGAAGTATAATTACTGGAAATTGGAAATACCTCAAAACTGTACTTATTAAGTGTAATACTTAAGTAAATGTACTTTCCACCACCCTGCACTGCCTGAGGTGCAGGTCGCCTTGCTCTCCATTCCCATGGAACTCTCTACTTGCATGAATACAAATGAAGACATATTTAAAGATATTGGTACATATCCGCTCGGCACTGTAAATTATGCACACAGCAGAGTATCTACTGGTGCAGTCAGTGGGCGTAGTGTGTGTGGGGGGGGGAGGTGTGCTTTCAAGAGGTCACTTTCCACCGTTATTAAGCATATGCCGATATGGAGATTAGGACAGCACTAAAACCACATAACAAAATGACCACTTGTGAGTCTTGTGACGGTGCGGTATATGGACCAGTTTGGCATGTGGCACTGTGCTGCTTGTATCTTGACGGTGATTAATTTAGTAGAGAGGCAGTAGCATATTCGCTTGTCTTTATTGTATAATAAGCAGCGTGCTTCTTTATATCAATTGATAGTGTGTGGTGGTAGTATCCTACTTTGCAAGTTTGCAACCTTTAAAATACTACTGGTTATTTTTACTGTGGCGTGTATGGTGCATTAATCTTACGGTGCATTATTACATCATGTAAATCCTGTGTGATAAAATGTCTACAGGTGCTTTCTTGACCCACACATGATCAAGCATGATGCATGCCTTAACGCGCACGGTTGCGCACTGTATTTTGTGTTCTCATCTGTGCGCTGTGCAAATTGCTCCTGCAAATGTGTTATATATATAGGACCTATATGCCTATTCTATTGTGTTCTGATGGAACACATTTCCGTTGTACTGGCCGTTGATTGTGTTAATTTGAGGTCAAAACGATAATAAAAACCTGATACGTTTTGCGCAGGGGGGCCCTAAAAAATTATCGGCCCAGGGGCCCTTGAGGGGCTAATCCGTCCCTGTATATGGTACAGTACGCTGTTATGGAAATCAATATATGTCCATCCGGGTGAATGTATATCTTAGAGTTTATTCAGAAGAACAGCAACAAGTAAACAACAGCTCTCAGTCTAACAGGCCTAGCCTGGATCCTCAACATTCTCTCTCAGTTCCATCTCTCTCTCGTGGTCTCCCTCCCACCAGCCCCCTTGAGCTTCTCCCCTAGGAGAGACAGGAACTACCTAGTGATACCTATTCAGGCCCAGCAGGGTCTCATAACAAACAATAGGTGTGACATAGCCTTTTACATACAACTTGAATGGATTGAGACAGGCTTTCAGGCCAAGGTGTCGTTGCTCACAGACACGACCAGACCGACTAGCATGGAACCATATTCTATATAGATTTAAGTCTTCATATTTCCCACAACAACGCGCCAGCTTGTTTTCAGCACCGGGCGAGTGACAAAAAGACCTCGTACACTAAACAGCAATCAAGCATTTATTGTCTTTCTGAGTCTTTCTGAATCGCTCTCCTTAAAAAGTTAAAATGTATCCATGTGGATCTCAGGGTCCACAATTCCACATGGTAACGGCCTATAGCTTTCAGATGTACAGTACAGTGGATCTCGGCCTCCACCCTGCATATCTGCCATGCTTTGGCAGATATGCAGGCTATGAGAAAAACAATAAATGATCACATTGATATTTGTCAGGTGAAAGAAGCGACTGTCTCACCCGGCCACGTGAGTGCGTTTCACGATGTTTTCGCTTTGGCGGCAGTCATTTCACTTCCACGACTCTTACTCACAGCCCGTAGGCTCCTTTACTTGCTCCACTGCATGGTCTTGATCACCTCCTGGTGATCGTGGTGGTCGATAACATTCACAGCGGGTGACAAAGCGCTGATCCTGAATAGATCAGATAGGCCACTCTGCCACAGGAGATATACTGTCAGGAACAACAGAGATATACTGGAGCTATCAGTTGGTCTTTTTTTTCTTTTTCATGTCACGAGTGAATTCTCAGTCCTGAAGTGTCTGTTAATCTAAGTACTGCAACCCGCGGGTGGTTGAGAGAGGAGAGGGAGAGGAGAGGAGAGGAGAGGAGAGGAGAGGAGAGGAGAGGAGAGGAGAGGAGGGGAGGGGAGAGGAGAGGAGAGGAGAGGAGAGGAGAGGAGAGGAGAGGAGAGGAGAGGAGAGGAGAGGAGAGGAGAGGAGAGGAGAGGAGAGGAATCGATAGAGGGAAAGAGAGGCTGATGGAGATTTAGATGGAAAAATGGTGATGGAGAGACAGAGTGAGAGAGGAAGACTAAGACAGAGAGCGAGACAGAGAGCGAGACAGACAGACAGACAGACAGACAGACAGGCAGGCAGGCAGACAGACAGACAGGCAGGCAGGCAGGCAGACAGACAGACAGACAGACAGACAGACAGTGAGGACAGACAGACAGACAGACAGTGAGAGACGAGACAGTGACAGCAGATATTGGATAGAGATTAAGAAAAGATGGACAGGCGGAGACGACGGCGGCTACGATTACATCTTAACGTTGTGAAGGTGGACGGACGGCGGCTGGCTCAAACCTGCGCGGGTCCTGACATTACAGCCCCCCCTCCTCTCGTATGTAATCAGTCTGGAGAATGATAAATCACTGGCGCACGTCGTCCCGTCCCCCCCGACCCGTCACACCACTTAATCTATTCAGGACGGGAACCCCTTTTGGTGTTTTATTTAAAGCATTATGTTATGCTTTAGCTATTGAAAAAATAGCAGATCTACAAGCTCGTAGCACGGCACCGAGCGAGTGCCGCGCTACGAGCTTGTATGTCTGCTATTTTTTTTTTTAATCGTGAGAATGTGGCGCGAATGTTTGAATATATATATTCTTTCAGAGCGAATGTTTTTAACTCAAATCTTTGTTTCCGGGGGGGTCACTGGAACAACATATTTTCAGATGGGGGGGTCGGTGGCCAATTACATATAATCTTTGGGGTCCTTGACATGGAATATTGAGCACCACTGATACAGAAACATGAGTTTCTTCTGAAAACTGTCAGGATTTAGAAGACAATTTTATTTTTATTTCGACGTCTAGGTCTAAATGTCTTAATCCCTGACAGGTCTCCTCTCTACCGACGTGACCAGAGGTCTCACACGGGCTGACGGATAGCGATGGATTTTAACCCCTTCTGACCTGAGATCAGATTCATACGAGGTTTCCACTGGACACACACTGGTCTGATGAACCCATTCTGACCTGAGATCAGATTCTAAAAATGTCAGTCGTTCCTCGATTTTTCAAAAATAGCAGACCTACAAGCTCGTAGCGCGCCACCGAGTGGCGCGCTACGAGCTTGTAGGTCTGCTATTTTTCAATAGCTAAAGCATAACATGATGCTAACACCAAAAGGGGTTCCCGTTCAGAATGGGTTAACCCATTTAGACCTGAACTCCATTCTAAATCCTAGCTGTGTCCTATCATGTCTATCCTATGTTTCTATGTCAGTTGGTGCTCAACCCTTTTCATGTCAAAGGACCCCTAGAATTATCTGTATATTTTACCCTCCATCTGAAGATATTTTGTTCCAGGGACCTCAAAGAAATGAGTTGGAAAAACATTCACTGTGAAATAATATAATTATATTCAAAGATTTGCGCACGTTTTGACGATTTTTCAAAAATACCAGATCTACAAGCTCGTAGCACTGAGTGCAGCGCTACAATCCTGCAGATCTGCTATAGCTAAAGTATAACATAATGCTTTAAAAACACCAAAAGTCGCTCCAGCCCAGAATGATTTAATGTGGCCTTCCAAAATGCATCATCTGTCTAGGGGAGGCGATGCGTAGAGGGCTGTTAGAGGGGGGGGGGGGGGGGGGGGGGGGATGTGTCTATACTTGACGTAGATGGTGATAAAAGTGTTGAGCAGTAATGGGCCATTTCTTGGGGAGAAGAAAGCAACAGGGACATATTAGGTGAAGACGGCTGAATTGTCCCTATCTGGCCCCCAAGTCACTGCTTCTCTGGGAGGATTTAAAATGGTAAATGGTGCATTTATATGGCATCTTTATCCAAGGCGCTTTACAGAGATTGTGCATTACATTCACCCATTCACACACACACATTCACACACCTTTACATAGATTGTGCATTACATTCACCCATTCACACACACACATTCACACACCTTTACATAGATTGTGCATTACATTCACCCATTCACACACACATTCACACACCTTTACATAGATTGTGCATTACATTCACCCATTCACACACACATTCACACACCTTTACATAGATTGTGCATTACATTCACCCATTCACACACACATTCACACACCTTTACATAGATTGTGCATGACATTCACCCATTCACACACACATTCACACACCTTTACATAGATTGTGCATGACATTCACCCATTCACACACACATTCACACACCGATGGCGGCGGAAACCATGCAATTAAGGCACCAACCAGCACATCGGGAGCAATTAGGGGTTTCAGTTCAATGTCTTGCTCAAGGACACTTCCACACTGACACTGGGGGAGCCCACTGCAGGGTTCGAACTGGCAACCTTGCGGTTATACCATCCAGCCACTCTATACCCCTGAGCCACCGCCGCCGCCGCCGCTAAAAAGGGGGCATGAATGAAACCATATCGTGGTTTTGTGGTTTGATTTCCAGTTTAGGTTGAAAACGATATGGAATTGGGGGTAAAACAAGGCAGGGAGGCAAGTACTGTACAGCAGTGTTTCCGGGGGTCCTTGAGGGCGTTCCAGGGGGTCCCCATGCAGCTAAATGATAGTTACGAACCAAATGGATCCTTTTGTGGGTCTGTAACTCTGAGAGTGTACAGATGGGAACGGGTCCTTTTGGTTCCATTTGTACACACTCTCATAGTCAAATGAACAATGATTTTTACAATATAAATTGGGTACGCAGAGATATGAATCCCATTAAATGGAGGTCCGTAGCCTAATAATGCTTGTCAAACAGCCTGATGAAGGACGAACAAACAGGCCCACACGTTGCTGCTGGTTCCCTATTAACCCATTCTGAACAGGAACCCATTTGTGGTGTTATAGCATCATGTTATGCTTTAGCTATTGAAAAATAGCAGATCTACAAGCTCGTAGCGCGCCACCGAGTGCCGCGCTACGAGCTTGTAGGTCTGCTATTTTTGAAAAATCGAAGAACGACTGACATTTTTAGAATCTGATCTCGGGTCAGAATGGGTTCATCAGACCAGTGTGTGTCCAGTGGAAACCCCCCCCCCCCCCCCTCTCTCTCTCTCGACCCCTCCCTCTGTGAGGACCATAGACTGTAAAAAATATGGACAAAGCGTTCCGCGGGTCTAACATGAATGTAAAATGAAGCCTGTCAGTCCTTGCAATGGAAGTCGCCATCTTTCTAGATCCGTTTTGGCCCAGCTTAGGCCAGCTGGCCCATTGGCTGGCCCAGACAACAAGGCGGGACTTCCCCCTTCTTCTTCGTTGGTTTTTATTTTGACTCGAGTGGGTGGGGGATCCCGTTCATAGACTGTAACGGTAGCCACGCCCCTCAGAACATGCGCGGCTTTATGGTCATTTTTTTTTATAAATGGGACCATACTTTTCCAAAAAGAATATTATGACATTAGAAATGAGACTTTAAACTAGTGACTGGAAGCAAAAAGTATTCATGACCATGTTTATTAAGGTAATACAGTCTAGGTGAAGTTGGGCCCAAATACATGGACTTCTATGGGGCTATGGGTTTTTCTGGGTCCAGTGACAGCGCCACAACAGGCCATTATATTTCCTTAGTGGCTTCACAAAATATCTGTCTGACTGCCCCCCTGGTGAGGACACTGTGTTCGCTGTTCAGTGCTGTCCTCGGGGGAGGAATTTGAAACCCATTTATTTCATTCATCTGTGATCATACTGGATCACATCTGGTGTAAAAGGTTGCTATTTCAGTCATAAAAGTATGTCGCTGCCCGGCTAAACCTTTTCAAAGCTTTATGTACGAACATGTTGGTACAGATAACGTACCTGGGGTATGGGGGTATGAATATGTTCGCACTTAAATAAATAAAAAACACAATAAAATAGTTAATATTACATTATACCTGTAAGACGTCTGCGGGCGAGAAGCGACAAAGGGTGAGGCCACGTGCACTGGCCATATATGGAGCGTATCTTGAGTGTAGTGTACAGGGTGTGATGAGGTCAGATCAAGCTATGGAATGTCGGAACAGGTCAGCTCCATATATGGAGATCTAAGGGTGGCCGCGGGGGCAGTGTATTGAATGTACAGGGTTTGATGAGGGCCCAGGTAGGGCCAGGCCTTAATTTTCGGGGCCTGTTGAGAACTCTAGTTTGAACTCTAGTTCTGGCCAGACGATGGCACCGCTCGTCTGCAGTCTATGACGTACAATACAGGAATGTATTGTTTGTGTGGGACAAAGTTTGGACACTTACACCAACAGCTGGACATAGGAGTGTGAAGTGTGGGGCGCTCTTATCATCATACATCATCTTATTCTGGCCAATCGCATTATTGCGTCCTCACTTTTCTGTTTTCACTTTTCTGCCCTCACTTTTATCTTCAATATGTAGCCTATACTGTACTTTGCTCAGCCAATTAAATCATCGCTATGGGGCGATCAGCCAAGCACAAGCCGATGTTTGCGTTCACACAAACCCGGAAAGCTGAAGGCATATAGGAGGGGCTATAGTAGCGCCCCTCAAAATAATTTTGAGGGGTTGAAATCAGAAATCAGACCACGTACGCTGCGCTCTGATCGGCTATAGCAGCAGCTTTCTGAAAGGTGAAAGCTAGAATCCAGCTTTGCTTCAAGGCTGAGTCACAGGAGGGAGAAATAAAGTGATGCAAGCTATTTTCAAACTTTCAAAAAAAAGCGTGCTTCAAAAAAATGATATAACTGGCATGCATAGAGATAACATTGAAACTAGTCCCAGGGCTATCTCTCTGAACGGAGCTTTTAACCCATTTATGCCTGGGAAGGATTCTACATGTCTTCTAAATCCTGACAGTTTTCTTAAAAAACAAAAAATAACATGTTTCTACAGTATGTCAGTGGTTCTCAAACTATTTAATGTCAAGGACCCCTAGAATTATATATGTATTTGGCCGCCGACCCCCATCTCAAAATATGTTGTTTCAAGGACCCCCCCCCCCCCCCCCCCAGAAGCAAATATTTGAGTTAAAAACATTCGCTCTGAAAGAACATATACATTCAAAGATTTGCTCCACATTTTGACGATTTTTGACTCCAAGGAACAGCAATGTCCGTGTTCACCTACAGTATGTGTTCACCTTATATGTGACGTTGGTTATTGAGCCAATTACTATGAGTACCAGTAGGGGGCGCTGTTGTGCCAGAAACAGAGAGAGAGAGAGAGAGAGATAGTATTAGTGCTGTACTGTTGCCTGCTTAATGAGAGGGTGTGATTTTCAAAAACAGCAGACCTACGAGCTTGTAGATCTGCTATTTTTCAATAGCTAAAGTACAGTATATAAAACACAGAATGGGGTTCCCGCCGTAAATGTGTTAAGGCTGTCAGATAATGTCTCAGGGCTAATTCATTCTTTTCGCTCTGATCGATGGCCATGAATGACTGGATACAGCAGACTTTATTACGCACAAAAAAAAGGAACTGTGATGAGATTTTTTTGAAGGTGAAGTGCTTTTCAATCAACGGGACCACCGACCACGTTGTGTCTCCGGGGGGGGGGGGGGGGGGGGGGGAATATCTTCTTCTCACTTTAACCCATTCTGTATGGGAACTCCCTTTTGCTGTTTTAAAGCATTGTTATGCTTTATAGCTATTGAAAAACAGCAGATCTACAAGCTCATAGCGCGGCACCGAGTGCCGCGCTACAAGCTTGTAGGTCTGCTGTTTTTGTAGATTTGTGAAAATGTTGCTGCAAATCTTTGAATACATATTCTTTCACAGCAAACGTTTTTTAACTCTTATCTTTGCTTCTGGAGAGGTTCCTGGAACAACATACATGTATTTTCAGATGGGGGGGGTCGGCGGCCAATTACATATATTTTTGGGGGTCCTTGACATGAACATGTTTGACCTGAGATCAGATTCATACGAGGTTTCCACTGGACACACACTGGTCTGATTGACCCATTCTGACCTGAGATCAGATTCTAAAAAGTCGATTTTTCAAAAAATAGCAGACCTACAAGCTCGTAGCGCGCCACTCGGTGGCGCGCTATGAGCTTGTAGATCTGCTATTTTTCAATAGCTAAAGCACAACATGACGACCGACATTAGAAACATATAGTTTTTCAGAATTTAGAAGACATTTTGTGTAGAATCGTTCCCAGGTCAAAATGGGTTAATGAACAACACAGTCTGCAATAAAAGAAAAGGTAGAAGAACTCCATTAATGTACTACTGTATTCTAGACACACATGATTAAAACGTGGCTTGGGGAGTGAGTGCGCTGCAGCTAAACGTTGCCATAATAATGCATAAATGGAGGCTTTCGATTTTCTTCATTTTGACCTTTTTCTTTGGAGGTGTGTGTTTTTTTGTGTTTGTTGCCTGGAGGAGGAGGATATTTGCCAGGCTGATGTTGTCTCCGTGATGATGAGAATTCATTGCTTTAACCCATTCTGACCTGGCACCCATTTTGGTGTTAGCATCATGTTATGCTTTAGCTATTGAAAAATAGCAGATCTACAAGCTCATATCGCGCCACCGAGTGGCGCGATACGAGCTTGTAGGTCTGCTATTTTTGAAAAATCGAAGAACGACTGACATTTTTAGAATCTGATCTCAGGTCAGAATGGGTTAATCAGACCAGTGTGTGTCCAGTGGAAATCTGATCTCAGGTCAGAATGGGTTAAAAAGCATAGAGTTTAGGAGGTGAGAAACGGATCAATGATTTCTGCACTGCACAAAAAATCCAATTGAACAACTTCAACCACTCAAGGGCAATGCGGGGTGTAAACACTTAAACCCCATCTAAAGAAGTAGCAAAATAGACAATCTGCAAGCTCACATAGATCTGTTTCTTTTTTCAGGAATGTCCATATTATATACTAAATAGTGAAAATAGCAGATTTAAGAGCTCACAATATAAAGGGTACGTGAGCATAGAAGCAGGTCTATACCGTGCACTATATATGCTTAAGGTGCTTAAGATGCTAGAATAAAAAGATGGACACGCAAAAGACAAAACTCTGTGTGTTGTATACATCACGCCTTGGGCAAGACCTATACCCTGTAGACGCTATCGTCTTTTGGGGGGCGGAAGTTGCAGGATTTTGGCTCAAGGAAAATCTGTTTACCTTATAAGTTATACATCTCCGTGAATGAAACAAATTGGAAACCAAATTGGTCGAAAAGATATCGTATCTGGAGGAAATACATCTGACGGTCGTTTCCAGCCCGACACTTAATTCCGCCGATAGCGTCTCTCTCTGCCTTAATGAGGTTGTGTGACCAGGCTTTTCTCTTTGCAGATGAGTAAGCCTGGGACCGAGGCTATAGTCCTACATGGGATTATTTAACATGCAAAGTGTCAGCGCGTGTCAGCGTGACACTGCATGGTATAATCCACGGCAGGCACATAGACATAGACATCAAAGGGGGCCCCCTGCGTCCTTTTTAGCTTTTCAAACCGCATGCCCACTCCAGACCATTAAAATGCCCCTTTTCCATGCCAGCTGCAGTCATCAGGAGAACTCTTACCAAAACTCTCCTGAACTTGAACGCAACAGAGAATTTGTCCTCTATTGGGGTCGTAGGTCGTCATCATCATCAGTAGCTAAAGAGTGGGTGGTCGCGCACCACGACAACAGCTGAGGCCATGCGTTGAGGGCTTGTAGATCAGCTGTTTTTCATATCTTTGACAAAAGTGCCCTTTTTTTGGGAATTTCAGCCCCTGCCCCTCTCTAACATATCCTCTGCACGTCCCTGATACACGGTTAGGTCCATGAGGTCACCTCAGGGGTGCCCACATGGTGCCCACATGGTGCCCACACGGTGCCCACACTTGTTTTGACTTGAGAGCTACTTTCAAAATGACCAGCTCAACAAGATATCTCTCTCTCTCTCTCTCTCTCTCTCTCTCTCTCTCTCTCTCTCTCTCTCTCTCTCTCACACACATTAGCAGGCAGCACAGGCACAGCACTATCGCTCTCTGTTTCTGGCTCCCCCTACTGGTACTAATAAGTCATATACTCGTGCTCATGGCCACTGCCAACTGCCACTGCCACATAGGTACTGTACTCGGACATTGCTGGTTGTGTAGGAGTGGTTGCACCACTCAAAAAGTGTACTTGAGGGGGCTTTGGATTAGTGGTGCTGGCGTTACATATAAGACAGACGCACATGGAATGGGAAATAGAGAGGGGGGGGGAAATGGAAATGGTAGTTTTCATTTTGTTGGTATTTGACTTTGTAATACTACTGGATGGTTGTACGCAATAATTTGAAAACAAAGTGTCGCATTGTGTGTTTGAGCTGACATGCCCTTTTTGATGTCAATCAATCAAGTCACCTTAATTCAAGTGGCAGATGCCAAAATTGTTTTTTTTTTATATTAAAATTATTTATATTTCTAGGGGCAATATGTCATGTGGTCTATACCGGCAAAGCCTTTGTGATCTACTGGTAGATCGCGATCTACCTTTTGGGCACCCCTGATGTCTGGTAGAGCAAAGAAAAGTCCCATACCTGGTGTAATCCGCAGGTGGGTTCAAGGGAGAGCTATACGTCCAAGTCACTTGCTTGTCCCTTCTACCTTAACCCATTTTGGGCTGGAACCCGTTTTGGCGTTATGCTTTAGCTATTGAAAAATAGCAGACCTACAAGCTCGTAGCGCGCCACTCGGTGGCGCGCTACGAGCTTGTAGATCTGCTATTTTTGAAGAATCCTGAAAAGTGACATGAAAGTGTTTGAGAACGACTGACTGAGAAAAACACATCTTTTTCAAAGAAAACAGTCAGGATTTAGAAGACATTTTGCAGAATCGTTCCCATCGTGTCTAAATCGGTTAAAAAATGGCTTCCCTTTTTTTTCTTATACCCCCTTTCAGTCGTGTCACTCTAACGTTGGCAAACGGTAACACTTTTACAAAAAATTCACATCATTATGCAGCATTCTTTCTCCCTCCAAAGCGGGCCATAGGGGGGCTCCCTGCCTGCCTGCAGGGACCCTCTCTCCATATGAAACCCTGCCAATGCTCCAGAGCCTTGTTAGGAAGGAGCCTGTTATGGTAATATTCAAATCTTTTTCCGGGCACCCACGTAAGAGCCCCTTTCCAACTAAAGATGGATTAAGGTTGGCTGTGGCTGTTTAAAAATAGCCTGCCAGCGCTTGCTCATGCACAGGCAGTCAGGCACGCTCACGCGCATGATGAACGCATGCACATGCGAGCACACACACACACTGTACACACACCTACGCACACACACACTGTACACACACACTGTACACACACCTACGCACGGGGAAGTGCCTTTTTTAAATACACATGAAGAGTGGATATGTTGGAGGCATTTATGGTAATTCTTTAAATAAATGAGACCATCATTTTCCAAAAATAATATTATGACATGAGAAATGAGACTTTAAACTATAGTGACTGGAAGCAGAAAGTATTCATGACCATGTTTATTAAGGTAATACAGTCTATGTGAAGTTGGGCCCAAATACATGGACCTCTATGGAGATATGGGGTTTTTTTTTTGAGCCCAATGACAGCGCCACAACAGGCCATTATATGAACTTTCAGGAAGTCCCGATTTCCTTAGTGGCTTCACGAAATATCTGTCTGACTGCCGCCCTGGTTGGGACACACTACGCCCTCTCTGTCAGGTGGAAGGAACGGCCGTTGTCTTGTAGCTTATTTCTATTTGGCCGCGGGCCGGACCCACGTCTGAAGGTGCCGTGTCGTTAGTCAGAAGGTTCATTGTTCCGAAATTACTATCCCTTATATCTCTAACCCGTCCCTAACCTAAACATAACCACAAGCACGGGAGCAGTGCATGTTCGCATGTTGACGGCTAAAGGATGGAGTGTTAACCAAATGGACTCTTAGATGTTTAACTATTGTGTAAAATGAAGGTTAAGAGTTAAATGAGTCTATTGTTAAACATCTGCATTAGGCCTACTTAAATTAATTTACAAGAAGTCTACACAACATTAGAGAATGTAGTAGAATTGTTATTTTGATCAATGTTTGCCTTGTTATCTCCTAACGGCACCAACATCAATACACAGCATGGAAATGTGTACAGAATTCTTTAGTTTTGGGTCATTTGTCATCAAATGGTGGTCCGTCCGTGGCTCAAATGAATGAATAAATGTTGGACCTTGATATGAAAAGGGTTGAAAACCACCGATGTAGAGGGAACTGCCGATGTCTAGATTGGGGTAAAAGAATGGGGGAAAAGAGAGTGCAATTTACTGACAGGAGGAACCCCCTCTAACAGATGGCAGGCCTGGCCGAGGAGGCAAGCCTCTCTGGCTCAGGATTACACAGGCAGCCACAGCCGCGTCTCGGCTCCCAAACACCCAGCGTCTTCCTAACAACGCTCTCCAAAAGAGAGCTTTGTTATAGTAATTAGCCGAGTTTTAACCCATTCTGACCTGAGATCAGATTCATACGAGGTTTCCACTGGACACACACTGGTCTGATGAACCCATTCTGACCTGAGATCAAATTCTAAAAAATGTCAGTCGTTCTTCGATTTTTCAAAAATAGCAGACCTACAAGCTCGTAGCGCGCCACTCGGTGGCGCGCTACGAGCTTGTAGATCTGCTATTTTTCAATAGCTAAAGCATAACATGATGCTAAACACCAAAATGGGTTCCCGTTCAGAATGGGTTAAGCATATAGCTAAATATAACCTGAAACGGGGTATAGCGATTTGCTGCTGCAGGCAAGCCTTGAATAAGATTCAGACAGAGTAATATTTCCCACGAGAAGCGTCTCTGTTCAGTCAGTTGCGAACGAGGTTATCTCATTTCACACATTCTATGTTTTATATTATGCATCCCCGGAGTGTACTGTACGACAAAGAGACAGCGTTATGTTAAATGCAGTAGTGGACAGAGTACATTTACTTTGAGTACATGGTTTTTGGTCAAGACACAGAATCTAAAGGCTGATTGAAGTTCTTTCTATAGGGTCTAGTTTAGTGCTGTGTGCACAGACACATAGACATCAAAGGGGGCTTCAGCCCCTGCCCTTTTTACCAGTCTGTCTGTAAAAAAAAACAACTGCCCTCTCCAGACCAACGAATGCAGCATTTACTGATGGTGAAAGAAATGCAAAATGCCGACTCCTCTCCTTTCCGTGCTATACCGAAAGGCAGCGTTCAGGAGAACAGTTTTTTGCCGAAGTTTCCTGAACTTGTAGGAACTTGTAATCAGCTTGTATAGATAGATCAGCCTGGTAGATCAGCTTGTTGACAGCTTGTAGATCTGCTATGTTTGGTATTCTTTTCTCCAAAAGGTGCCCTCGTACAACAGGCTTCCAGCCTCTCTAACAACCCTCTGCACGTCCCTGGCTGAGTGTCGTTTATCCACATTTGCAGCAGCAGGAGGAGTCAGAGATTAACCCATTCTGACCGGGCACCCATTTTGGTGTTGGCATCATGTTATGCTTTAGCTATTGAAAAATAGCAGATCTACAAGCTCATATCGCGCCACCGAGTGGCGCGATACGAGCTTGTAGGTCTGCTATTTTTGAAAATTCTAAGAACGACTAACATTTTTAGAATCTGATCTCAGGTCAGAATGGGTTAATCAGACCAGTGTGTGTCCCGTGGAAACCTCGTATGAATCTGATCTCAGGTCAGAATGGGTTAAACTCACTGCAGCAAACATGTTGCTGACGGCACTGACCCGCTGCATACTGTATAATGTAACCCAGACTCTCACTTCCATTCATATTTTATGGGATCTGGGAGAGTTGTTCATTGGATATAGTCAGTCTCCATACATGGGGATATTCAACTCGGGCTTTATGACGTATCCGACTAGCACGTTGGGTTATATATATTCTTTCTTTGTAGTGTTTTTTTGTGGCTTATATTGTTATGGAGGGACAGACAGTAGGCTGACACTGCCAGACTGGATTACCAGCCAAGGTGCCTGTGCCGCTGAGCCACGGCCCAGGCCACACGTTGGGTAATGATGTCTAGTATGACAATCCCTATGGTATTTGGTCCGGGTTGACCTAGTGCTGATATCAGATAGATGTGGTAGAACCATATATATATATATATATATATAGGTGGTACACTTCTTTCCCTTCCTGGCTTTGCCCTGGGTTGGCTCCCATAGGGTCAATTTACTTGCCTCTAGTTCTGGGTGCCTGACTGACGCAGTGCCCTGCCAGCCTCATCCATCTCTCTCTGACCCTGTCCGTGACCCGTGGTATAGGTCCCCAAGGAGGTCCACATTTCTGATGTGGTCCGTCTAGTGCCATTCGTAGCATTCTTGTTTTTCCTGTTGTATACTGTGAGGGTCCATGTCTCGGCCCCATACAGCAGTACTGACTCCACTGTGAGGGTCCATACAGCAGTACTGACTCCACACTGTGAGGGTCCATGTCTCGGCCCCATACAGCAGTACTGACTCCACTGTGAGGGTCCATGTCTCGGCCCCATACAGCAGTACTGACTCCACTGTGAGGGTCCATACAGCAGTACTGACTCCACTGTGAGGGTCCATACAGCAGTACTGACTCCACTGTGAGGGTCCATACAGCAGTACTGACTCCACTGTGAGGGTCCATACAGCAGTACTGACTCCACACTGTGAGGGTCCATGTCTCGGCCCAATACAGCAGTACTGACTCCACAGTAGCTATGAACAGCCGCCTTTCCACACTATAGATATAAAACATTTATACATTTCTCAAAATAGCCCCGATCTACAAGCTCACAATGCACCGTGGCACGTTCTGAGCTTGTAGATCTGGATATTCTTGCAGCCTTTGTGCAACACTGTCATTCAACATAGTACAAAACATTCATTTATGAAAAACAAAGGAACCGTACAAAGATGAATGAAATTACGACGCAGGGTTTTGGCAGCGCTGTGTGTGTGTGTGTGTGTGTGTGCCTCCTTCCTCTTGTGAGGGTTCAGCTTCAGAAGGGACGCTCTCAAAGGTCCAGAGCTTCTCTGGGGCGTTTCATCTTCACTTCACAACATCATCCCAACAGGGAGACCAACCGCAATGGCCTGGTGGTTTTGAAGCCCAACATACCTTTCAACATCTAAGCAAAAGAAACAGCGCGCGCACACACACACACACACACACATACGCACGCACGCACGCACGCACGCACGCACACACACACACACACACACACACACACACACACACACACACATACGCACGCACGCACGCACGCACGCACGCACGCACGCACGCACGCACACACGCACGCACGCACGCACGCACACACACACACACGCACATACGCACGCACGCACACACACACACGCACACATACGCACGCACGCACGCACGCACGCACGCACGCACGCACGCACGCACGCACGCACGCACGCACGCACACACACACGCACGCACGCACGCACGCACGCACACGCACGCACGCACGCACGCACGCACACACACACACACGCACGCACGCACGCGCACGCACGCACGCGCACGCACGCACGCGCACGCACGCGCACGCACGCACGCACGCACGCACGCACGCACGCACGCACGCACACGCACGCACGCACGCACGCGCACGCACGCGCGCGCACGCACGCACGCACGCACGCACGCACGCGCGCGCACGCACGCACGCACACGCACACATACGCACGCACGCACACGCACACATACGCACGCACGCACACACACACACACACACACACACACACACACACACACACACACACACACACACAGTTACAATAAAAAACGAATTGGGCCTCTGTGGTGTCCCACAGATATAGATGATGAAAGCAGCCTTAAGGCTTGGCTACAACCACTGCTAAAGACATTAGTACAGAGAAAGAGAAGTTAGTTTCTGTTCTAAAAAAAAAGTCATGTATATATTATTGGAAAATGACGTTGTCTAATTACACATTGGCTTCCATGCTGATCTCGGACATCTCCGTATTTGTGACCGTTTCTGACCGAGGATAAGTCATTGATTTTTTGCATTATTATAAAGTTTGACCCACCCGTTTTGGAGTTATGGCTTCTAGAGTAATGTCTTGCAGAAAACAGCGAGTTGAGAAAACGGGCATGAAAGGTTCACTAGCCAACCGGCAGTGTGCCTATCATCACAACCTCCCGCTGATCGGTCCAGATTATCTTTGGACATGGCAGACACAGACAAAACCATTCTGAGGAAGATGCAGCAGAAACAAAATGTCAGTTTTACTTTGGAGCTGCACCAGCCCCATATAGCTCCAAAGCATGGCTTGAAGATTACGTCAATATTGGCAGCCATGTTTATGAGATTTTTATTTATTTTGTGTTTAGAGCTCTTAGATAAGACGTAAATCGTTTGCCAGCCAAGTCTAAGGACTTTAATGTTTGTTTAGGGCACTAAAAAGACAACTAAAGACATCACGTTTCTCATATAAATACATCTTGTAACAAATTTTGTTAGAAACGGGGAAACAATTGTGTCGAGCGATTAGGTACATAAAGTGAAGGTTGTGCAGAATTGTGCCAATTTTTATTTATTCATGTGTTAACAATCTTGATTAAAACTGTAATACAAATAACACTGGAGGCTCCACTGTTTACAAGGATATCATTTAGGATTTCTCTCTCTGGAAATAAAAAGGCTATTTAGGCTCAGATCCTTTGAATAATAACGATGCTCATTCATTTTTGGCACATCTATAGACGCATTCTATGAAGGAGTATCATCTCTGCCCACTGTTTATTTCACTTGCTGTTTTTGTTTTTGTTTGCAAGTGCATATTGGCTGCATTAAATTACAGTTTATAATCACTTGCTTAAATTGTATGTGTGCCACACATTTTTATTTGTTTTTATCCATGAGTATTAACTGGCAGTTTAACTTCATGCCAGATGCCACACTTTGATTGAACGGGATAATTCAAGTCATTAGAGAGGAGAGGGGGAGACGAGATAGGAAGTATGTTTGCTTCTTCATTTTGTGCCTTCTGTTAGTGCAAGTACAGTGAGTTTTTTCCCCCTCACGGATTAATTGGACACCAGAGAAAATGAGAAAAGGACTGAGACAAAAGAATAGCATTTTTTACAGCGTTGGTGTAATTATGATTAAGGTGCAGGGTTAAGCTGTGCTGTCTCAGAGAAAATGATGAGTAATGTTGGAGGGAGATATTTCAACCTCTCTGTCTGAGAGACGGCTATATTTGGTTTCTTTACTTTACTTTAAAGGTTTGTGATAAAAGAAAGTTATAATCTTGATTCCATTATAGTGTGAATCTGAATATGCATTTAGATTGCGATGGATAGTAGTTTTGCATTTTTGGGCATTTTTTTTATTGTACTTTCACCAGAGCACTGGGGGACTCTCTCTTTTACACAGTACAAAAGAGTATAAAGTTCACACCGGGGCACGGTGGCACAGTCGGTAGTGCCGTCGCCTCACAGCTACAAGGTCCTGGGTTCGATTCCCGCTGGGGATGCTGTGGGCGCAGGGGGCGTGGTCTCTACTCCGCATCAGTCATAAAATCAAACCAAACTGCCCATACCCGAGACGTGGTTGGCGAAAAGGGCCTTTCTGTGTGGAGTTTGCATGTTCTCCCCGTGTCCCCGGCCTAGGGTAGGTACCCTCACATGTTCTCCCCGTGTCCCCTAGGGTAGGTACCCTCACATGTTCTCCCCGTGTCCCCTAGGGTAGGTACCCTCACATGTTCTCCCCGTGTCCCCTAGGGTAGGTACCCTCACATGTTCTCCCCGTGTCCCCTAGGGTAGGTACCCTCACATGTTCTCCCCGTGTCCCCTAGGGTAGGTACCCTCACATGTTCTCCCCGTGTCCCCTAGGGTAGGTACCCTCACATGTTCTCCCCGTGTCCCCTAGGGTAGGTACCCTCACATGTTCTCCCCGTGTCCCCTAGGGTAGGTACCCTCACATGTTCTCCCCGTGTCCCCTAGGGGTAGGTACCCTAACATGTTCTCCCCGTGTCCCCTAGGGTAGGTACCCTCACATGTTCTCCCCGTGTCCCCTAGGTAGGTTACCCTCACATGTTCTGTGCACTACGTCCGGCTGGGGAAACTTCCCCCCCTGTCAGGTGAAAAGAAGCAGCTTGGACTCCTCATGCATAGAAAGAAGCATGAGGTCAGTCCGCTGCCGTCTGCCAGGTTGGCAGAGGAAGTGTAGCGCCCAGGATTAGATAATTGACACTGGGTGAAAAAAAAGGGTTGCAAAATCGTGGGATAAAAAAGAGTATACCTCACAACAATGTCATATCAGCGACTCGTGGTGAGATGTTTAAGTTTGGTGTGAAACGCAATCGTTTGACCGAGCATACATTTGGTATAAAAACACTTCCTTGAAACAACATGACACTTCCAGCCAGACATGAAAGCTGTGCAAACATTCGAAGCGAGGCATTCTTCGCCCCTCTCTCGAAAACAGCTGTGCTGATGAAGAAACCGCTGCAGGGAGATGTTTGTGCTGTCTCAAATTGATGGGCACCATATTATTACGGGTGTTTTTTCCCCCCTCCGTTTCCCCCCATGAGGGTGACATTGATGTGATTTCAATGAGAAGCTTCTGTTCCTTAAATAAACAGACGGGAGCAGCCAGGACATCAGGTGGAGAATAGATACAGAGCTTTATTGTCATTTTGTAAACAAACGGAATTGCAGACGCCTAGGGGAGGAAAGAGGAACATATGCGCTTTCAGAAACCATGCCACGGCATTCGAGAGAGAGAGGGTGCAAAGCGAAGTGGGGAGAAAATGTAGCTGCAGTGAAATGTCACTGCTCTGCTTCATAAATTGGATTCCAGGTTGTAATCCATTATCATATACGTGATTGTCAAGTCTCCGTGGAGAGGATTGGATTCAGAGGCCGTATTCTTGGTTAACTCATTCTAGACGGGGGAACGCCGTTTGGTGTTATAATCATTATGTTATAGTTTAGCTATACTGAAAGATAGCAGAATCTATACGAGCTCATAACGCGGCACCGAGTGCCTCGCTATGAGCTTGTAGATCTGCTATTTTTCCAGTAGCACCGAGTGCTGCACTACGAGCTTGTGCATCTGCTGTTTTTGAAAACTTGTGAAATTTTTGAATATATATATTATATATATTCTTTCAGAGCAAACGTTTTTTACTCAAATCTTTGCTTCCGGGGGGCATCCCTATCTGGAACAACATATTTTCAGATGGGGGGGGGGGGGGGGGGGGGGGTCGGCAGCTAAGTGCATGTAATTCTGGGGGTCCTTGACATGAAATAGTTTGAGAACCACTGACAGAACCACTGACATAGAAACGTACGGTTTTTCCAGAGAAAACCGTCATGATTTAGAAGACATTTTTTGGCAAGAATCAAGCTCAGTTCTAAATGGGCTATACTATACAAGCCATTTCCTGCGGGCTGGCTGTCACGGCCGGCATAATAAGGCGATTTTTCAGCCTGTCACTGATGTGTTTCTTTGTTTTGTTTTTTCCGACCGAAATATCTGTCACAGAGTGTCAGCCGTGTGTATTCCTGCTCGGGGGGCCTGGACGTTCATTGCAACACTGGCACGTCGCTATAAATCATGGTGGCTTCAAACCCATCCCACCATTCATATCGTAGAGAGGAAAACAATGCACAGTAAATCCTCAAAATCAATAGGGTGCTATTTGAGGAGCTCGCTTGCAGTTATTTTTCCTGTGATGAAACGTGTGTATAGTGATTTATGCACTTTAAATCGTTATCTGAAGGGACAGTTGATTCCCCTACTTACTTACTTACCGCTTGGTTACAAATAGATTACCCTTTGTTTAAGCATTCATTAGATTTGTATTTGTTGTGTTTGTTTAGACTCCGTATTGATATGCAGTAACTTGTGTGCTGTCACGAGGGAGCTGCGCTGCCTTAGCCAATAGACGTCAACATGTGTAGGTTTGCTCTGTTGTTGAGGAATAATGATCTGACTCCAATGTGACTCACAAGTTCATGTTTCAGTGTGTTGATCCTAATAGTGAACATCATACATGTCCCCTACGGTAGGTACCCTCACAAAAAACATGCAGTAATCCTGGTCTCTAAACTGCCTCCCCCTGGCCAGCCGGGGCGCCTGATGGAGGGGAAAGGAACTGGTTGGAATAACGTGTTCCTTCCACGCGCTACGACGTCCAACCAGGGAAACTCCCCCCCTGTCAGGTGTAAAGGAGCAACTTGGACACTCAGGCATGAAGGAAGCATGAGTTCAAGTCCGTTGCTCTCCCCTTGTCCCCCATATATGGGGACTAGGTTGGTCTCCCCTTGTCCCCCATATATGGGGACTAGGTTGGTGGAGGGTGTGTAGAGCCCAGGATCACATTAGATCATTGACACAGGGGTGAAAATGGGTTACAAAATCGTGGGATAAAAAAGAACATCATACCCAAAATAGACCTGAGTTAAATACTCAAAATAAAATAGCAGCTCTATATGCTCATGGTGCCGCGCTACGAGCTTGTAGTTCTGCTATTTTTGAAAAATCATGAACAAATGTGGTGCATATTTTCAGACGGTTTCAGCCGATTACATCTTACTTCTGGGGGTCCATGACATGAAAAAGGTAGTGAGCACCACTGACATAAAAACATGGGTTTTTCAGAAAACTGTCTAACTGATTTAGAAAACCATTAGTAGAATCAGTTCTCAAGGTCTAAATGGGTTAAATATAATTATGCACCCGTCGTCATGGGTCCATTTTCATACTCTCAGAGTTAAACAACATGACACTCTGGGCTTTTAACGTGTTCTGCGCATCACGTGAATCTTAAAATTCATCTCTGGAGTGACTTTCCTCTTGAGTACTAATCAGGCGTTTGACATTGAAGCGTGCCGCGGGCGGGAAGCAACGCAGCAATGATGTTGTGGACAGTCAGGTGATGAAAAGTGTTGCATTTAAACGAAGCTAATTAGCTTCTTATCGCGGAGGACAAAAGGAGACGAACGCTGTGCCGTTTCAGAGAACGTATGTGCAGACAATAAGGGAGGGATGAAGGCTGCCAATAAGCTTTTGGCTCATTGATGGTTTGCTCTGTGACGTCGTTCATTCCTCTTCGTGCTTCGTCCTTTGATCCTTCTCGTGTCCTGGAGTCCTTTTTGATTAGAGGGAATGAAAACGTGACTTGATACTGCACGGTCCACCAAATATATCGTATAGCCTGATCTGGTCTGTCCTTGGTGTGGATCAATGTTGTAAAATTAGATTTTAGTTTTAGTTTTGAATAGTTTTCATTTAGTTTTAGTCACATTTTAGTCACCTGAAATGTTTTAGTGTTGCTCTATAGTTTTAGTCGACTAAATGTCATAAGATTCTAGTCGACTAAATCAACGGTCGATTTAGTCAACTAAGATATATTTTGGCAGGCCTTGATTCCGTCGTAATGACTGATTTTACACTTGCTAAAAATAGCACCTTGTGTGCTTGTAGATCTGCTATTTTCAGCATGCAACAAATTGTAAAATGACTTATACTGGATCTCTTGTCCACTAGTCCCTTCATAACATTTTAGTCTATAGCTTTAATCTGTTGACGAAATTGTCAATACAATTAGTCTTAGTTTTAGTCATCATAGCTTAGTTTTCATTTAGTTTGGAATAGTTTTTGTCAGTGGAAAAAGGTAGTCGACGAACATTTTTCGTCTTAGTTTTAGTCGACGAAAACAGCACTGGCACTGAGCCACCGTGACTTGGTACCGGTCCACCAATATATATCGTATAGCCTGATCGTCTGTCCTTGGTGTGGATCGATACATACCAACACACAATTCTTTATTCAACATGAATTAACAGACTTTGCAACACATGGATTAGTGAAAACAGGATGTGTATCATAATCTCCACCATATCAGATCATGCCGAGTCTCCCAAGATCATGAGGGGTGTATGAAATAATTGAGTTTTTCATTCTTTCTTTCTTTCTTTCATTCTTTCTTTCTTTCTTTCTTTCTTTCTTTTTTGTATTTCCAAATTTCACTACTTTTACTTCTACTCCACTACACCTCAAAGGCAAATATGTTTCACGTGACAGTTTTTTTTAGATTTTCTGTTTTACACACCTTTAACCCATTCTGACCTGAGATCAGATTCATACGAGGTTTCCACTGGACACACACTGGGTCTGATGAACCCATTCTGACCTAAGATCAGATTCTAAAAATGTCAGTCGTTCTTCGATTTTTCAAAAATAGCAGACCTACAAGCTCGTAGCGCGCCACTCGGTGGCGCGCTATGAGCTTGTAGATCTGCTATTTTTCAATAGCTAAAGCACAACATAGTGCTAACACCAAAACGGGTTCCCGTTCAGAATGGGTTATAATGCCCTGCCGACGTTGCACTTGTATCTGTAGTGCACTAGTAAATAACTGGAGTGCTTAATTCTTCCATCACTGCTCAACAGAGACTTTGCAACACTGCATTCATTAATTGCTGATCTGATGTGATGTGAGCAGCAGAGCCACATGAGGTGAAGGAGCTGGAAATAAATAGGTGAAGAATGTAAGGCGTATAAGAACTCTCATTTGGCACGCTGTAACAGAAACCCTAACAGCTTGTGATGCCTGACCATGTATTATTCCTCTTGGGGAAAGCAGCATTTCCTCCAGCCTGCGGAAATCGTGGAAACAATGTTGTGCATCGATTGTTTTTAATTTCCCTTGCTAAATTGCTTCATTAAAGATGTATTGTGTACTGTGACAAGAGACATCAAAGGGGATGCTTTTCTGAGTATATGGATGGTATCAGAATGAAACTGAAGCTGTTGTAAGAACAAGATGAGTGTTGACAATCCAACACAACACTGACTGCACAGCTGTGAGCTTGTAGATCTTCTATTTTTGAATAATCGTGAAGATGCATGGCGCAAATCTATATATATTCTTTCAGAGCGAACGTTTTTAACTGAAATTATTCAGTTTTCTTCTGGGGGGGGGGGGTCCCTGGAACAATATATTTTCAGATGGGGGTCTGCCAATTACATATATTTTTGGGGGTCCTTGACATGAAAATGTTTGAGACATAGAAACATAGGTTTTTCAGAAAACTGTCAGGATTTAGAAGACATTTGTAGAATTGTCCTCAGGTCTAAGCTGCGTCTGTCTTTCGTTCTAGCACGGTCATCTAACTGTTACATATTATTGTTTCATTAGAGTCACCATCCTGACACACGTACTGTACCAGCCGTCACAATTAATACTAAAGCGATCCCACTGTAGAGGTTGCAGTTTACCTTTTATTTTTTATAATGGCTGACTTGTAGGCTAGCCTTGCAGCCGAGAATCCAGCACAGACGCTTTGCAACGGATGGCGAGCGCTTGTTTTCCTTACGAGGCCCGGGCCGATAAGACCCTATTAAGGGCCCGATTGGACCGGTGTCAAATCCAGCCACATTCATTTCTCAGATCCGACCTTTTGGTGCCGACCGTTCACACTGCATTGGCAAGTGACCAGATGGGATCTGTCACAGAACTGAGGACATATGCCTTGATTTTGTTGATGTAACTTTGCTGCACCTGAACTATTCATGTCCTTTTATGCAATTTCCACATGTGTGGACATAAACATATTGTTAAATGTGTTTGTGTTTGTTTGCTTGTTCACCACAGAGATCCGCGAGGCCTTCAAAGTGTTTGACCGTGACGGGAACGGCTTCATCTCCAAGCAGGAGCTGGGCATGGCCATGAGGTCCCTGGGATACATGCCCAACGAGGTGGAGCTGGAGGTTATCATCCAGAGGCTGGACATGGACGGTCAGACACACACACACACACACGCACACGCACATGCACACGCACACGCACACGCACACGCACACGCACACGCACACACACACACACACACACACACACGCTTATACACGCACGCATGTGCACGCGCAAAGTACTCACATTTTCATCTCTTTACTGGCACACACCAAAAAGGAGCGTTCCTGAGTTTTGGTGTTTTAAGCATTATTTTATGCTTTAGCTATTGTAAAATAGCAGATCCACAAGCTCATAGCGGGGCACCGAGTGCCGCGCTACGAGCTTGTAGGTCTGCTACTTTTGAAAAATCGAAGAACGACTGACATAGAAACATAGCTTTTTCAGAAAACTGTCATTTTCAAACAGACATTTTTTTAATCTGATCTCAGGTCAAAATGGGTTAATTCCTACTCTTTGATGTATACTGGATTTGAGTTTATAGCGCTCCACTGAAAACCGTTGCTGATGCGCAACCTCTTTTTCTCATATAGATTGATTGATTGATTGAAGCATTTATTAACAGTTTGCAGAATTTCACATGAACGCACAACTCAATAAAAAGGCTGTTACTGTTGGACGACACACTGATAATAAAGCATTAGGGTCCACCATTTTCAATTCATCAGAACATTTAGAGACGTACAAATAGACACAATACTGTCCTGAACATACGTGCAAATACCTATTAAATGCAGGTAAACCTTTATCCTTACCAGAAAAGGAAAAAAAATACTATACTTCATTTCATTTAGGCCTACGTTATATATATATTTTTTGCGTCTATATTTGTACCACTTGTATAAATGTAAAGCACTTTGATTTGCTGTTGTTCCTGAAATGTGGACTAATGTGTGTACAAAGGTTCCTTTGGCAGGTGACGGCCTGGTGGACTTTGTTGTTTGGACTAATGTGTGTACAAATGTTCCTTTGGCAGGTGACGGCCTCGTGGACTTTGTTGTGTGGACTAATGTGTGTACAAATGTTCCTTTGGCAGGTGACGGCCTCGTGGACTTTGAGGAATTCGTAACTCTCCTCGGCCCGAAGCTGACGGCGGCCGGCATGCCAGATAAATTCAACGGTACCGACTTCGACTCCGTCTTCTGGAAGGTAATCATTACTCCCTCTCTGACACAAAGGGCAGCCGCGTACAATAAACCGACGAGCAGCGGAGTATCCCTTTTTAACCCATTTTGGTCTGACATCGAAATGTCTTCAAAATCCTGACAGTTTTCTGAAAATACCTCATGTTTTTCCAGTATCAGTGGTGCTCAATATTCAAGGACCCCAAAAATGATATCCGAACGGTTTGCGGAGCGGTCTTGATATCGTGAAGGTCGCTATAGTTCGTATCCCCGGACCGGCACGTTAAAATGACCACCGCTGAAGTGCCCTTATGGACAAGGCATTGAACCCCTACCATGAAATGTTCTATGAGCAGGGCCTGGCTGTAAACAAGTTCTAGAGCTTAGTCCAGTTACCCTGGGTAAACATGGTACCTTTCCTTTCCTTACTCTGTAAAAATATATATTCAAAGATTTGAGGCACATTTTCACGATTTTTTCAAAAAATAGCAGACCTACAAGCTCGTAGCGTCTACAAGCTATGAGCTTGTAGATCTGCTATTTTTCAATAGCTAAAGCATGACATAATGCTAACACCAAAAGGGTTTTCCGCCCCAAAATGGGTTAAGCACATCTACAAGGCAGAACTTTGTCGAACTGACACACAGCCAAATGGGAAGTTAAGCCTCCAACAATGCCTTTTGAGGAGCCATGTCCTCTGTTCCCATTATAACTATAACCAGATCCCTAAACCTTACCTAATGGTCGGAGTAATGGGATGTCGGGAGACCTCCCTTTGGAAGCCTTTGGTGGAAAGATTTTGTGGACTTGCATGTGACAGTATAGTGATATGATACAATGATAATGGATTTATTTTTCTTAAACAACACTGCGACGCGTTGTGAGCTTGTAGATCGGCTATTTTCAGCATGCAGCCAAGTGTAAAATGACTTATACTGGATCTCTTGTCCACTAGTCCCTTCCTAACATTTTAGTCTAGTTTTTATTTCTGTCGACGAAATTGTCAGTATATTTAGTCTTAGTTTTAGTCACCATAGCTTAGTTTTTATTTATTTTTTATTTTTCGTCTTGGTTTTAGTCGACGAAAACAACACTGCTGCCAGGGTAGGTACCCTCACAAAAACATGCAGTAATCCTGGTCTCTAAACTGCCTCCCCCTGGCCAGCCGGGGCGCCTGATGGAGGGGAAAGGAACTGGTTGGAATAACGTGTTCCTTCCACGCGCTACGTCCAACCAGGGAAACTCCCCCCTGTCAGGTGTAAAGGAGCAACTTGGACACTCAAGCATGAAGGAAGCATGAGTTAAGTCCGTTGCTCTCCCCAGGTTGGCGGAGGGTGTGTAGAGCCCAGGATCACAGTAGATGATTGGCACAGGGGTGAAAAATGGGTTACAAAATCGTGGGATAAAAAATATTAGAGAAAAAAAAAAACAACACTGCTGCCAGGAATGCCTCTGCTGCACAGGGTTTAAAAACAAAACAAATCCACTGCCGTCCGAGGAGTTCAACTTGACCAAAGATAAACTAAACCACTTAGCTACTCACCGAAACAAAGCCTGTTTGTTTTGTTGTTTGTGGAAGTCTATTCTCCAGGCTGGGAATTATAAGCCTCTCAAAGCAACACCAGCTTCTCTGCATAACACTTTTGGGGGCATGAAATAAAATTAGATATTTGTCTAATCTATAATTTGCAGAGCGCCAGCTACACAGATCTGGTCTACATAAATTCTCCCTCTGTTTCATTTAATGCCCATACGTATATTATTATTCAGAGAAGCTGGTGCAACTGAGCCTGGAGAATATAGACTTTCACCAACAACAAAACAGGCTTTGTTTCGGCGAGCAGCTAAGTGGTTTATCTTTGGTCAAGTTGGACCCCTCGCTCGGCAGTGTAGCGGATGGTTTCCTGGCGGGTACAGGCTTTAGTTTCGACATACTATTGGTCCGACAATGACAACCTAACTCAAACCCTAACCTCACCATAACCGCAAGCACAGAGCAGCGCATGTTCACCAACCTTAATCTGGTCGTTTTCCCCCATGTCGGTCCTATGGTATGTCATGAAAGCGTGTGCACCCCTTCCTGGCAGGGTGTTAGTGAGAGACTAACGCACGCGCTGGACAAGGGCTAAAAAACAGCCAAGCAATAAAAATAAAAAACAAGTAGGATACCGACAGCACAATATACAGCAGTAAAAGTGCCAATTAATTAAACCTGCTCACGTGGACGTGTAATATGGAAATTAATGAGTTGTTTGTGTACGTAAATCTTCAAGACACATCTGACTTAATTGGTGATATAGTGGTAATGACTGGAGTAACGACGTTACGATTGGCAGCGCAGACGAGACGCAAAAAATCTCAGAATATACACGATGAAATTAACAAAAAAAATTACAACTGTGCTCTCTTGGGCGTGACAGCCTGCAGGGTCCATTTGGTTACATTTATTTGTACAATGAGTTCCAAATGGATGAATCATCATTTAGTGTAGGCCTATACAGTATGTGTATCACCGTAATGTTAGTTATTTAGTTAGTTAGTTAGTTAGTTATTTATTGTCCACGTGTGGAAATTCGTCTTCAGTCTCAAACAGTAAAAAACAAACGGTTACAACAACAGCAACAACACTTAACACAAATATTTGCTCATGGCAAAAAAGTGCAGGACAACAGTGGCAGATACATTGGAAAAACAAACAAATCTAGCGAGACATGGTATCATTTAGTGCCTTAATGGCATTTGGTATGAAAGAATTTTTAAAAATGTTACGGTTAGCTCTTTGTACTTTGTACCGTCTACCAGAGGGAAGTAGTTGGAACTCCCTGTAGAGTGGATGAGAGGAGTTTGTTTGCTATCTTGCTAGCTTTCTTACGAAGTACCTCTGTGTAGATACAGCCTAATTGTTTCTGTCTCTTCCCAATTATTTTTGAGGCTAGGTTTACTGTTCGCTGCAGCTTGCTTCTTCCTTTTACATTTAGATTGTCATAATCACATTGCCATGTTAAAAGTCAAGATTCCCTCTATCAGGTTTTCATAGACTGTTTCCATAATATGCTTGCTCACTCTAAAGGAGTTGAGCTTGCGTAGTAGGTGGAGGCGTTGGTTACAAGTTTTAAAAATCTGGTCAGTATTTTCACTGAATTTTAATGAATTGATATGAACCCATTCAGGACAGGAACCCCTTTTGGTGTTTTAAGCAGTATGTTATACTTTAGCTATTTGAAAAATAGCAGATCTACAAGATCGTAGCGCGGCACCGAGTGGCACGCTACGAGCTTGTAGGTCTGCTATTTTAACTAGTTTGGGTCCCGGGCAAACGTCTAATCTTTCTTTTGGGTCACGGGCTAAAAAGTTTGGGAACCACTGCTCTCTTTATACTGCATGACAGAGGCTTCCAACCTCACACCGCAGAAAGACCAGACACCCAGAGGACGTTTTGACGTATCCTTTATACTATTGCATAAACACAGCTTGACAATTATTATATCTGGCTGATGGAGCGCTGGAGTTCTGCCCCTGACGATGTTGGTGCAGAGAACAGATGGACTGGTTGGTGTATATATTTGCAAGGATCGTTTTAAAAATTCAGAATAAGGCATAAAGTTCTGATTAGTAGGCAACGCTATGCCTTGCCTTCCAGGCCTCAGATCAAAGACACGCAACATTAACTTCAGACTTTTCTTTCGTCTGAGATCTCTTCCCTTTGTCCTTATCTACCTTTCTGTGTGTGTGTGTGTGTGTGTGTGTGTGTGTGTGTGTGTGTGTGTGTGTGTTTGTGTGTGTGTGTGTGTGCGTGCGCGCGCACGTGCGTGTGTGCGCCTGACCTTAAACTTCTGTCATCCGCGGTCTCTTCCTTTGTCCTTGACACGCAACTTTAACTTCAGACTTCTTTCGTCTGAGATATTTTCCCTTTGTCCTTATCTACCTTCTTGTGTGTGTGTGTGTGTGTGTGTGTGTGTGTGTGTGTGTGTGTGTGCGTCTGCGCGTGTGCACGCGTGCGTGCGTGTGTGCGTGTGCCTGACCTTAAACTTCTGTCATCCTTTGTCCTTGTCTATACCATATGTTTGTGTGCGACTGCGTGCGTCTTTCCCGTGTTTTGCGTCATCACTCACGCGTACGTGCGCGGGCGCCTTAATGGCGTCATGCCAGTCTTGGACACAGAGCGATCAGTTATACAGCCACAGGTTTATATTTCCGGTATAAGGTCGCCAGGATCCATACATTCATTACTGGTGAATCAGTCGTCTCGTCCCGATCAAACCCTGACGGTGCATTCAATTCAAACACAGGCTAGCTATGCTGCTCAACCATTGTTGGTATTTAGAGAAGCAAACAATCTTCTGCTGTGGAAAAGTCAAATAGTGTCAAATAATACAAAGTGTGGAAACCATCTGGCAGTAAACCAGTGTTCATTTTGTCGACTAAAACTATGGCGGAATATGTTCCTCGACTACCCTTTTTCAGCACCGAAAACTAAATAAAAAGTAAAACTAAGACTAAATCCATCTCCTCATCGCTCGTCTCTCTGGAGACACATTGCAGCACTAAGAATAGAATAGACTTTATTTGCACAGGAAATCTTGGAGCGCAGCTCCCAGGTTCAGCATTAAAAAAGACAGGTAATTACGTCACACTCAAAGTATACACTCAGTGTGTGTGTATATATATATATATATATATATATATATATATAGTATATATCACTGCGTGAAAAGACGAGTTAACAGGCAATTATGGGCCCTGTATTTTGCCCGTAAACAGCATATGTTTAGCAGCTGGCTTATTTGGAATCCTTTCCTGTATGGAAGAGATCATTGATTTAAACAGATTAAAAGTTCATTAAGAACAATACAAAAGTATACAAATTGGCCAAGTGGAGCAGCTGTGCAATAAAGAAATGAAAACACAGACACAGACACAAATTAGATATTTCTTTAGATGTTTCTTAAATATTGGCAAGGATAATGAGGATTTAAGTGAAGCATTTAGGGAATTCCATAGATGAGGGCCTCTTATATTTGATGAAAGATTGATGTTTGGAACTTAACTACCCATCCTCACCACTTATGGCCTATTTGCAGGTTTAAGTTTCGTTGGTATAACGAGGTTTGCCTCGGTGAAACTAACAGTTTGTTACTAACAGTTTGTTATTTAGGCCTAATAGAGTTAATGAAGACAGGGGCAGCGGTGGCCGAACGGTTTGCGGAGCGGTCTTGATATCGGAAGGTCGCTATAGTTCGTATCCCCGGAACGGCTCGTTAAAATTACCACCGCTGAAGTGCCCTTGAGCAAGGCATTGAACCCCTACCATGAAATGTTCTATGAGCAGGGCCTGGCTGTAAACAAGTTCTTGAGCTTATAGTCCAGTTACCCTGGGTAAACATAGTACCTTTCCTTTCCTTAGTCCAGTTACCCTGCAGGGTAAACATAGTACCTTTCCTTTCCTTAGTCCAGTTACCCTGGGTAAACATGGTACCTTTCCTTTCCTTAGTCCAGTTACCCTGCAGGGTAAACATAGTACCTTTCCTTTCCTTAGTCCAGTTACCCTGCAGGGTAAACATAGTACCTTTCCTTTCCTTAGTCCAGTTACCCTGCAGGGTAAACATAGTACCTTTCCTTTCCTTAGTCCAGTTACCCTGCAGGGTAAACATAGTAACTTTCTTCTTTCTTTCTTTTTGTCTCCTCCTCCTTGGCAGTGTGACATGTTGTCTCCTCTGTCCTCAGTGTGACATGTTGTCTCCTCCTCCTTGGCAGTGTGACATGTTGTCTCCTCTGTCCTCAGTGTGACATGTTGTCTCCTCCTCCTTGGCAGTGTGACATGTTGTCTCCTCTGTCCTCAGTGTGACATGTTGTCTCCTCCTCCTTGGCAGTGTGACATGTTGTCTCCTCTGTCCTCAGTGTGACATGTTGTCTCCTCCTCCTTGGCAGTGTGACATGTTGTCTCCTCTGTCCTCAGTGTGACATGTTGTCTCCTCCTCCTTGGCAGTGTGACATGTTGTCTCCTCTGTCCTCAGTGTGACATGTTGTCTCCTCCTCCTTGGCAGTGTGACATGTTGTCTCCTCTGTCCTCAGTGTGACATGTTGTCTCCTCCTCCTTGGCAGTGTGACATGTTGTCTCCTCTGTCCTCAGTGTGACATGTTGTCTCCTCCTCCTTGGCAGTGTGACATGTTGTCTCCTCTGTCCTCAGTGTGACATGTTGTCTCCTCTGTCCTCAGTGTGACATGTTGTCTCCTCTGTCCTCAGTGTGACATGTTGTCTCCTCCTCCTTGGCAGTGTGACATGTTGTCTCCTCTGTCCTCAGTGTGACATGTTGTCTCCTCTGTCCTCAGTGTGACATGTTGTCTCCTCTGTCCTCAGTGTGACATGTTGTCTCCTCCTCCTTGGCAGTGTGACATGTTGTCTCCTCTGTCCTCAGTGTGACATGTTGTCTCCTCTGTCCTCAGTGTGACATGTTGTCTCCTCTGTCCTCAGTGTGACATGTTGTCTCCTCTGTCCTCAGTGTGACATGTTGTCTCCTCTGTCCTCAGTGTGACATGTTGTCTCCTCTGTCCTCAGTGTGACATGTTGTCTCCTCTGTCCTCAGTGTGACATGTTGTCTCCTCTGTCCTCAGTGTGACATGTTGTCTCCTCTGTCCTCAGTGTGACATGTTGTCTCCTCTGTCCTCAGTGTGACATGTTGTCTCCTCTGTCCTCAGTGTGACATGTTGTCTCCTCTGTCCTCAGTGTGACATGTTGTCTCCTCTGTCCTCAGTGTGACATGTTGTCTCCTCCTCCTTGGCAGTGTGACATGTTGTCTCCTCTGTCCTCAGTGTGACATGTTGTCTCCTCTGTCCTCAGTGTGACATGTTGTCTCCTCTGTCCTCAGTGTGACATGTTGTCTCCTCTGTCCTCAGTGTGACATGTTGTCTCCTCTGTCCTCAGTGTGACATGCAGAAGCTGACGGTGGACGAGCTGAAGAGGCTGCTCTACGACACCTTCTGCGACCACCTGTCCATGAAGGACATCGAGAACATCATCATGACCGAGGAGAACCACCTGGAGAACCCACATGACTGCCAGGTGGACATAGACAGTAAGTACAGCCCGTTCTATAGCTACAGAACCACCTAGAGAACCCACAGGACTGCCAGTTAAGTGTACAGTACGACAGTAAGTGTACATAGCATGTGGGGCAACTGTGGCTCAGGAGGTAGAGCAGGTCGTCCAATGATCCATGGGTCGGCGGTTTGAATCCCGGCTCCTCCTCCTGTCTACATGTCGAAGTGTCCTTGAGCAAGACACTGAACCCCAAATTGCTGCCGATGTGCTGGTTGGTGCCTTGCATGGTTTCCGCCGCCATCGGTGTGTGTATGTGTGTGTGTGTGTGTGTGTGTGTGAATGGGTGAATGTAATGCACAATCTATGTAAAGCGCCTTGGATAAAGGCGCTATATAAATGCACCATTTACCATTTACCACGTTGTCGTTGGCAATAATGAGGATTATGAAATTGTGGAAACTTTAATAATTCATGCAAATTATGAAAGATCCATATTCCGTATGAATTATGGATTATTATTATGAATTTTTTGAACTGGCAACCTTACGGTTAGCATCCAGCCACTCTACCCCTGAACCACTGCCGCCCACTCTCTCTCTGTCCTCCCTGCAAGCAGGACCTGCTAAGGGTTAATTGCCACCTGGCCCAAGGGTGCCAAAACCACCCTTTTGTTTAAGTTATGTTTGGCACCATTTAATACAACACACACACACACACACACACACACACACACACAAACACACACACACACACACACACACACACACACACACACACACACACACACACACACACACACACCACTCTCCAAACATCCATACACACACTGCAGTCATTACTGATATGATATCCCCACATCCCACACCTCATTATTTGCAAATTAAATATAATTTAAAAACGTTTTTATACTCTTGTGTGCAGTGTGCACTCCCTTGTTTGATTATGCATCCCCCGCCTAGTTCATGACAGTCACGTTCCACCACTGCTCCTGACGTGGCGTGTGCGTGCGTGCGTGCGTGCGTGCGTGCGTGCGTGCGTGTGTGTGTGTGTGCGTGCGTGTGTGCGTGCGTTGTGTGAGACACAGGCACGGTACGTGAGGATTTCACAGCGTCGCTCGCGCCCGCTTGTTGCTGCGTCTGCTGTGCTCCCTCTCGCCTCTCGTTGATAATCAGAAGGCACGTCAGTCACTTCCTCCGCGTGAAAAGCCCCCTTGATACTATACTGTAAACGCTGATATTATACTGTAAACGCTGTCTAACACTGCATTGATACTATACTGTAAACGCTGTCTCACACTGCAGCGGAGCCATGCACATTTCTGCAGTGGCGTGCACAGACAGACATTTAGAGGGGCAGGTGGTGCTCAAGTGGGGAAAAAAAGGGCATCTTGTGCATCGCGTGGAAGCGGTCGGTTGCCTTAATAATAGTGTGAGATTTATAGATTTTGGGGCCTAAATATTAATATATTAGAAACTTTTCATCAAGAATTGATCAATGTCACCATGGTCCACATATACTGTACTGTCAGTCGTGTAACTGTAAGCCGTGTTTATGTCCAACAACGCAGCCATGCAAAAATAACACTGACAGCTATGAGGTGGCGATATAATAAGCTTCACCCATGGATTGGCATTTGGACGATGGCTTTTTTGCGGTGGGATTTAGCCATCCTCAAACTGATATAATAGTGTGCGTGTGAATGCCACAGATTTTTCTGGGATATCCAGTTACAACAGACCTCATAATGTGCTGATCACAAAAGCCCCATTTGAAGGGGAACCAAGGGAGTCAACATTGCAATCGAGATGCGATTATGTTGCATACAGGTGTGAAAACGAAACCGCCTGATGGCTTTTGTCCGTCCCGTAATTGTGTTTGCATACTTTGTGAAGGTTTCGTGATGAGCTCTTGGAAATGACTTTCATTAACCCATTCTGACCTGAGATCAGATTCATACGAGGTTTCCACTATAGGACACACACTGGTCTGATGAACCCATTCTGACCTGAGATCAGATTCTTAAAAAATGTCAGTCGTTCTTCGATTTTTCAAAAATAGCAGACCTACAAGCTCGTAGCGCGCCACTCGGTGGCGCGCTACGAGCTTGTAGATCTGCTATTTTTCAATAGCTAAAGCATAACATGATGCTAACACCAAAATGGGTTCCCGGTCAGAATGGGTTAAATAATGAAATGACTCTAGCGTTAACCCATTTTGGCCTGACGTCGAAATTTAATAGACATTTTCTGATGCTTCTATGTGTCAGTGTGGTTCTCAATATTCCATGTCAAGGAACCCAAAACATTTCTGTAATTGGCCGCCGACTCCCATCCGATAATATGTTGTTCCAGGAACCTCTCGGAAGGAAAGATTTGAGTTAAAAACATTCGCTCTGATGAAAGAACATATATTATTCAAAGATTTGCACCACATTTACGCGATTTTTCAAAAATAGCAGACCTACAAGCTCATAGCGCGGCACTCGGTGCCGCGCTATATGAGCTTGTAGATCTGCTATTTTCCAATAGCTAAAGCATAACATAATGCTTTAAACACCAAAAGGGGTTCCCGCCCAGAATGGGTTAAATAAGATTCAATTCGATGGACCCTGCATGCAGGCAGATGATCTAATACCTTTTCTCTCTCTGTCTCCCTTTCTTTGTCTCCTCGCCCCACCACCTCCTCCCCCTCCTCCTCCTCCTCACCACCACCTCCTCCTCCTCCTCCTCCTCCTCCTCCTCACCACCTCCTCCCCCTCCTCGCGTTCTCCTCCTCAGCGAGTCCGACGCAGCAGGTCAAGCAGACGTGCGTGCGCAAGAGCCTGATATGCGCCTTCGCCATCGCGTTCATCATCAGCGTCATGCTCATCGCAGCCAATCAGGTGCTGCGAAGCGGCATGAAGTAAGTAGAAGGCAAAGCGTGTCGTCCAATAAGCAAGGACCTTATAATAATACTCATCTAAAAAGGCCACCTGACACCAATAAATGACTGAGAAGATTCAACTATTACACTGACACAAAAAAAACCAAACAGACAGTCGGACTTCATGATGTGGCAAACAGAGACACTTTGAAAACTTTCCCTGCTCAATCTGACGCACGTGTACGGTACGAGGCCTCAAGCTACGGGACCCTCACACAATAAAACGACCCGTTTGAAGACCTACAACAGACTATATTATCACCCTACATACATGACGCTTTTCCACATTTAATCGCCATGCGCATTCGTGGCATTGTGGAATACGGTATACGGACGTGGGAATGATATATAGAGAGAGATGTCGTGTAAGTATGTGTCAGATATGTATTGGTCTATAGATGTGTTGCTGTAAAGTATAGTTATGAGGGAATCTGGAGGACATACTGTAATATGTTTGAGGTTTGAGAACATATCCAAAGTTGTGTGGAGATATTGTAAGTAATAGTGGAACCCCTAAAAAAAAGAAATTACAAAATAAATAGCATGGATTAGAAATAGGAAAATACATAGAGTCCAGTTCTGTTGGTCTATTCCTCGCTGACATCTATAGGTACCTTTCAAAACCTTTCAGGCGAAAGGTACCTCTGGAAGCCACACCTCTGATGGGTGGGGTTTAGTCTACACTAGTATGGTTCACAAAATGGTACGGGTGGATAATGAGGACATTGTGGTAATAATCGTGTGATAAAACAGGTGGTCTACATGGACTAGATAGTACCTAAAACAGGTGGTCTACATGGACTAGATAGTACCTGGAACTCGAGACGATAATAGACAAACCGTAAAGCTCTCAATCTTTTCTCTGAGCTGCTTCCTCCACCCAGACGCCCACCCATCGATGCCCACCCAGATGCCACATCGATCATCATCTATGCATGAAGTGCATGGACTTAAACGGTCGTCTCTTGACATGTCTGTAAGAGTTCTTCTTATCAGTGTATTCATATGATTATATGAATCTGTGTAAACAAAGAGCTGTTTCACGTTTACTTAACGACAACTGTGACCAATTAAATAACGTGTGTGCGGGATATCGGCGTTCAAAAAAAAAAAAGGAAAAAAAAGAACCCAACTGCATGTGCAATGTAGGGCTGGGTTTTGGTACTGTACATGCTCCTATAAAAACGTTTAAAAAGAAGAAAAAAAACACGCACTGTCGGAGAGGGAGGGGGGGGGGGGGGAATGACTGCTAAGCTGTGGACGGTTTAGCCTCACTGAGCACCCAATGATACATCCCTAACTGCCCTCGAGGCGCGGCCAATTCCGAGACAATTGGGTTTGTATCGTATATACGTGGGTGCGCCGCTCAGTCAGTTTAAAGAATACGCGTTTAACCCATTTTGACCTGGGAACCATTCTACAAAATGTTTTCTAAATCCTGACAGTTTTCTGAAAAAAAACCCCATGTTTCTAATGTCAGTGGTTCTCAAACATATTCATGTCAAGGACCTCAAATTGGCCCCCCCATCTGAAAATGTCGTTGTTCCAGGGACCCCTACCCAGTAGCAAAGATTTTAATTAAAAACTCACTCTGAAAGAATAAATATTCCAAGATTTTCAGGCACATTTTTCACGATTTTTCAAAAATAGCAAGCTCGGTGCCGCGCTATGAGCTTTATAGATCTGCTATTTTTCAATAGCTAAAGTGTAACAGAATGCTTAAGACGCCAAAAGGGGTTCCCGCCCCAAAATGGGTTAAAGTGCGTGAACTGTTTGGTGGTCATGATGGAGATGTATTTGGGTCTTTTCATTCGGGTTGTTTTTGGGCGAAACGCATTGCCTTCGAGAGCAATAAGTTGATGTAAAGTATATAGGCGTCTCTCAGCAATGTTTTTTTTTGATGGATATGAACCCCAAAGAACGTCTATAAATAAGCAATGGACCTAATAACTGCTGAGTTATAACAGTGATACATTCTTTTCCCTTGCACTTTTCAACACAAAAATAATAAAATAAATGGCAATACCATAGAAGAAAAAAACAACTAAAAACATAACGGGAAGTACATGGACTTCCTCTGTGAGATTGTAGTGTTGATTTTCACAGCGAATTTTCATTTTTTTTTAGCTTAATAGTCGTCTTTTGGAATGAAACTTTATTTGGTTTTAGTCACATTTTAGTCATCTGTTTCAGTGTTACACTTGCTGAAAATAGCCCATCGACAAGTAGATCGACTATTTTCAGCATGCAACCACGTGTGTGGAATTACTTCTGTCTCTTACACTGTATCTCTTGTCCACTATAGTCCCTCCCTAACAAACATTTTAGTCTAGTTTTCATTTGTTAACAAAAATTGTCAACATGATTTAGTCTTCGTTTTAGTCATCATGACGGTAGTCGACGAACATTTTTCGTCATAGTTTTAGCGAAATGAACACTATCATTGGGCGTGTTAGGAAATGGCTTTTTGGAAAAGCCAGGAGAACGTTTTTTGGCTCCCGATCCGATTCCGATCATTTGAAAATGACGTGATCGGCACCGATTTCCGATCACCCGATGCGATCGGGACAACCCTAGGACTTACGAGAGGGGTGACCACAGCCTCTACAGATCTGCTGAGAGGAGAGAGGATGCCGGTGGGGGGGAAAGTCGGTTCATCTCTACTGGCGTCACACTCCGCCTCGCCACCCATGGTCCTCTTTGACGTCCTCGTCTCCCTCGCTTTTCTCTTTCTCGCAGTCCATCTTGTCCTTTTCTCCAGAGCAAGCGCTGATGCCACTGTCTTCGGTGTCGACGTCAGCCCTCTTCCGCTCCGATTCCATCTTTCCGGCATACTACAGAACCTCCCCAAACATCTGGTCTATCAGCTCTGCTGTATTGGCCTCGTCCCGAGAGGTCAGTTCGCCCTCTGGTGGAGAAAAAAACAAAAACATCCCAACATAATATCAAGTACCCTTTTTAAAACAACTAATGTTCACACGTAGCATTATGTCAGTCGTCCCTCCCCTGCAGAAAGCCTCTGTCTTCTAAAAAGTTCAAAGCCGAGCCTCTTTCTCCCCCCCCCCCCCCCCCCCCGCAGTTCCAATTTCAATTGTTGAAAACCGTTTTTAAGTTCAGTTCTGAGTTAGGGTGGTGGGTCGTTGTTATGGTAACATAATTTGTGTCGTGTAATCGATTAATGGGCCCATATATATATATAAATTTAAAAAAGGTATTAGCCCAGCGCTCAACGCGAAAACAGCTAGGTATGTGAATTGTGAACATGGCCTTACCTGGCTGCTTGGTTCACAAACATGTGGGAAACATGTATAAAACAAAAGTCATATCTTAAATAAATGCTCACCAATGTGTTTCAAACTTGTGCTCAACAGTGTTCTCGAGATTCACTTGTGTCACCCAGAGTAAATACTAGAGCCTGACAGATAATGAATTTGTGACCTTTTATGACCATATTTAGATATGCCTGATGTCATCAGCCCATCTGGGCATAACCCTTTTCATGCCTATATAGCCGAGTATGTTCCGATTTCATGTTGACACATTGAGGTTAGACGACACAGTCAGTTTAACAATAATGTTTATTGTTCAAAATCACGAGTGCACTGAAACAGTAAACAAGCCAATATCGGCCAAAAAAATTGACCCACTGATAAATCGGGCAGGCTCTAAGTAAGATACTGTCATGTCCCAAAATAAACCTGTGCTTAGGTGATGTGCAATAACACCAGTAAGACGCGCAAACGCGGGAAGCGAACGCAGCTGAGACTGCAGGGTCTCAGCTGCGTTGTCTGTCTGTCTGTCTGTCTGTCTGTCTGTCTGTCTGTCTGTCTGTCCCGCTGTTACTGTATATGTGGACCTGGCCCCTTTTGTGCCCATATATGGAGCTGAGTGGACCTGGCCCCTTTTGTGCCCATATATGGAGCTGAGTGATTGCTGATGCAACACACTCCATATTTGGATAGCGGGACAGACAGACAGACAGACAGACAGACAGACAGACAGACAGACAGATATGATCTGCTATAGGTCTCATAGTAAGTGCTCACTGCCTTCGCAATGACCATTGATTCTACCATCTTATAACCCCACTTGTATCAATATTACTAACCAACAAGCACTACAATTGTAAACGTAGATATCTTACTTAAATTTATTTTACAGTACCACACAGTTCCCCAATACAGCCACTGTGCTCAAATTATGTTAATGATGTCTTCCAAATGCAGCCATGTATTCATCTCACCTGATGAGCTAGACTCTCTCCTGGGCTCAGAGAAAGTGTTCATCTCAGACAGGGTTGAGTCTTTGATTAGCTGAGGCTCCAAGATGAAGGAGACGCTCTTTAGGATTCCTCGTTTATGGGACAGATTATTTGCATGTGCCAGTTGTTCATCTATGGCAACCTGCTCTCTTTCTAGTGCCGGTGATATTACTGCCCCTGCCTCCACACACTTTTCCGTTAGTGGGACTTCCATGGAAATATGAGTGAATTCATCCTCTGAATTCTGAGCCTCCGTCACGGTCTCTAGACATCTGCGCCATTGCTACCGAGCTCGATATCTTCTGAGTCATCTTTGCCCTGTCCGTCTTTCACAGCCTGAACTTCATCTGCTGTTGAATTCCCCCCTCTTCGGGGAGGACAACTCCATGTCTTCTTGTTTTACATCACATGTCTGGGTCTGTGTGGATGAATTTGCTTTGTCCATGTTGATTATATCCACGTTCATCACCTCCACTTTCACTGCATCAGGAGTTAACATCTGCACTTCCTTATGATTCACAGTGTTTACCGGGTCTCTTTCTGGGGTAGGTTTCAGAACCTGGACCACATCCCTTTGGTCTCTGACCGAATCATCGGGGAGCATTTTGGATCCATCGCGTTACTCCGCTGATGTGGACTCCCATGTTCTCCTCAAGTTCTTCACTTATTGGGAACCCAGTAACTTCTGTGGGCGAGTTGCACTCCTCTCGTCCTTTAGTGCATGCATCTTCATGCTCAGCGATGAACAACTCTACCTCCCTGTACACCCCCACCTTGAGGGTATCTCCACGTCCTCGCTTTCCTCATCCGTTGATGGTTCGGTTTCTTCAATTGAGACGGACTCTTTCTCTGCAGTTACTTTGAATGCCTCTTTGGTCCTCGGTTCATCAATTGCAGGTGACCCCGACGCACTCGTGACATGACTTGAAATGAACGCACTGGTGTGCTCTCTTGTCGTTTGTTTATTCAGTGCACTCGGTGCGTTGTCGTTTGAAAATTCCAGTGCGCTGCGCCCCAGGTGTGCCGAGTGCCCGCACTGAGTGACCCTAGGGGCAGCGGTGGCCGAACAGTTTGCGGAGCGGTCTTGATATCGGAAGGTCGCTAGTTCGTATCCCCGGACCGGCACGTTAAAATTACCACCGCTGAAGTGCCCTTGGACAAGGCATTGAACCCCTACCATGAAATGTTCTATGAGCAGGGCCTGGCTGTAAACAAGTTCTTGAGCTTAGTCCAGTTACCCTGCAGGGTAAACATAGTACCTTTCCTTTTTCCCTACCCTGAAGCTGGTGTTGTCCATTCCGAATCGTGTGATTGCGTCACAGCTGTGTCTCGAGCGCTTCCCGGAATGGCGGAGGAAATGGTTGCAAAATGCAATCGCTTCTGCCATGTTGCTTCTACTGGCTTGTGCTACGTATCAAAAAGGTGGCGTTTTCTCGTTGGCTCTCTGGCTGCAGAGAGTGCAGACTGAAAACTCCCCCCCCTGGCTACAGGAAGGTGTGTTTGGTTGTAACTAGTCTAGGAAAATTGGCCTCAGATCTTGTGCAGCAGGGGCGTGGCCCAGTGCGTTGCGTTTCAAATGAAATGCGAATCAAAAGACAGGGGGCGGGTTCCACATGGAGTGGGCGCTACATCTAAATAAGACGGAAGGGAAACAATTGCTCCTTGAGCGGTGGTGGCCTAATACAATTCAATTTGGAATTGGATTCCCTTCGGACTATTTTCATGGTATGCACAGTGCTTCAGACCGGAAAGGGGAGTGTCCGCTCAGATTCTGAGCGCAACGTACTTCCCTCACAGGGATACGTTCCTTTTTTCCCCAGAAGTTCCTTTTTTCTCGCCCGCCTAGTGGCGAAAAATAAAACTTCTGGGAACTCAGATTAGGTTGTAACTGGTCGTTCGTAAATAAGGCACATGATGCACTCAATGCACTCTATATGACGTCACCGTCCAGACCAGCACACTCGACAAACCGACCGCATTTCCTGAACGCACCCCCTATTATGTGAGACGCTGGACAAAATATCCAGGCGCTTATAATCCGTTTACAGCCAAACTGAAACAGCTTTGTGTTGCTGTATACGTTGTGTGGCTTTTTCTCACACCGGCTGGTGGTTCAAACAAACAAACAAACACAAAGAAGGTCTTCGCAATAACACATTTGGAGACCATGTATCTTCTCAGATTGCTACTCTTGTTGTGTTATTGTATACAGTGTTTTTTTGCATGCATTCGGTTCAACCACTTACTGTACGGAATCAGTGCTTCACTCAAGACAGGACTTTATTTCTATCATATTTACTGTACCCGGTCGTGCAGGGTGTCTTTCTTTGGCTCACCGGGAATGTTGTAAAATAGTCCTTAGGGGTTAAAATATTATTATTTTGGGGGATCACATGACTCTCGTCGCAGTCTAAAGAGCTTAAGAACCACTGATTTAGTCTAAAAGGAAATGGTGAAATGAACACTGATTTTTCAAATTATTCTAACTTTATAGATGTCCTTAAAAATCCTTGGGAAAAAACACAAAAAACAAAACTCTGCAGGCCCAGTATTATCTTTTTTATTGATTATTATTATTCGGTAGGCTATATTGGCAGCTCTGCAGCAGTGGATGAGCTTATGTAAGAGGCACGCAGCGCCTCGCGGACGGAGGCAACAGAATTAGAATATCCTATCGCCCCGAGCCAGCCAGGATAATAACGATTAGCATTATCTGATGCAAACTGGGCAATTTGTCAAAAGTGCCACGGCTGTAGTGTACACTGAACTGAGTCGTCTATTAATAACCCATTCCATTCTGACCTGAGATCGGATTCAAAAAAATGTCTTCTACATCCTGACAGTTTTCTGAAAAAGCTATGTTTCTATGTCAGTCGTTCTTCGATTTTTCAAAAATAGCAGATCTACAAGCTCGTAGCGCGCCACCGAGTGGCGCGCTACGAGCTTGTAGATCTGCTATTTTTCAATAGCTAAAGCATAACATAACGCTAACACAAAGGGTTTCCAGCACAAAATGGGATAAACACCTTGCTTTCCATTGTTTTTATTTTTACACACAACAACCCACCGCCTTGATTGTTCATAGACTTCATACTGTACTGTACTGTAAACTGTACTTAAAATCATTGGTTAGACATACAGAGTTACTTTAAAGGAGAATTCCATACTAGAAGGCCTTTATTTGTAGTTGTTACGTCCCCACCAAAGAGGTCCAGGAGTTGTTTTGTACAAAAGCGCATTATTGGCTATATTTCCCCTACCATAAGCATAAGCATAAGAATTGAATTGAATGGGGCTATGGGGTGTTATGCTAATAAATTCGCTTATATTTCCATCACTCAAAAATCTATTTTTTTTGTATATATCCTCTCTTCATAATGTAAATAGTATCCCAAACGGCACACTTTACTACTTATTTCGATGGAAATAAGCAAATTAGCACAACACCCCATAGCCCCCATTCAATTCCCATTCAATTCAATGCAATTCATTGAGGGCTTATGGTAGGAGAAATAGCCAATAAGGAGTCTTTGCACAAAAAAACCCTGGACCTCTTTGGTGGGGACGTAACAACTACAAAGAAAGGTAAGAAAGCATTCTAGCATGGAATTCTCCTTTAAATCATAGGTTAAACATACAGTTACTTTAACATAGATGGATCTATATTTTTGTGATGAGAATGCAAAAGGGCACAGAAACCCCGACGAATGGTATAACATACTGCGTTTTTTATTTGTGGGTTTTGCCATAATAGGGGGACAAGGGGGGGATGTGGGGACTGGGGAGGGACATTTTTGTCACGGGGGAAATCTCGTTCTAATAATTTAATTTGATGCCTTATTAATATACTTCGACACACTTTGTACTTTTACATAATACAGTCATATCGCCATCAGACGCGGGGAGTGTTTGGAGCAAAATGTACAAAGAATAACTAATATTTATTTTCTTTTTACAGATGCGGGGGGGGGGGGGGGGGGGGGGGGGGGGAAAGAGTATTGTATCAATATGTTGATAGTCTATTGAATGTTCTATTTCCATTCTATGCTGTACTTTAATACCTGTGTCTTTGGATTCTTGCAAAAATCACATTATACAGTTTATTGACTATTATGTGACATATGTTCATCGATTTTCACCCGGTGTTCTTCTGTGTGCATATACTATAGACTGGTGTTTCATATGAATAAAAAAATAAAAGGATATAATGGCACTGTTATGTTATGTCATGCCATATATGCCCATGCAGCGAAAGTAATTTTCGATATGTCAAATTGCAACACTCCGGACGACTTTATATAATATGAAACATGGGGGGGGGGCATCCATTTCACCATATTGATTGACACGCTGTGACATTTTCAAATAGAAAAAAACCCCACTGATGGATTTGTCAAGGTTCAGTGGATCCATGGATTGCTTTATTCCATTGCAAGATGCCCTCTTGGCTCGGGGGAGAGGGTGGGGGACTGTGTGTGTGTGTGTGTGTGTGTGTGTGTGTGTGTGTGTGTGTGTGTGGGGGGGGGGGGGGGGGGGGGGGGGGGGTCGTCTGTCACATTTTAGGACAATCGAATGTCTTTCTTTGTACACCTTGGATGCCCAATATATATTTACACCGCCTGAAACACACAGGGACAGACACAGCTTCAAATTCTATTTTTTACATTTGAACCCATTTTGGGGCCGCGGGAACCCCTTTTGGTGTTTCAAGCATTCTGTTATACTTTGGCTAAATTGGAAAAATAGCAGATCTACAAGCTCATAGCGCGCCACCGAGTGGCGCGCTATGAACTTGTAGGTCTGCTATTTTTGAAAAATCGTAAAAAAAATGCGGCACAAATCTTTGAATAGGTATATATTATTTCAGAGTGAACGTTTTTTTTTCTTTTTTCTACGTCAGGCCTAAATGGGTTAAACATCTATGGAATGAAGTAATAATATGGGCTCATATACAGTATATCGTTTTAGGATTTCATAGACATGACTATTCATTGTATTGTATATACTGTAGGCCTACAGTAACATGCTTGAAGACAGTTGTCAACCCTGAGGACCTTTTTACAAGTCCATTATGGTTACATTTGCTTTAAATTAAAATTATGAGCCTACAGCTGTTGTCATGTGGCCAAGAACTGTAATTAGAACTGTACACGCACGCACAAACACACACACACACACACACACACACACACACACGCACACGCACACGCACACACACACACACACACACACATCAGCAGCGCCTGTCAACTTGCTTGCATGTATCCCGAGGACTCTGTCCAAATTAAAAATGTAAATCCATCGGGGTGAAATTTAACCCATTTTGACCTGAGATCAGATTCTAAAATGTCAGTTTTCTGAAAAAGCTATGTTTCTATGTCAGTCGTTCTTCGATTTTTCAAAAAATAGCAGACCTACAAGCTTGTAGCGCGCCACTCGGTGGTGCGCTATGAGCTTGTAGATCTGATATTTTTCAATAGCTAAAGCATATGATCCTAACACCAAAAGGGGTTCCCGCCCCAAATTGGTTAAAGAAGTGGCATAGTATAATTAAAACACCCTGGGTTGATTCGGTCCGTCTTTTGTTTCACACAGCAACCCATTCTATGAAATGTTTGATGTTTCCATAACCATAAGCCATGATTTTTTTTCTATGTGTAACAGATGACAATCGAAGACGGGGTTCATTCAAAAATACTGGTACGTATAGGCACACATTTTGAAATATATTAGATCTTAGATTAGTCGATGGGTGGCTCATCCAAGACAGATTTTGCTCTCTCATTAGAAGGCGGGTGTTTAAGTGCCATCCAACCGTTTCTCTAGTTTCTTTGAAAGGGTCCATGTCTCGAAGCCATAGAGTAGAATCGGCTCAGCGGTCGTCCTAAATATTTTTTACTTTGAACCTCTTACTAAGCTGGGATGACCAGATCTTATGTATGTCATTGCAGGCTGAGCAGGCCATACCCTTCCTAGTTTGAAAGTCCTTTTGGGAATACCTTTTACCTCGTTGTAAAGGTGGCAGCCTACTAATGAACCATAAAAAGATATATAAAACACAATACCAATTGGTATTGAGGGTATGCGCATGCATAAAGTGAATGGCAAAGTGACAGGTAAAGTGAGTTTAACATTGTTTAATGTCGTTTAAGGCAATTAAGTATGACTTTTCTGTTTGGATGAATGGGCTGTCAAGGTCAGAAAGTAGTTTTTAGCCACTTAGTAGGCAATCCTGCATAACTTCCTGGTTTGATGATGATGTCACGCGCATACCCTCTATTGCTGAAGGGGAGAAATAATCAACCGTAGTTCCGGTTTTGTGAGGAGTTTATTTAAGGTCATCGTATTGACAGCTTTGTAGACGGATCATGAGATGTGACGCAATTTAAGGCACTACTGTAGTACTGAGCTCCATATATTCCGCATTACGAGGACAATGAGACTGGTATGACATTTACCAAAGAGACTATGTTGTACAAGACCGGACAGATCAGAATGTCTTTTCCATAGATTGTTCCATCATCTGAATTTCACATTCATGCAGTAGGCCATTAACAACATGCACACGCATGCACGCACACAGAGACCT